>NW_020664447.1:13365055-13392730 GCF_002925995.2 Terrapene triunguis
TAGCTGATGGAATGTTTGGATAATGCACAGTCCACTTTTTCTTCTTTGACACACCTTTCCCAACTGGAGGCACCATGCAGAAGTAACAATTGCTGGTATGATCTGTTGGCTCTCTCCAAATCATTGGCACTGCAAAAGGCATAGATTTCCTTTTCCTGTTCAACCACTGGTGAAGATTTGTTGCACAAGTGTTGCAGCATATGTGTGGGGCCCACCTCTTGTCCTGATCTCCAATTTTGCAGCCAAAATAAAGGTGATAGGCTTTCTTAACCATAGTGGTTATACTGCGCTTTTGTGATGCAAAAGTCACTTCACCACAAACATAGCAGAAGTTATCTGCACTGTTCACACAAGTACGAGGCATCTCTGCTCACTTTGGCTAAACAGAAATGTGTCCCTTTGCAAAATCAAACACTGACAAATAAGAGAGCACGACACTGTATGATTTCTAGAGCTGATATAGGGCAATTTGTTCAGCAGAGTGATGTAAGCTTCGTTATGATTGCATCATCCATGACTTCTAGGAATAACATGATGCAATTCATATCATGTATGACGCAATACCAGCTTCAGATTGCATCATTCATTGTTTTGCCTAAAAAGCAAGTACTGTCCAAACCCAGTCATAGATTTATTCATAGATCCAGTCAAAGATGTATTTTAGTCATTTCTGGTTTAAATTGAGATCCCTTCCCTTTATAACTCACTTATCCTCCGCCATTCCCAAGTCAAGGGTCGTATATACTGACCCAATAGCATATCTTGAAAACTAGAGCCAATCAACAATTTTAAGCATCATTTTCGTTCTCAGTGACCCAGAATTAGTAAAGTTTTACTGCATTTATTTCAGAAGCATTTTGGCTGTAGAGCAGTGTTATCAGACTCTGACCCAAATGCATCCAAGATACTCCCATTAGATACAAACATTTATTATAGTTGCTGCAGGGTAAGGTTTAGCACAAGCCATGCTGCAGTGTGGTGCCTCAGTCACGCTGACATCAGGCTCCCTCTCAGACAAACTCGTGTGCCTCAGGAGTTTCAAATGACCAGGGCCGGCTCCAGCATTTCTGCCGCCCCAAGCAAAAAAAAAAAAAAAAGCCGCGATTGGCGGCGGCAGTTCAGCGGCAGGTCCTTCGCTCCTAAAGGGAGTGAGGGATCTGCCATCCCCGAATTGCCGCAGGTGCCGCCCCTCTCCCTTGGCCGCCCCAAGGACCTGCTTGTTATGCTGGTGCCTGGAGCCGGCCCTGCAAATGACCCTGCCTCTTTTGGGGGGCTGGTTTATTAACCAATAATGGAAAAAATATAGTTCCTTTGGCCCTCTTAAGCGATAACCATTCCTCCACTGGTCAGAAGAAAACTTCTTTCACCAGGGACCTTACACTCGAAGAGCCCAATCCTGAAGACTCTTGTAACTGGCATAGCATTTACTAAAGAGTGGTCCCATTTAACTAAGGAGAGTAAGCACTATTCCTGGTAGTGTTACAAGCTCAGTAGTGTTTTCAGGCATAGGGAGTAGAATTCACACTTCCCAGTATAAGACCCTATTTTCAGTTGTTTATAATTTGCCAAACCCTTTGCATGGAAAATTTCCTCAGGCTGAGCTTTCTGGGAAAGCTTCAGCTACAATGATTCATTTTTGAGAATGAGGCTGGGGAAAAACCCGTTTTGTCCATGTTAAAAGTTGAGTCAACTTCTCTCTGCAAAACTCTAGTGCAGGTGTGCTTTGGAGCAGGGAATTTGTGTCAGGAATGTGCCTCTTGCCTCATTATGAAAATCTGCCCAAATTTAGCCAAGTGATAAATCTTTGAAAAATTGCATTTTGCACATGTTCAGTAAAAGTCTTAGATTTACTGTCTGCACTGAGCATGCTCCAGCCTGGGGCTGAACCAGGGGTGGCTCCAGGCACCAGCGCACAAAGCGCATGTCTGGGGCGGCAAGCCGCGGGGGACGGTCTGCCAGTTGCCGTGAGGGTGGCAGTCAGGCTGCCTTTGGGAGGTCCGCTGGTCCCGCAGCTTTGGCGGCAATTCGGTGGTGGGTACGCCAAAGGCGCGGGACTGGCAGACCTCCCGCAGGCATGCCGCAGAATCCGCGTTACCAGCGGACCTCCCGCAGGTGCGCCGCCAAAGGCTGCCTCACTGCCATGCTTGGGGCGGCAAAATACATAGAGCCGCCCCTGGGCTGAACAGGGCTTTTCACTGCATTGCAGGTCTGGGCTGCTGCAGGCTGTGGCCAGGCCCTCAAATAAGAGTATGGAGCTTGCACTCTCATTGCCCCTCTGCTGGACTCAGGCAGCCCAGAGGAAGAAGCTGCCTAATTTGAATGCAAAGGGGACAAGAGCTGGACCTGTGAAGAGCATAGATGGTGACAAGGAGCTTGGTGGTTGGGACTGAAGGCTGCGGGGACCGGGGGGAGAGGACAGGACTTGAACTGGGAGTTGGGGTATGTGGTACAGGCTGGGCAAGGGGACTGTGAGAATGAGCCAGAGGTTGGGAAGAGAGAGGCCTGGGAATAGCACAGGTTGGAGAGGATGGGACAGAAGAGGTCACACTTTTTTGGGAATGGGTAGAAAAGTCTGTGCCCACTAGACATGCTATATTGTAGAGCGTGGAATGGAACCAAAGAATCCCAAATCTCCCATTCCTCTGCTGTCAGCAAATATTTGTCAATGTGATGCCACATGATAAAATATCTGGGGTAGAGGGGCAGGGTGGTGTTTGAGTTTGCTTTTTGAAAACCTAGGACATTATACAACACTATACTAAAAACATAAAAGTTGCAAAAATCAAGCATTTGAAAGTTAGGAAATGCCAGAATTAAGGTTGCCTGTGCAACTTTAATTTGGTTCCCTTGTACATATACATTATAATACAGCCTTTGATTACATGATCATATATTCCTTTTGCACAGGAGCCCTGCCTTACTGAATTCTTGGGCTGGACCATCTCTGGGGATGAATCAGTTATGTAGTGAAGGATACTGTTGTCTATAGGATCCTCTAGATGAGTTTCTGCTATTTATTGGAATGCTGCAATAAAAGTACTCTGTGACAACAAACCAATATAGTTGTAGGGTTAAAATTAAATGCATCTGTGGGAATTGGGTGGTCATTAAAGTGCTCAACTTTCTTCTTCTTTATGAATGAATGAATGCAGAATAACTGTTTCTTGAAATTTCTTATGAAATATCTAGACTTAACCTAGAGTTTTCACCCTGCTATCTCATATGTTGTTTATCCTTATTCCATTCTCCAGCCAATGATTCTCTTGGTTGATACAGCTTTGGGACAACTATATAAGTTGCTTAAAGTGTGTGGACCTGATCCCACCCTAGTTAAGCTTAGGAAATGCTGTGGGTGGCCTTAACCTTCACTCTACTTCCTAGAAATGTTTTATGCTTTTGTGCTGCTTCTGCTTCAGATCTTAGGGAAGCGAGAGAAAGAACTCCCATAAACTCATGGGAGTGCCAATCCAGGACATACAAAGAAAAAGCAAATACCAAACCCCTCGTGGGGAAAAATTGCCTCAAATATTTGTGAGATCTGTTATTTCCCTTATTGGGCAGGCTCCAACAGCTAGGAGAAAACACACCTTGAGCCAGCTTTGCTCTCACCCTGGTGTAAATAAATCCGCATACCTCCAGTTCAAGTCCAGGGAGCTGAACCAGTGTGGGATCGGATTCAGGGTGATTGTCTTTGTGCCTTTCCCTTCACCATAGCAATGTGTATTGAAATCATTCCTAACCCAGCAAAAATCTGAGAGTATTGATTGATTAATCCATGGGAGGGAAATGGCTGTACAAAGATAGAAAGCAACTTCCTTATTAACATACTTGAAAGCAGAAAAGCCCAAGTGACTAGAGTCCCACCTAAAAATGTAACTTGTAAGTCTTGGCTCTGTCAACAAATGTATATGGTCAAGATTGAGTACAAAAATTGATGCAAACTTTTGGGTGGATTTAACTTTCCAGGCAGGTGAAACGTGCAGTCAGCACAGTTATTCATTCAATGGTGTTGTGAGTATTTAGGAAGGAGCAAATACCAAGATCCCCTCAAAGAGAGATGAAGTGGAAAAGAGGCATGGCCAGAGAATCTCAGGCCCTAGCAGCATATCTAAAACTATTTTTGCTCCTGGTGTACTGCAAAAGTATAAAGTAACAGATTATTTGCACTAGTGTGTGTCTCATGCACTGTGCCTCTGAGAATAGATTCTCTTTAATAGATTTACTCAGTCTATTACCAAGACATATATAGATAAAGTGAGACGTCTGTAACCAGATGTCCCAAGAGAGTACATACATTTTGCTTAGTGATAGCAGACAGTTTGTAGTAAAATGGTTACCTCTAATGTCCGCCGCTACCAAATGAAAGTATTGATGGCTTTTGCATGACAGATGCTAGATAGATCAATATGTGGATTCACATAAGGCAGAGGGGTCAGCTGCACTTCTCTTGCCTCTCCTCCCTGTAGCATCATGGCTGTCTGGAACTTCATCAGCTCAAACCTTTCCACAGGCAACCTTACCCCTGTGGTTTTCTCGGGAACCTGTGGAACAAAGGCTTGATCTACACTTACCCCCCAATTCGAACTAAGGTACGCAACTTCAGCTACGTGAATAACGTAGCTGAAGTTCGAAGTACCTTAGTTCGAACTTACCTCGGTCCACACGCAGCAGGCAGGCTCCCCCGTCGACGCCGCGGTACTCCTCTCGTATAGCTGGAGTACCGCAGTCGACGGCGATCACTTCCTGGTTCGACTTATCGCGTCCAGACAAGACGCGATAAGTCGAACCCAGAACTTCAATTCCCAGCCGCCGAACTAGCGGCTGGGTATAGACATACCCAAAGTCTGCATTATCTTCCCTGACACACAACATGTAGGCTTGCAGTATCCTACAGAGAAGTGGCTTTCATCCCATTATCAACCTGCATAACTTTCTTGGGCTGTCTTTACAGGAGTGAATCCCTGACCTCTTATTCCTCAGGATCAGAAGGGAGGGAGGCTGCATGCTGCAGAGCCTTTCCCATACATCTCTATCCCCAGCTGGTTTTCTTTTTGTCCCCATCACATCATCAGATGACAGCATTTCTGGACTAGCACTCCCTTTCAAATATTCTTAATAAGCCATTTCATTGCATGTGTACAATACAGTATACATAATTTTTCATCAGTTACAGAATATTACATAAAACTATTTCATTCTTCAGTGATAGTCTTGAAAATGAGCCCAAAGTACATGGAAATCATTGGCATTCTTTGTCAGAGATCCAAGTGAGTGCTGATCTCATTGGACATATTTTGCTAATGTATATTAATGGTGGCTGTATATTAAAGAAAACATATATTTTATTTGTCTATTGACTATGCTAGTAATATTGGTATGTATTCAGGATATATTTGTATCCATATAAAGTTTTTGTGAGTTCTCTGTCTGCACCATGGAAGGAGTATAAAGCAGGTCATTTCTGTGATTAAACAAGGTGTGGGGGAATATCTGGAAAAAATTCTATTTGCTCAATTAAAAAATGACTTTTCCTTATTTGTCAGTTTTGTGTATTCTTTCTGCTGATATTTTAGCAGTGAATTTACTTGCAGGAATGTTCTCAGAAACACGTCATGTTAAGTGAATATTTGGGAAAAGTAGATTTCTGGTGAGTAGTTGCACCAGAAACCTAATTCTAAAATATATTCATGCAATCAGGGGGCAGAAACAATATCACTGTGACTTAAGTGTCTAAACCACCATGTTCCAAATTTCAGATTTTGGGGTATGACTTGCTTATGAGCCACATACAGACTGAAAGGTAGTCACAGAAATGACTTTAATGGGGTTCATTGGCACCAGATCCTGCAACTGGAGCGATCTCACATAGGATAGATACAACAGGAGGTGTTAGCAAGCAGTAGGGAGGGAGCAGGGGTCCTGATTTGAAATCCCCTGAAGTAAATGGAAAGAGATTGATTCCTGTTGCCTTTGGATCAATCTCTGATGAGGAGGAAAATGCTAAGCTGCCTGTAGACAGTTTATCAACAAATAATAATTTGCCCAGCTTCAGATAAAAGGAATATTCTTCATGCCTTAATTTTTTTTAAAGCGATCTTGTGACCTGGAGAAAATAATAGTTCATTGTCAAACTTATCCTGTTTTCATAATTGTTAATAAAAGTAAGTTTATGCTATTGTACATAGTCTATTTAGGAAAGAAATTTCTCTGAGTAGGCCTTTGTGGCATTATAGTCACATATGAACAAATAGCATGTTGAATTAGCATTCATCTTAAAGTAGAACGGCATGCTAGGTAATCCCTTAGAAACCTTATTTCCCAGGGCAAGGACTATGTACACTAATGCTGAGCTTTATTTAAGTGGAAATGCTATTAGTTTTACTACATGGATGGTAGCAACTGTTCATATTAATTTTGCTACTAGGAAGGATCATAGTGAGTCGGAAATGCTTGCAGTTGGGCATGTATAATCTGTTCAACAAATGCAGTGTTCTATAATCTGCTTATTTTGCAGATAATAGACACACACTAAATTTATGAATGATATACATTGGAAGAGGGGTGGGGGTTAACTACCATTCTTGCAATGTTTAAAATAAGCAATTGCAAAAATATAGTGTCTTTGGAAAAAATAACACATTTCATAAAGGATAAACACCCTTGTTTAACTTTTTACTGATCTTTCTAAAACAATAGTTGGCCATACAACAGATACTGTTGTGCTCAAGAATGTAATTATAGGATCTACAATAGGTATATTAATCTCATTTAAACAGCGCTAGCGGTAGGGGGTACATGATTAATAATGCTTAACTAAGTAGTAAAATATTAACAGGATCATGAAAAATTAGTTAAGGGCTGTACAGTCGTTTTAGCCAGGCTGAGGTTGGAGGGATGTCAGAGGTTCATTGTGCCAGTGACCATGCTTGAAAGCATTCTGCCTGAGTAGCATCTTTGCATGACTCCGGCAGTGACTTTTTAATGGTGTAACAAAGCTCCTATGTCCACCAGCAGTTGCAGAAGTGGGGCTGGGCCATTGCCTTGCCCTCTTTGGAGTGTTTTGTATGGATGGGGGTGCTAGTCCCTATTAAATCCTTTGTGCTTGGATCAAAAGTCCACAACTATAGCTGCACCCTGCGTAGGTATGTAAGTGTGGGAAGGGCTCCTTGCACCCTGTGCCCCTCATCTTACACATATACTCAAGGGCAGGCACAATCTGGTTTTAAATAAGGAAAGAAGGTAGTGGGTCGCCTGCATTGCTGTCCGTGATGATCTCATCCTGTGATGCGTTTGGAAACATGGAAAACTCATCCAAGACAGTTGTCCAGAATCAGATCAGGTCATTCTAAACTGATTTGCAAATCTAGTTTCCCAGCAATGTCATCTTTGTACAAGTGTTTCTATTTGGGGGCGTAATGAACTGTTGATCTGAAAATGAAGTTGCCCAGCTGTCAGGAACTGTTTCATCCATCTGCATGCACAAACACAATTATGTAGAATGGATTATGATATGAAGGACTTACTATGTTTTGTTTGTGGAAGAGCTGAAGAATGTTATTATTTTTGTTTGTCCTAAAGTACTAGTAGCCCCCAGGGAACCCTCTCCCAGAACAAATTGTTGGTGTTCAGTGTAGGAAGGCTTAGAAGAAAGCTGTACTTTGTGATGCCCATTCTATTTACAACATGGAAAGTAGTTCTCATGAATATGCAGTGTGAATGATGATTTGGATGGATAATTTCAATTACATACAAATTGCATTACATTTATTCATACCAGGCCAAATCCTGGAAATCTGTTTAGAGCCTGAACAGCTGTGCTGTATTCAATGGTAGTTTCCACAACTTCTGCACCCTAATTCAGTGTGTATAATTGCACTGCCTCTAACTCCAGCTAGTGTGATTGTGCAAAATGGACCTCTGTGCTCCATGCTCTGACTGTGTTGTGAATGGAATATACATCCCCTACAGGGCCTTCTCAAATTCTGTTTACTTGTTCTGCAACTGGGTGGGGTGGGGTAGGCATGAAGCAGGATTTGCCCCATAATTTCTATGCATTCCAAAACATTTTTAGGTTCACCAATAAAACCAATATTAATATATACCAGTGTTTTCAGTGGATATTTACTTAGGTGCTTATGCTTTGTTCAGGAGTTAAACATACATGTATGCACAATGAGCTCCAAGGGATTATTAATAACCTCTGATTCTTTATCAGGTTTCTGATAATCCCATAGATTCATAGAATTTAAAACCGGAAGATGAACCATTATATCCTCTAGTCTGACCTTCTGTATATCACAGACTATTCAATTTCACTCAGTTAGAAGAGGGTCTATAGCATATTGGTTAAAAATAGGAGAGACAAAAATAAAACAGGTCTCCTCTATTTAATTCTAACCCTCAACAAGCAAGAAATTGATTTGATATACTTACTTATTTAGAGATACAAGTAGCAATGGATTTTTAAAATAATATTTATCAACTTATTTTATAAATTGACCCAAATTTCATTTATTTCAACTAAAATATAGGAAAAAGGAAAATCATACACAAAGATTAAAGCTTAAGAATAATCCTAGAATTGTAAGACTAGGAGGGAACTCGAGAGGTCATCTAGTCCAGTCACCTGCCCTCAGGCAGGACTAAATATTATAATGTTAATGTCTGCCTAAAACTGGCAAGCACCTGTGGGTAGGTGTGGTTTGTTCTCTTTAAAGCCAAGTATTAACAGCCCATCCGAAGTTATCCTGTTGTAACTTTAAATATTGCAGCCTATGGCCCTATAAGAAATGAAGGTCTCGGAAAAATATGGGCAATTATACTTTGTTTTGCCAACGTGAGTTAAAGCACAATCAACCCTTAGCTCAGCCCCTAAAAGTTATTTTAACATAACATGTTGCGTGTGAATTAGGTTTTTATTTCTTTTTGGATACAATAACATTTCAGTTAAACTAAACTACAGTGGTATTGTAGCCGAGCTGAGATTCTTTGATCTGTCAACATAGAACTGTAGTAAATATATAGAAATGCATAAAAACAATGATCAGCTTTACAAAGCTATGGTTCGGTAAAGGAAAACGATCATGTGACAGGCGGGGTAAAACAAATGGCTATGACTTCATGTTGTAAGGTCTGGCAGATCAAAAGCTTCCCCTAGAACTTTACCCCTAAGCTGGCTATGGAGGGGTAACGTGTTTAACTGATGAAATATAAGATGTAAGTAGAAGCCCCTTAGAACAAACTCTCATTGACTGATCAATGGTCAGGAAGGCAGGACTCCATTAAATGTAATGATGATTGTAGGGCTACGTTATGGTAAAAATCCCCATTTTATAGACAATGACACTGGCTACTTTTGTAAAGTGCTGAAAAGCTCTGAATAAAGTATTATTACTATTTCTTCTTCTTCTATTGTATGGCGTGGGCAGGTAGCAACAACTACAAATTTATATCCAAGTTTGATAGCCAGCACATTGCTGCAGCAGTGAGCTGGTGACTGTCCTTCAGGCCCCTGGCAAAAGAATGAAGGGGCCATTCAGATATGATGTACTCTGTCGTTTGTGACTGGTGACCACAGTCACATATAGGTGTTTGCCTCATTTTCCATTTAAAGAGAGTTTGTCTGAATCTCCCATGAGATGTCCTGATGCGATTCAATCTGCACCAGTCTTTCCAACATAAATCAAAACCCAGTGGTTCCTCAACAGGATCAATGACAATGTTTGTTCTGAGCGGTCAAAGTGCTCCATGTGACTCTCCATTGAGCCTCAGCATCAAAGTTTGGTGTAAGGATCTTGATATGGTTCCATAGAGATTGCAGGATTTTAATCTCGTCTTTGGCGGGTTCTGCAGGTCATGGTGCAGTGGGATCCTCGTATTTGCATTGACATGATTAAGAAAGTGAGATGTCTAAGCAGCTCTTCTAATCTGTGGAGGCTGCACTAGAATAATTTATTAAGGTCTAACCCAGGGGTAGGCAACCTATGGCACGCGTGCCGAAGGCACACAAGCTGATTTTCAGTGGCACTCACACTGCCCAGGTCCTGGCCACCGGTCTGGGGGGCTCTGCATTTTAATTTAATTTTAAATGAAGCTTCTTAAACATTTTAAAAACCTTATTCACTTTACATACAAGAATAGTTTATGGGTATTCACCCACGAAAGCTTATGCTCCAATACATCTGTTAGTCTATAAGGTTCCATAGGACTCTTTGTCGCCTTTTAACAATAGTTTAGTTATATATTATAGACTTGTAGAAAGAGACCTTCTAAAAACATAAAAATGTATTACTGGCATGTGAAACCTTAAATTAGAGTGATTAAATGAAGACTTGGCACACCACTCCTGAAAGGTTGCTGACACCTGGTCTAACCATTATCATTCCCTCTCTTTCTTCTTAAATGGTTGTCTAATTCCTCATTCCTTCTACTTCCCCTCTTTGCTCCCTTGATTTTCCTGTATCTCTCTTCTTTCCCCAGCTTTCTTTTTCTCTAGCATCCTTTGTTCCCTCTGCTTTTTCTTTATTGCAGCAACTTCTAATTCCTGTGAACTTCACCCTGTCTTCATTTTGTCCGCTAAAATAACCAGCAATGAAATAGCTAATGCTCACATTCAAAGTGTCATTGTAAGGTATTAGGCTTGACGGGAAAATGAGATTCATGTGGGGACATGGGAGTTCACCCCTCTTAGTCACTGTTTCAGGCTGTCAGCAGACTAGCGTTATTACAAAGAACATAGAAGAACCAGCACCAAAATTTCAAACTTGGGTGACTCAAGCCAGACCATTAAATCCATATTTAGGCATCTAAATAAAGTGGTCTGATTTTTCCCCCCCCAGAAGTGTAGAGCAGCCACAGTTCCCTACTGAAGTCAATGAGAATTACGCATTCTCAGCACTTCCGAAAATCAGAATCCTTGTTAAAGTACCTAAATATGGATTCAAATCCCAACAGATTGTCCATTGATTTATTTATCACTCTGTCAGGGCTCTAATGTGCTAGTCAATGCACAAACAAAAGAATGAAAATTGCCATTTTCATTAACAGGACTGACTGAAGCATATTGATGAGCCACATAGACGGCATCAGCAATCTTTATGAAAATATTCACTGAGCTTCTTTTAATGCTATCTTACATATCTGTTTTTGTATCAAACCCAGTAAGCTATTAAGTGTGGTGTTGTAACTGTTCAGCATAGTATAACATGAGCCTCTGTATAACACTTCAAACTACATCGTGCCAGGGCTTTTTAAATGTACAACTCCCCAAGCTGACTTCCAAGATGCTCAACCAGCTGTAAGCTTTGTTCGCAGGCGGGCCCAGAGCTAGAAATGCAATACCTTTGCAGCTTCGTTAAATTCATCCTGGTTTCAATTATATTAGCAGTGAAAACATTATTTCAACAGGGACTTTTCCTAATATGGTTTTCCTCAAATCAGTCAGTCTGGGACTTTCTCTGGGCTCTAAAACAACTTTTGCCTGGGGACTCAAAACAGTTTGCTGTAGTCACCTTTTTGGATGATGGTCCGTTCAGAGTTTATTCAAGATATGACTGTTCAGCTTTCTTTTTTTCTCCCTATGTTTCAGAGCTTTTCAAAGACACCATAATGAAAAGAAATGCTTAAGTCTCTTTCACACACACACACACACACACACACACACACACACAAACGAATAGTTCATAATACAATTCCTTAAACCTCTGTACTGAAAACTGATTACAAATGCAACCTGAATAAAATATTTAAAATACTCAACTATTTCCTGTAGAATTCTTTAACAATCTCTTAGTATGAAACCTTCAGTTGTTTTTGGATTAGTCCCTTATCATCCAGATTAAATTTAAGGACATGTACGTCAGCCAGAATGCATTTAATGATTGCTGAATCAACTAAAAAACCAAATTTTATATCCATAATGGGCCTATAAAAGCGCAAAGGATGGGAAGATAGCACATTTTTCCCGCAACTTAAACAATATACTGGGGACGTAATTCTTCAGTTGTCTGGCACCTTGCACAGTCATTTCCTTCAGTGCAAAGTGTATCTAAAATGCAGTCATATAAGCATAGTTGCATTTTACACTCACTTGTAAGATTTGGGAAACAGAACGCTCAGGAGTGAGTTTTTGATTAAGGGAGGGTGGTGGGGGAAGGGAGTGCATAATCCACTTAAAAGCACAGGGATATGCCTTTTTATGTAGGAGGCTACATGTACAGTAAAACTGAAGGTGTCTGTGTAGGCAGGGCCAGCTCCAGGGTTTTGGCCACCCCAAGCAGCCAAACAAAACAAAAAGCCGCGATCGCAATTGCGATCACGATCTGTGGCGGCAATTCAGTGGGAGGTCCTTCGCTCTGAGCAGGAGTGAGGGACTGTCTGCCGAATTGCCGCCGAACAGCTGGACGTGCCACCCCTCTCCGAAGTGGCCGCCCCAAGCACCTGCTTGGTAAGCTGGTGCCTGGAGCCGGCCCTGTGTGTAGGTGCTGAAAGGTATGTCCACAAAGATTTTGTTTCCCCAAAACATGGGGGTATCCTCTGACTTGCGACTGGAATAGGCATATGGATTACAGCCTGGATTACTTACCTGCAAAGGAGCATTGTATCTCTGTTGGTGCTGATCAACAGATTGGAAACAAAGATATACTTGGGCACAACACTTCTAGAATAGTGGCTGATTCTTAGCTGGTATATCTCACTAAGGGCCAGATGGTGTCACTTTTGATTTTATTGGAGTTATGCCAATTTACAGCTGAGGATCTGGCCCAGTTAATATGTGCAGGGAACCAATAGGTAAAATGGAGCCCAATATAGGGTGAGGGGATCCTATGCTTATGTATCAGGCAACGCCTTCACTGAAGTTATTAAATGAGAGTTTTCTCTGAATTGGAGATTCATTATTGGGGTACCATGAAGGGTTAATCCATAGAAATATAGGGCTGGAAGGGACTTTGGCCATATAATCCAACCCTCTGCACTGAGGCAGGACCAAGTATACCTAGACCATCCCTGACAGGTGTTTGTCTAACCTGTTCTTAAAAACCTCCAGTGATGGAGATTCCACAGCTTTCCTTGGAAGCCTATTCCAGAGCGTAACTACAGTTATAGTTAGAAATCTCACTTGCTGCAGATTAAGCCCTGGAGCACCCATGGAGTTGGCACCTATGAAGACAGGTGCTACATTTGCCCTTATCCACTTCTCTGGGACCTTACCAATTTCCCAAGAGTTCTTGAAGATAATGGCTAATGGTTTTGAGAATGTTTCACCTAGTTCCTGAAATACCCTGGACTGAGTGCATGTCATCAGGCCCTGTCTACTTGAAAACGTCTAATTTATTTAAATATTCTTTAACCTCTTCTTTTCCTATTTTGGCTTGTGTTTCTTCCCCTTTGTTGTTAATATTAATTGTGTTATGTATCTCATCACAATTAAGCTTTTTAGTGAAGGCTGAAGACAAATAGGCAATGGGTAGTTTATAAGCAACATTATACTACAGTATTTGATTCTGAAAAAAGTTAATGTGTTAATGTTCCTTTTGTAGGTCCAGGGCTGGCTCTACTGTTTTTGCCGGCCCAAGTAGCGCGCCGAATTGCCGCCGCAGACGGTGGGGCAGTCCATGTGCCGTTAGGGCAGCACGCGTGTTTCCACGGCGGAGGCAATTCGACGGCAGCTTCTGTCTTCAGCCAGAAGACAGAAGCCGCCGAATTGCTGCCACAGGCAACTGAACATAGAAGCTGCCGCCGAATTGCTGTCACCGCGAAAACGCGCGTGCCGCCCTAACGGCACACGGACTGCCCCCGCCGTCCGTGGCAGCAATTTGGTGCACTGCTTGGGGCAGCAAAAACACATGGACTGCCGCCCCTTGCAGATTGCTTGGAATGCTGGTGGCTGGAGCCAGCCCTGTGTAGGTCCATAACAAATCTAAAACATGGGGGGGAAATCCTGCCATCCCTGAAGTTAATAGCAAAACTCCCATTGACTTCAAAGGGTGCCAGAACTTTGTCAAACCCTTTGTCTTCTGGTGTGGAAGCCAAAACCTCTACCTTTTAGAGCTGTGAGAAGCCAAGATGTCACATAAATAAGGCCCCTCTCTGCATACATTGGGAAATGCCATATGTTTGTGATAGGAAAGGGGGAAAATGGGCCAAAATAAAACTATGTTTATGTATGTAAAAATATACATTGAAACATTCTAATCCTACACAGAGCCAGAAAGTATTTAGAGTGAGGCACTGAGCAAGTTTTAACTTTGCTCTATCCATAGAGTACAACTTGTTTGGGAGGCGATTTCGCAGAATTTCGTATATTTGGCTTACAATTCACCCAAATTACCAGTGTCTTCCTGTGCTAGTTTCTCTTACTGTTTACTGGAAAATAGAGACCACTGTTTCTAACATACACACTGCAGAATTCTGTTTCAAAGAGGCTCATTCTTTCAGTGTGAGAACATTTTGCAGAGCACCTATGAATTTCAAGTGACCTCTCACAGGAATTTTTAATTTCCTTTAAATAGCACTGAAGCACTGTAGCTTGCATAGTCCATGGAAGACTTCCGCACTAGCTAGAGTCACAGTGGTGCTTTGTGAAGCCACCATGTGCAGAGTACTTCCTGCATGCTGAAGGAGGGCTTCATGCCTGCTTTGATCAGGCTGGCATGGAAGAGATTGTTGGGCATCTCTTTCTAGAGGCTCGATGCAGTTGCTGGAACCTGATGTAAATGGGTTGCTGCAGGTGTTTGAATTAGTGGCCATTGAGGATTATGCTCTTTTTTTTTTCTTTCTTTCTTTGACAGGGAAGGATGATGTCAAGGTTACAACACAGGACTGAGACTCAGTAGATCTGGGTTCAATTCCTAGAGCTACTTCTTGTATGATCTTGGCCAAGTCAATTAGTCTCTGTCTCAGTTCTGATTCTATAAATTGTGACAATTCTGCTTCATTTTGCCTACCATGTGTATTGTCTATTTAGATTGTAAACTTTTTAGGGAATGGATTGTGTCTGTCTGTGCTTGTACAGCACCTAGTACAATGTGACTGTGATCTCAGTTGGGGGTCTCTAGGTGTTGCCTAGTAATAATAAATCATAATCTCCTATGTAGTAGAGGGAGTGGTGGGTTTCATCCCCTCTATCTGCTACTGAGCGCCCATGTATTCAGGGTTTGTGCACAGAGGTGTGAATTGTACATGAAATGAAATTCACAATGTCCTTTGTAGAAATTCCTGTACATACTGAGTATTTG
Organism: Terrapene triunguis; assembly: GCF_002925995.2. NCBI lineage: Eukaryota > Metazoa > Chordata > Testudines > Emydidae > Terrapene > Terrapene triunguis. The sequence goes on from NW_020664447.1 coordinate 13,380,292, forward strand.
TCTGGAATACAGATGCGGGGAAGGAATTCAATGCACTGCCACCTCATATGAAATGGATCCCCTTGACCATCACAGCTCTTTGAAATAGCTCACTGAATGCTAAATTGAGGTAGATTTCTGGTGTTCACTTGGACAAAAGTTTACAGTACGTTGGGATTTTTCACAAACTCTTTTATGAAACATGGCAGATATTAATTTTCACTCAAATGTAATACAATACTGTACAATTTTATTTTGTATAATCCTTTGCATCAGAATGGTACTCAGTTAAATAATACCAATGGAAAGTGTAAATGACTGAAAGCACAAATGAAGAATAACCAGGAGACACATGAATTATTATTGCCTCCATATGATGACTTACTATAAAACACGAAACAAAACAAAAGGTTTAAACTCCAGCCAACAGCTGATCTTTTGCTAACAGTGAGCCAGAGGAGCTGTGACTGGTGTTCAGCTTTGTTCTTTCCTTTGGAGTGCAATTTGCATCCTCTGGATTCCCAAAGCATAATGTAGAGCAGTCTCAGAGTTATTCTGGCCACAACGGCCCCTGAGTGACTTTTGTGAAGGCCAAGAATTATGAGAGTGCCAGGGGCTTTGCCTAATATATCGCTACAGCAAGTAATCCCTAGCTGCCCTATTAGGGCATCTTGCTGGCCTCTTTGCTGACAAATCACAGCCTCTGGTGTTTAATTCTGGTGATTTATTTCTGTAGATTTCTGGTGTTAACTTGGTAAAAAGTTTTCAGTGGGTTGGGATTTTTCATAAAACGGATTTATGAACCATGTGGATTCTACCTATTTATTCATTGTTGTATGTTTACTGTTGTTAAAAAACAGAATCCTCTCCCCGTTTCAGAGGGCGAATGAACAGTCCTCTGAAAATATAAATGCTGGCAGATATGTAAACCCTTATTACTTTCACCACACTTACAGTGTAATGACACAAACTTGATTACATGTAACACTCCTTCTCCCAGCTGAAGATTAAAGCAGCAGCACATTTATTTTCATCTTGCAAAACCTCTGCCAGTTCATGCAGAACATTCAGCTGCTAACAATAACAACAACAACAGAAAATCAAATGGCATGTGGCAAATGATCGGGGTTTAGCAATGTTTGGGGAGTTTCTGATTTCCTTCTGCTGAATGTAAATCACACATGAATGTGAGCAGCAATATTTCTTCTCTTAAACAAAGGGTAGTAATGGTGTGCCTGGTTCATGCTGCATGGTATTGTCTGGAGGAACCAATGTGTGTAGAAACATTATTTATTTATATATTATAGCTTTTTGATCTGGTTCTATTGGAGGAAAAAGCATGTTCCAATAAGCAGATGGAAGACTGGTTTTAGTGCTTGTTTTTCAGTGTTGGGCCAGATCCTCAACTGATGTAACCTAGCATAGCTCCACTGACTTCATCTGAACTACTCCAGTTTACACCAGCTAAGGATTTAGCCCTACATTCTTTAGGATCCCCTTATTAGACTGCAATTTTGTGACAACTGCCTACCACCAATATTGTCTCATTGTTTCCTTGTATTCCCTCCATCAGTCTGTCTGTCTATCCATTTGTTGTTTCTTGTCTTCTATTTAACTTGTAAGCTTTTTGGGCAGGCACCATCTTCCTGTTCTGTGTTTGTACAGCACCTAGCACAAGGCAGTTTCTAGGCACTACGACAGTACAGTAATACTACCTGTCATTTATTTTAATTCTTTGATGAAAACTAAGTGTGTGTTCTAGAAGGATGGTAGGTGCAAGCGATAGCTGGAGTGTGTCTGATTATGGGAATTCTCCTTTGTGGATATAAGTGTTTTGATTCTGTTACCTTACTGAATGCTGATCTGTTCAGTGTTGTTAGTCCTCCATAGGAACTGGCTACTAGCAGCTCCCTCTCATGTGGATTTTCCACAATCTCTTTTTTGGATACATTCCAAAGCCATTAGCTGAAACAACAGACTTTCAAACATTGAAACCTCATTTCCAGGAGCAAACTATCCTCCAGAGGCAGCACTTCCATGAATAAGGGTGGAACATACTGAGGGGACAAATGGTGGGAGCCCTTATTCATGTTGCTAAGCAGTACTGAAGGCTTCAATGGGATACTCACAGGTAGACGTAAGGGATAGATTGCACAACTGAGCTCCCAATGGGCAGATATTAAGCATAAGTTCACAGGAAGAGGAAACTCTGCAGGGGCTACTTGTGAAGTCATGTTTGTTTCTGTGAGATGATATTTCTTAGAATGAAGTTAATGCAAAAGAGACACTTATCTGTTATTACTAAAATGTAATTCCTAGAAGTACTATTTTCTGGAATGGGTGGAAAAGACTCTCCCCTTCTTCCTCCCAGTAGATGCTGGTATAAGGTATTGATTATTAACAGCACATCCTAAGTCTTTAGTATTTTTTATTAGCCACTCCTGGCTGTTGCATAGAGGACAGTACTATGAACTTTCCAGATGAGGGAAACAGCATGTCTCCCTTTGAGAACATAGGCTTGGAAAACTGATTTCACTTTTTTCCTTTTAAATTCTTCATTCTTCGGATGCTAGCTGCACACTACTGTCAGTGGATCCAATTTTAATTGGGAACTATGAATGTTGGTAGGTGTTGGTAGATGCAGCAAATGTGGCATCCTTAACACAAAATGAGCATGGAGTCTAGTCAGAACTGTAGAACACCCAGGCTGTCCTGCTAGCTTTCTATAAAGGAGCCTCCAATAGTGAAGACATTTGATGGGATGGCACCGTACATAAAATGACACCATTATCTGCTTCAGAGTTACTGATCCATCTGGCGGACAGGATCTGGAAACTTTATGAATCAAGGGACTAGCTAACAAGACTGGGTACTGGTTGTGGTCTGCTATTGCTGTTGGTATTGCTATCACCAAATCAGATGATGGAACAGGATGAGCCACTCCCTAAACATTTGTCTATATACAGTGGTTCTCAAATTTATTTGTTCGGACCCCCCTTCTTTGTGTCTGTAATAGTTTATGTACCCCAAGTACATGGCAGCCAGCTCTGAAGGCAGAGTGGAGAGCAGCGGCTGCTGGCTGGGTGCCCAGCTCTGTAGGCAGCACCATGCCAGCAGTAGTACAGAAGTAAGACTATCAATGTGAAAAGTAATATTCATCAATATCACTTTTCACAGCAGACTTAGTGCCCCATTGCCACCTTTATTTCTGCACTGCTGCTGCCACCCCAGGGCTGACAGCTGGAGCCCTACTGCCTCCACGTGAAGGATTGGAGGGGTGGGAAGGAGAGCCCGAGCAACAGGGCTCCAGCTGTCTCTTTTATCCCTGCCCCTTGGGTGTGCACAGCCCTTCTGAATAAGCCCGAGCCACCCGGGACTGACAGCCAGAACGCTTTTTTTTTTTTTTTTAAAGTAAAGGTACTCAGCTTGTGCCTCTCTTGATGCCTTCCCATGACTCCCTTGGGAGGCCTGCCCCATAGTTTGAGAACCGCTGATTTATAATGCGACAAAATAAAAACCATTATCACAGCAGATTTCAGAGTTGGTGACATGTTGGATGTCTCTGCTGCCATTGGTAAAACATCCTGGCCTTTCTAATAATTATAGAAAACTTTCTAACACAAAGAATCACTACCACTTGAGGGGTAACTCTATATCAGACCTCATCCTGATGTGGAAAAATATGAATCAATTACCGAACTAAAGAATAGGTGATCGTGATCTAATTTCATTTGCTATGGACAAACAGAATGTAGTCCCAAACAGTGATATATTTACCTGGTGCTTTAAGAAGGCCTATTTCCCAAAGTTGAAAAGAATTAAGAACAGAATTGAGTAGGCAGGAATATTTAATCATAAAAATGTGAATGATTTTGTTTGAGAATGTTTTATTAAATGCCCTCCAAAACCAGAAGTCCAGTAACAAAAAAAAAAAAAAAAAAAAAGGCTTCTGTGGTTTTTTTTAAAAAGCCTCCTGGTATGAGGGGAGGTAGAAACAACTAAAATGGGGAAGTTTGATAGCAATAAGTACAAATCTGCACTTATAAAATACAGACCACTGATAAAGGAAACTAAAGGTATTGATGGAAAAATCCTATGATTGGTAAGGTTAAGGTCAATCATAAGGAATTCTTTAAATATATCAGGAACAATACTAGGTCCAGTATTAATGAGGATGGTAAAATCATCAATCATGATGCAAATATATTCAATAAATATTTCTGTGCTGTATTTGGAAAGAATGATAATGAAATATTTTCCATTTCTATCAGTAACTAGAGAGGAGGTTAAACTGCAATTATTAAAGTTCAACCGGTCTAAATCTGCGGGAGCAGATAGCTTGCACCCCAGGGTCTTAAAAATAATAAGCCACGACATAGTTCCAGAAATCACTTAAATGAGGCTCAAAATTTTATTTTTGGAAACATTGCAATTCATTGTATTAAATTTACAGATGGGCCTGAACCAAAATATGGATCCACACTTTTCATTATGAGCCCACCTTCAAGTTTAATTTCACATAAGGGAATCAAAATCTCTGAGCTTGTTTCTGCTTTGCCTGTTCAGTGGTGGTATTATTTGGCTTGAAGTAACCTTTTGATATTTGTTCCAGTTCAGTTATTTAGGTCTTTGGCATAGTAATCAGCAGGGAAGACAGTGTCAATGACTATTTTTTTCCTGATTTCTTAGAATTTAATATTTCACCTACACATGTGCATTTAAAGAATCTATTACTATAACCTGGAAGTCCACTAATCACAAAGGCCAAGTTTTTTCTTAAAACAATGATCTGATGTTTTAAAATCTTGCAAGCTTTATATGCATAATCATCTCTTCTCTGATTCATCAAGCATAATCATGAGGATCCCTCAGGGAGTTGTATGCTTGGCCTGTCTTTCTGGTGAATATGGGAAAATACCAGAGGAAAGTTAGCAGAAATGACTGCTCTTGTGCTTGTCATGTTTTTTTCTTAATTTATAATGCTAAAAATATAATGAGATTAATTGACAAATTTCAAATGGTGACAAATCTGAATACTATTTTTCCTTTCTAGATAGATAATCAAGTTTCTTATTTACTTATTTCAGATGGAATTTCATATCCTTTGTTTTCCTTTTTCTTTAAGAAATGCTTTTGGGTATCACCCCATCAGGTTACAGTAATCAGCATAATTTTTGGCAAATGGGAGGTCACATCTGGAGCAGATTTGCCTCCTTAGAACAGTTTCTGTATTCACATTTTACAACCTTTTATTTATCTTAACTCTTGGATGACCTTTATCAGCTGTCATTGTCAACTAGGGATCACCGCTCTTGACAACTGCTGTCAGTTCTAAAGAGATGTAAATCCTCGTGTCATAGGCTGTAGCACTGGGAAACCCATCATCTCTGAGCTGTTGAGTGCATCAAGGAATAAAGGAAAAACACAGTAAACATGAATTTCCCCAGAAACTAATTTGCCCTACTTACTATCAAAAACAGAGTGACAAATATTTAATCTGACACATATTTAAAATAGATTAGAATTACTTTTGAATGAGGTATTATAACAATGGGAGACAGGGCCGGCGCAACCCATTAGGCGACCTAGGCGGTCGCCTAGGGCGCTACAATTTGGGGGGCAGCGACCGTGGCGGTATTTCGGCGGCGGGACTTTCTGCCGCCTCTGTGGGGGGCGGCATTTCGGGGTGGGACCTTCCGCCGCCTAGGGCGGCAGAAATGCTGGTGGCGCGCCTGATGGGAGAAAAGTCTATATATACTGTCTTGGTTTCAGTTTCTGTATAGTATAATTTGAAACAAAGTTACATTGGGATTATTGTTGACCAATATATGGAGATATACCTATCTCAGAACTGGAAGGGACCCCAAAAGGTCATCAAGTCCAGCCCCCTGCCTTCACTAGCAGGACCAAGTACTGAGTTTGCCCCAGTTCCCTAAGGATTGAACTTGTAACCCTGGGTTTAGCAGGCCAATGCTCAAACCACTGAGCTATCCCTCCCCCCAGAAGTCCCTTTTAATAAGGGAGGAATGAATTCCTGTTTAATCTATCAGGTTTCTAAAAACAGGTTAAACAATAGACAGAATTGGCTAATCTGTGCCGGTGCTGTTTAAGGTTATTTGAATAATTCAGAGAAAGGGAGCACTTTAAAGCAGCAATCTCACATAAAGGAGTGGGTTTAATAAGTAATTTGTTGATTCCCTAGCCCACAATTTCTGGCTTTTACATATGAAAATAGTGGAGAGGGAATAACACTGTTATTACGGGAGATTTTTTTCAGGAAATACCAACTAATAATAAGAGCATTTTATCATGTTATGTAATTATTTAACCCAGTAGTCACTCCAAGTCAGTATAAGTACCTAATCTCTGGGAATTTGTCCAAGAAGCCTATGGTTTGAAGAATCCACACGGATTCTGACTATGTAAATGAGAATGCTAGTAAAATGTTTGCCCGATATAGAAATTCCTGGTCCAACCTGATCTAAGATTACATAATCCTCAGTTTGATTCTGGTGGTTTTAGACCAGAACTGGAGGCAAACACAGGATGCTCAACAACACTTTATGTGTTAAAGGTGGCCTCAATTCAGCACTTGAGCACATGCTGAAATTTAGCATGTGAGTTGTCCGACGGAGTTAAGCACATATGCCAATTTTTTTGGAGTTAAGCATGTATGTCAATTTTTTTGATGAATTGGGGCCAGATTTAACAAATTGTGTTGTCTGGGCTTCCAGTATTTGCCTCCACTTCTGGTCTAAAAACATCAACAACCACATATAGTTGAGGATGATATAGATTCATTAATTAGATACATTAAAGCTAGGCACATTCTTTAGTGCTTTGCTGAACAGGAGCCTCTAGCATGTGTCCTGCCTGTGTGGCAGGGCCTCTTGCTGAGAAGGGAGTGGCTCCCAGGGTAGCACCATCGGGGGCTCAGGGGCTCGGAAGCAGCACACTCACTGATGCAGTTTGCTCCCTACCCTTGCTCAACTAGCCAGTTCAGCATGTGTGTGTGTGAGAGAGAGAGGGAGGCAGGGCCGGCTCCAGGCACCAAGCACCCAAGCTGGTGCTTGGGGCGGCACCTGGAGGGGGGCGGCGCGGCGCTCCGGCCCCCGGGGAGAGCGGGGCCACAGCCGGGCTCGCCGCCCTCCCCCCGGCGCTCTGGCCGCCCTCCCCCCGGCCGCCGGGGGGAGAGCGGCGAGCCCCTGCTGGGGCTCGCCGCCCTGCGCTCTGACCGCCGGGGGGAGAGCCGAGCCCCAGCCGGGGCTCGCCGCCCTCTCGCCGCCCCGCCCCCCGCCCCCCCCCCATGGGGGGGAGGGCTTCGGCCGCCCCCACCCCCGTGGGGGGGAGAGGGCGGCCGGAGGCTTTTTTGCCTTGGGCGGCAAAAAAGCCAGAGCCGGCCCTGGAGGGAGGGGGGGTGGACACAGTCATTCCCTTTCCTTCTCCCTCAGTGCCCTATATCTTTGGGGGTATTGTGCAATCTTGAGTGAGTAGGGAGAGGCTGAAATTGTGGCCGCTGTTTATGCTGCTATGTTCATTCTCTCCACCCCCCACCCTCTATTCTCTGCTCCCCATATCTCCTTTTGTGCACTTGCATAAGGGTCAGGAACAATCTGGCTAAACATTCCCTCCTATTCAAAAGCCCATGTAAGGGGGAAGGGGGAAATAAACAAATATTTCTTTAGATTTTAAAGACACAGAAAATGTGAGATGCCATCAGGGAAGGGTTTGTGTGACAACTGATCGACTGTGCTGCAAACATTGCTTGAAGGAAGCAGCAGGAATTTAAGCTTCCAGAAGCTCCCAGAAGTAATGTTTGACAGTGGCTGGTAGTGCTGGGAATGGTAGTGAGGGGTGTCTTGATATCCCCTCATACTAGGGAACAGAGCGAACTACTTATATTTTTCCTTATGTTTGTACCTATAATATTGGATTTTTCAAGTCTCCAGAACTGAATCTATGGTGAAATTTCAGCATTTCTACAATTACATTAAAGAACTGTGTTTGAAGTCTGTTGACATTTTATCAAAGGCAAAATCATGAATTTCCCTAAACAAACATTGTGGTAGGAGAACGTTTCTCTATTTGTATTCATTATTTTCTTGAGTAAACATTGTATTTCAAGACAAAAGGGCAGCTTTTCATCTGTAGAAACTCCTTTTTATTTTCACTGAAACCAACAAAAAGAAAGAAATCCAAACCCACAAAATGTTGCTTTTGCATACATGCACAGTATACTTGACTGGTGATGAGAATATATTGGCAGAGCAAAATACCCACATGACTTGGAGTCAGTAGTTTTACACATCTTCAGAGATGCTTAAACATTTTAGGGTATATGCACAACTGAGGTTAAGAAGCTGGCTGTTATGCTTTTAATTAACACTGTTGGACTAGTTTTCTTTGTGTAGGTGAAAGTCCAACAACCTTTGTGCTAGGGCGACTATCAACTATTTTTGTTCTAGTTTTTCATGATATAATACTTCCCTAAATAGTGAAATAACTGAGGAATTATCAGACTTTTAAGAACAAATCTGTACTAATGAAGACTAAAATTCAAATGAGAATCTGGTTGGAATCACTAAAGGGAGTTTTATTATAGATTTTTCAAGGTTGTCCCTATCAGCCTGTTTCAGGAACTAAAGTCAACTTTTTTAAAGCTGCAATAGACTCACAGCTCTGAATAACAAGGACTCAGTTCCACAATCAGAAACATAATGCTAAAAGCTCTGACCACCCTACTCTCCAGAGTGCAATCAGAGCATACTAAGGGTAATATACTGCCCTAAATCCATAGGTAAATCTCATTGATGTTAATAGACTATCTCTGAACAGCTATCTCTGCACACTCTGTCAGCTGACTCAGACCTCAAAGAGCAACTACTAAAAGAAACTTCTAATAGTTCATACAAATTAGTCAGACCACAACATTAAATACCTTTTTATGTCAATCTTAAAAATAGACTTTAACCTTAAAATCTAGATATTTTTCAGGAAAGCAGTGTACTGATATTAAAACAGGGCAATAAATATAAATGACTAATATACAAAACACATGGTTGTGATTGTACAGTAGTGAGGGTTGCTACATACACAGTATACCTGACATGCCGGCAAAAGCAAGGAAATGAAAATACAAACCACGTTAAAGTACGTACCCTCTTCTCTTTTCATCCACAGGCACACTCCTTACCATTATTACAACTACAGTACACCATAGACTACAACCTTAACTCTGTTCCTCTTTTCCCCTTCTGCCCACACCCCGTTAGTAGATTATAAAAATAGTTGTGGACGTTTGGTGCAATTGTTGGCTGTGTGGGAAGAGGTTAGTTTAGTAAAGGGGTATTTGCAGAAGGACAGTTAAAAGGAGTCATGAAAGCTTGGCATTCCTAGGAGGACAGAGGTAATGTGGTGTGTGGCCTGTGGTTGTGGTCGTGGTAAGGCGCACGCTTGTGAGGGAAGGAGAAGAGGATATGTACCGTTGTGTGGCTTATCTTTTCATTTCCTGGCTTTTGTGGAATGTGAGATATGAGGGTTGCCCCCCCCCATACATACACACGGGACCCTCCCCAATAGCTTCACAACAATTTTTTGTGTTAATTTCCAATGGTATTTATACTTACTTGAGGTAGAGTTTGGATCAGGTGGGGGTTGAGGATCTCTGTGGTAGAAGTGCAACTGCTGACGGGGAACATTTTATCTGTCAGTTACTGCTTTTAAGTCATCACATGTCAGACTTGAGCGTGCTCAGCCTCCATCAATAAAGTTTAGATGAACAACGCATAAACTTTCAGTTATAGTATGAATAACAGCAAAATATAACCAATTCCAATATTTGAAAAACAATAACAATCTAACATTGCTCCAGATTGAGTCAGGATACAGCTCTCTGCCACGTTTTGTGTAGCTATCAGTCACCAATGAAGAATAGGAATGCCCATGAAAAATGTCAACCAGAACCAAACTCAAAAGATATCCCATTACAAATTTGAGTCAAGACTAAACAAAAACTACATAGACAATGTAAATGGTACAAAGATTAACCCTGTGACTACGTTTAGAGAAGAACAAGAATTGATGTCCCATTTTAGAGCGCAACAACAACTATGGAGTCACTACGAAGCACCCCCATAAGAAACCATGGATGAGAGAAACTATCAGTGAACCATCGAGATCATTTATGGTAAATCCAGTTGACCTAGGGAAAAGCTCTAAATGTAAAAGCCCCTAAAAGATTCAACAGAGTCTAATCCATTGAGCACTAGGCTGGGTAACAGGAATTTGGTAAATTGTAAAGCCAGCTCTGCACCATTTTCTGTGTGGCCACTTAGATCAAAATTTTCAAACTTGCTTATCCACCGAAATCCATATTTTAGGCACTTTTAGTTAGTTTTGGCTTAGTTTTAAGAAGGGCTGACCATAGTAGTGCCTACTGAAATTGACGAGAGGTGTAGGTGCTTGGCACTTCTGAAGGTCAGGCCATCTTCAGATGCTTAAATATGGATTAGAGGGGCGATTTTGTGGTGTGCCTCTGAGGTATGTCCGTCTCCTTGGGTTGGCCCGTGGCTGCAGCACTGCCTCCTCAGCACTGAAGGCTGGAGCCATGCCTCTCACATGCCTCTGTCCCAGGCTGGCTGGACTTTAAGGGAAGTCAGGCTCAGTATTGTCTGTGACCTAGCAGTTAACCCCCAGCTGGTCCTGATCTGGACTCAATTACAATTAGTGATCCCAGCTGTGGAAGGGTCAGGGAGAACTGCATAGAGAAGAAAGAGCATTCAGTAAGGCCTGGTCCACACTAGGACTTTAATTCGGATTTAGCAGCGTTAATCCGAATTAACCCTTCACCCGTCCACACTACGGAGCCTGTTAATTCGAATTAAAGGGCCCTTTAAATCGATTTCTGTACTCCACCTCGACGAACGGAGTAACGTCAAAATCGATTTTGTTAATCCGAATTAGGGTTAGTGTGGCCACAAATCGATGTTATTGGCCTCCAGGAGCTATCCCACAGTGCACCACTGACCGCTCTGGACAGCAATCTGAACTCGCATGCACTGGCCAGGTAGACAGGAAAAGACCCAGGAAAATTTGAATTGCATTTCCTGTTTCCTGTTTGCTCAGCGTGGAGAGCACAGGTGACCACAGATAGCTCAGCTCATCAGCACAGGTAACCATGCAGGCTGATAATCGAAAAAGAGCACCAGCATGGACCACACGGGAGGTACTGGATCTGATCGCTGTATGGGGTGAGGATTCAGTGCTAGCAGAACTTCGTTCAAAGAGACGAAATGCCAAAACTTTTGAAAAAATCTCCAAGGGCATGATGGAGAGAGGCCACAATAGGGACTCAGATCAGTGCCGTGTGAAAGTGAAGGAGCTCAGACAAGCCTATCAAAAAACAAAGGAGGCAAACGGTCGCTCCGGGTCAGAGCCGCGGACATGCCGCTTCTACGCAGAGCTGAATGCAATTCTAGGGGGGGCCGCCACCACTACCCCACCTGTGATCGTGCAAACCGGGTCTGGGATAGTCTCTACACCTGAGGATTCTGAGGGTGGGGAAGAGGAGGAGGAGGAGGAGGAAGAGGAAGATCAGGATCTTGCAGATAGCACCCAGCACTCCGTTCTCCCCAACAGCCAGGAGCTTTTTCTCAGCCTGACTGAAGTACCCTCCCAAGCCTCCCAAGCCAGTAGCCAAGACCATGACCCCATGGAAGGGACCTCAGGTGAGTTTACCTTTTAAAATATAAAACATGGTTCAAAAGCAAGGTTTTTTAATGATTATTTTGCCCTGAGGACTTGGGATGCATTCACAGCCAGTACAGCTACTGGAAAAGTCTGTTAACGTGTCTGGGGATGGAGCGGAAATCCTCCAGGGACATCTCCATGAAGCTCTCCTGCAGGTACTCCAAAAGCCTTGCCACAAGGTTTCTGGGCAGTGCCGCTTTATTCCGTCCTCCATGGTAGGACACTTGTCCACGCCATGCTTGCAGCAAGTAATCTGGTATCATTGCCTGACAAAGCCTGGCAGCGTATGGTCCCGGTGTTTGCTGGCATTCAAGCAACATCCGTTCTTTATCTCGCTGTGTAATCCTCAGGAGAGTGATATCGCTCATGGTAACCTGCTTGAAATACGGGAACTTAATTAAGGGGACAGAGGTGGCCGTTCCTACTGGGCTGTTTGCCTGTGGCTGATAAGAAATCCTTCCCTGCAGTTAGCTTTTCGCAGGGGCGGGGGGGGGGAAATTGGCCCACAGCTTTTCACGTTTGGCTAGCAGGGATTTTCCCTGTTACCAGCCATGCGGTCGGGGAGGGGTACATTGAGCATTCCAGGGAATTCATGGCGGGAGGGTGGGCGGGGGGGGGTGAGTTTGGTTTCAGCAGGGATTCTCCCTGTTACTAGCCACGCGGTCGGCTGTTTGCCTGTGGCTGATAAGAAATCCTTCCCTGCAGTTAGCTT
>NW_020664447.1:13392830-13393717 GCF_002925995.2 Terrapene triunguis
GCGGTCGGGGAGGGGTACATTGAGCATTCCAGGGAATTCATGGCGGGAGGGGGGCGGGGGGGGCTAGTTTGGTTTCTGCTGCTGAAGGTTAACAGGAAAACCTCAGCAGTCAACAGGCTTTGATTGGTATGTTGGAAAGGAGGGCGCAGAAGCCGAAAGACAATGGCTTACCATGGCTGCCTGCAAGCTGAATTCTGTTGCCCGGACCTGCGTCTGTGATCTCTAACACCAAAGCCACAGGCACTCAATATTAAGATGGAAAATGCGACCTTGTACTGAAATCACATGTGCTATGTAATGTGAATAGTGTTCACCATGAAAGAGTACAAGCATTGTTCTGTAAAATGTATCATTTTAAAAACTTCTCTACTTTTTTTCAACCCTCCCTCTAGCAGCTGCAAATGTTTCAAGCCTCCCTCCTGCGTCCAGAAGGCTATCTCAGATAAGGCGTCGTAGAAAGATGACGCGAGAAGACATGTTCAAAGAAATAATGAAATCCACCCACAATCAAAGAGCTCATTTGGATGAGTGGAAGGACACTGTATCTAAATTTAGGAAAGATGCCAGTGACCGTGAGGTCTTGAGGGATGCTCGAGATGAGAGGTGGCAGGCTGCAACGCTGGGGCTGCTGCGTGAGCAAACGGACATGCTCCGGCGTCTGGTGGAGCTTCAGGAACGGCAGCAGGATGTCAGACTGCCGCTGCAGCCGCTGTATAACCTACCTCCCCCCTCACCATGTTCCATATCCTCCTCACCCAGACGTGTAAGAACGCGGGGGGGGGATGCTGCGTGCACCCTGTCACTCCACCCCAGGGGAGAGCCCAACCAAAAGGCTGTCAATATATTGAATTTGATCAGTGGCCTTAGACTTCCCTCTTATCCTCCTC
>NW_020664447.1:13393727-13436470 GCF_002925995.2 Terrapene triunguis
TCACCCACATTACCTTCTTGGTTCTCTCCCTATGTTTATAATCACTTGATAAAGAATACATGATTTTTAAACTATAGTGACTTTATTACCTTTGAAAGAAAGCTGGGGGGAGGGTGGGTTGCTTACAGAGAATGAATGAGAATGAAGGGGACTGGTTTTCATGAAGGGAGAAACAAACAGAAATTTCACACTGTAGCCTGGCCAGTCATGAAACTGGTTTTCAGAGCTTCTCTGATGCACACTGCTTCCTGGTGTGTTCTTCTAATCGCCCTGGTGTCTGGCTGCGCGTAATCAGCAGCCAGGCGATTTGCCTCAGCCTCCCACCCGGCCATAAAGGTCTCCCCCTTACTTTCACAGAGATTGTGGAGCACACAGCAAGCAGAAATAACAATGGGGAGATTTCTTTGGCTGAGGTCAGAGCGAGTTAGTAGCGATCGCCAGCGTGCTTTTAAAGGGCCAAATGCACATTCTACCACCATTCTGCACTTGCTCAGCCTGTAGTTAAACAGCTCCTGACTCCTGTCCAGGCTGCCTGTGTATGGCTTCATGAGCCATGGCATTAAGGGGTAGGCTGGGTCCCCAAGGATAACGATAGGCATTTCAACATCCCCAACGGTTATTTTCTGGTCCGGGAAGTAAGTCCCTTGCTGCAGCCGTTTAAACAGATTAGTGTTCCTGAAGACGCGTGCATCATGAACCCTTCCCGGCCACCCCACGTTGATGTCGGTGAAACGTCCCTTGTGATCCACCAGTGCTTGCAGCACCATTGAAAAGTACCCCTTGCGGTTTACGTACTGGGTACCCTGGTGCTCCGGTGCCAAGATAGGGATGTGGGTTCCATCTATCGCACCACCACAGTTAGGGAATCCCATTGCAGCAAAGCCATCCACTATGACCTGCACGTTTCCCAGAGTCACTAGCTTGTGTAGCAGCACCTCAGTGATTGCTTTGGCTACTTGTATCACAGCAGCCCCCACAGTAGATTTGCCCACTCCAAATTGATTCCCGACTGACCGGTAGCTGTCTGGCGTTGCAAGCTTCCACAGGGCTATTGCCACTCGCTTCTCAACTGTGAGGGCTGCTCTCATCCTGGTATTCTGGCGCTTCAGGGCAGGGGAAAGCAAGTCACAAAGTTCCATGAAAGTGCCCTTACGCATGCGAAAGTTCCGCAGCCACTGGGAATCGTCCCACACCTGCAACACTATGCGGTCCCACCAGTCTGTGCTTGTTTCCCGGGCCCAGAATCGGCGTTCCATGCCTATAACTTGCCCCATTAACAGCATGATCTCCAAAGCACCGGGTCCCGCGGCTCGATAGAATTCCATGTCCATGTCCTCATCACTCTCGTCGCCGCGCTGCTGTAGCCTGCTCCTCTCTGCCTGGTTTTCAAGGTTCTTGTTCAGCATAAACTGTACGATAAGGCGCGAGGTATTTACAATGTTCATGACTGCTGTCTTGAGCTGAGCGGGCTCCATGCTTGCCGTGGTATGGAGTCTGCTGCGTTCAGCCAGGAAAAAAGGCGCGAAATGGTTGTCTGCCGTCCGTTGCTTTCATGCAGGGAGGGGGGGAGGGAGGGAGGGGTGAGGCTGTACCCAGAACCACCTGCGACAATGTTTTGGTCCCATCAGGCACTGGGATCTCAACCCAGAATTCCAATGGGCAGGGGAGACTCCGGGAACTATGGGATAGCTATGGGATAGCTACCCACAGTGCAACGCTCCAGAAATCGACGCTAGCCCCAGTACATGGACGCACACAACCGAATTAGTGTGCTTAGTGTGGCCGCATACAATCGAATTAATACAACCGGTTTACCAAATTCGAATTAGCTAAATTCGAATTAATCGTGTAGTGTAGACGTACCCTAAGAAGGGTGACCTAGGAAAGAAGAGCCAGGGGAGTTCCTGTTCTCTGCTAAGGGCCTGGTGAAGGCAGGCTAGAAAGAACCACAGAGAATAGGTTAAGAAGGGAGATCCCTGGGAAAAGTTGCCAGAGTCCCCGGTAAGGGGAGGCAGTGGGGAAATCTGCAAGGAAAAAGAGTTCCCAGGGAGAAGGCCCTGAGAGATAGTGCTCAGCAAAACGAGAGAAGAAGGAAGTCTGTAGTCCCCGGGAATAAGGGTGAAGAGCAGGGAACTTCAAAGTAGCCCAAGGGGAGCAGAAGTATGGTTTGTTTAGATGTTTTGTTTGCCTTAATGAGACTTTCATTACCCTGGAAGGGGAGTAACTGAAACGTGATCTGGCCGGAGAGGTAGGACACAGAAGACGAGATGGAGACAGGACGTCACAGGGCCAAAGAAGTGGTCAACAGGGAGTGCTAGAGACAAGGACTTCTGCAACTCCATACTCTGATACCAGAGGGTGCTACAGCAGTGAGTGAAACTGCTTATGACTCCCTATGATAAGAGCTTGTGAGGGGATCCTCATAGGTGTCTGACAGTGCATTTCTTAGAGAGCAGGAACCACTCTGGCCCTTTTAATTGGTGTAAAGGGGCCAGAGCAGGGGAGAGGCTCTCACTCAAAGTGCCTAACTTTCAGCACCCAAATTTAAAAGTGCTGGCCTTAATCTCTGTGTAACCCTGATCCTGAGTTGGAGTGTAAAATGTGTCATCCTTCTGCACCTGTATGTGTAAAGCAGGTGTAAATGAGAGAGTTGCAACTCTGCTGCAGCATTACTTCCCCCTAATACATTCTGGAGTGTACCTGGGCCAGGGGTAATGTTCTGGGCATGGGGCAGGAGGCCATATTCCCAGCTTTCTCCTCCTATGCATCACAGGGGATGCATAATTCAAGACCTGGTATCTCTCAGTGAAAAGGAAAAATAATCATTGGGTGCCTACGTTCAACTAGCAAACACAGAGCTTCTCTACACTACTACTTAAGTCGACATAAGTAATGTTGCTCAGGGGGGGTAAACAACCCACCCCCCTGAGCGAAGTAATTTATATGGACTTAGCGCGGTGTCTACACCGTGTTATGTCAGTGGGAGATGCTCTCTCGCCGACCTAGCTTCCACCCCTCATTGAGGTGGATTAATTACATTGACAGGAGAGCGCTCTCCCGTCAACATAGCATGTCTTCACCAGACCCGCTAACTCAACACTGCTCAGTTGCAGCGGCACCGATTTAGCATGGTAGTAAAGACAAGCCCATAGTTAACCATCACAAAAACTCACTTATTATCTCATATTGGATAAAAATCTGTGCCTGATTCTCACCTCAGTCACACCAGTTCTTCCAGTGGAGTTACTCCTGACTTTCACCAGTATAACAACTTGATACTGCTCACACTGATGTCAAAAACAGGACTGTGCCATAAACAAGAAGAGAAATGGGCACTCTGTACACTGTGTCATTTCTAAAATGGGGAAGGCAATATTTACCTTGCTGTGGCACTGTACAAATTAATTGGATAACATTTGTACAGCACATATGAAAATAGAAAACCCTATCCAAAGTGCCAAGTACTTTATTAATAACCATAACCTGCACGGCTAGCAGCTGGAAGTAATTGGTTGCTTTGATCTCCTTGATCTACACAAGCTACTCATATTGTTTGATTCCTAACCACAAAACACAGGTATCACACTAGCTCCCTTCATTTGAAAGTTAGCTAAATAGTGTCTGGGATAACTAGCCCATAATCCCATAAAACCTTGCTCATCTCACTCCGTGCACTTTGTAGCTGTGTTTTGAATCAGTGTAGATAATGGAGTGTGCTATAGAATCATAGGACTGGAAGGGACCTTGAGAGGTCTTCCACTCCAATTCTCTGCACTCATGGCAGAACTCAGTATAGAATTATAGAATATCAGGGTTGGAAGGGACCTCAGGAGGTTATCTAGTCCAACCCCCTGCTCAAAGCAGGACCAATCCCCAACTAAATCATCCCAGCCAGGGCTTTGTCAAGCCTGACCTTAAAAACCTCTAAAGAAGGAGATTCCACCACCTCCCTACGTAACCCATTCCAGTGCTTCACCACCCTCCTAGTGAAAAAGTTTTTCCTAATATCCAACCTAAACCTCCCCTACTGCAACTTGAGACCATTACTCCTTCTTCTGTCATCTGCTACCACTGAGAACAGTCTAGATTCAACTTCTTTGGAACCCCCTTTCAGGTAGTTGAAAGCAGCTATCAAATCCCCCCTCATTCTTCTCTTCTGCAGACTAAATAATCCCAGTTTCCTCAGCCTCTCCTCATAACTCATGTACTCCAGCCCCCTAATCATTTTTGTTGCTCTCCGTGGGACTCTTTCCAATTTTTCAACATCCTTCTTGTAGTGTGGGGCCCCAAACTGGACACAGTACTCCAGATGAGGCCTCACCAATGTCGAATAGAGGGGAATGATCATATCCCTCAATCTGCTGACAATGCTCCTACTTATACAGCCCAAAATGCCGTTAGCCTTCTTGGCAACAAGGGCACACTGTTGACTCATATCCAGCTTCTTGTCCACTGTAACTCCTAGGTCCTTTTCTGCAGAACTGCTGCCTAGCCACTCAGCCCTTAGTCTGTAGCAGTGCATGGGATTCTTCCGTCTTAAGTGCAGGATTCTGCACTTGTCCTTGTTGAACCTCATCTGATTTCATTTGGCCCAATCCTCTAATTTGTCTATATCCCTCTGTATCCTATCCCTACCCTCCAGCATATCTGCCACTCCTCCTAGTTTAGTGTCATCTGCAAACTTGATGAGGGTGAAATCCACGCCATCCTCCAGATCATTAATGAAGATATTGAACAAAACCGGCCCCAGAACCGACACTTGGGGCACTCCGCTTGATACCGGCTGCCAACCGGTCTATTATCTTGACCATCCCTGACAGGTATTTGTTTAACCTGCTTTTAAAAATCTCCAATGACGGAGATTCCACAACCTCCTTAGGCAATTTATTCCAGTGCTTAACCACCCTGACAGTTAGGAAGTTTTACCTAATATACCAACTAAACTGCATTTGCTACAATGTAAGCCCTTTGCTTCTTGTCCTGTCCTCAAAGGTAAAAGAGAACAATTTTTCTCCCTCCTTCTTCTAGCAACTTTTTATGTACTTTAAAACTGTTATCATGTCCCCTGTCTGTCTTCTCTTCTCCAGACTACTATGACCCCTAGATCCCTTTCCGTAGAACTCATTCATAGGTAGTCATTTCCCATTTTCTATGTGTGCAACTGATTGTTCCTTTCTAAGTGTAGTACTTTTCATTTGTCCTATTTACTTCAGACCATTTGTTCAGTTTGTCCAGATCTTGCAAGCCCTCCCAGTTTGGTATTGTCTATAAACTTTATAGGCTTGATAATAAATGAGGCAAAGTGTATTGTATCCTCAAAGTACTTATAATGTATATGGTTTGGAAAGATAGTCACTAAAATCAGGGATATTGTATAACCCTAGAGGAACAGTTACCACATACTGACCTTTGAGTAACTAAAATAGCTTATTTTATTTAATCTTCTCATTCATGTGCAATTTGGGTAGGACTTGTCAAAGGATGTCTGGATTCTGCTAGTAAGTCTCCGCCAATGGCCATCTTTCAGAAGCACAAGCTGGCACATACTTGTAAAGTGTTTGCCTGAATACTGATTTTTATTTTATATGTTTACACTCCAGCTTTTGCAACTGTATGTTCTACTCAGATATAGAACAGCTTCAGACTATACAGATGGGACATGGCTTGGGTTGTAAAACAGATTTCATTCAGTCTTGCATGCCCAGAGACAAGAAAAAAATCAGTTGATGATTTTCTACAGCGGTAGTGAGAAGTTTCTTTAACTCTGGATAGATCAAAGTGACATTGGAAATGTTTTTGGGATTATTTTAAGGTAGTGATGGGACCAAACTTCAGAATTCAGATCCAGATTCCAAGCCTGCTTCTCCCCAAAATTCAAGGCCTTGGATCTGAGGTTTAGCTTTAAATTAATCTTTAATTTAAAGTAGCCACTTAAGACTGCGGCAGGTTACCAGAGCTGGTTCCTAATGCATTTTTCAGATGGGGCTTGATCCTCCTTTCATTCATACCACTATAAACCTGAATTATGGCTGTCGATTTAAACACAGTTAACTCATGTGATAATTTTTTTTTAGTTAATTGCAATTAAAAAAATTAATCTCGATTAATTGCACTGTTAAAAAATAGAATACCAATTGAAATGTATTAAATATTTTGGATGGTTTTCTACATTTTCAAATATATTGATTTTTATTGCAACACAAAATACAAAGTGTACAGTGTTCACTTTATATTATTATTTTTATTACAAATATTTGCGCTGTAAAAATGATGAACAAAAGAAATAGTATTTTTCCATTCACCTCATACAGGTACTGTAGTGCAATCTCTTTATCATGAAATTTGAATTTACAAATGTAGAATTATGTACAAAAAAATTGCATTAAAAATAAAACAATGTAAAACTTTAGAGCCTACAAGTCCACTCAGTCCTACTTCTTGTTTAGCCAATTGTTCAGACAAATACATTTGGTTACAATTTGCAGGAGATAATGCTGCCTGCTTCTTGTTTACAATGTCACCTGAAAGTGAGAACAGGCATTCTCATGGCACTGTCATAGCCAGCATCGCAAGATATTTACATGCCAGATGCGTTAAAGATTCATATGTCCCTTCATGCTTCAACCACCATTCCAGAGGACATATGTCCATGTTGATGATGGGTTCTGGTCAATAACGATTCAAAGCAGTGCGGATTGATGCATGTTCATTTTCATCATCTCAGTCAGATGCCACCAGTAGAAGGTTGATTTTCTTTTTTGGTGATTCGGGTTCTGTAGTTTCCACATAAGAGTGTTGCTCTTTTAAGACTTCTAAAAGCAAGCTCCACACCTCATCCCTCTCAGATTTTGGATGGCACTTCAGATTCTTAAACCTTGGGTTGAGTGCTGTAGCTATGTTTAGAAATCTCACATTGGTACCTTCTTTGCGTTTTGTCAAATCCACTGTGAAAGTATTCTTGAAATGAACATGTGCTGGTCATCATCCGAGACTGCTATAACATCAAATATATGGCAGAAAGTGGGTAAAACAGAACAGGAGACATACAATTCTCCCCCAAGGAGTTCAGTCACAAATTTAATTATTGCATTATTTTTTTAACCATCATCATCAGTGTGGAAGCATGTCCTCTGGAATGGTGGCCAAAGCATGAAGGGGCATATGAATGTTTAGCGTATCTGGCACGTAAATACTTTGCAACGCTGGCTACAAAAGTGCCATGCAAACACCTGTTCTTACTTTCAGGTGACATTGTAAATAAGAAGCAGGCAGCAGTGTCTTCCGGAAATGTAAGCAAACGTGTTTGTCTTAGCAATTGGCTGAACAAGAAGTAGACTGAGTGGACTTGTAGGCTCTGAAGTTTTACATTGATTTGTTTTTGAGTGCAGTTATATTAAAAAAAATTATACATTTGTAAGTAGCACTTTCATGATAGAGATTGCACTACAGTACTTGTATGAGGTGAATTGAAAAATACTATTTCTTTTGTTTTTTAGAGTGCAAATATTTGTAATAAAAATAAATATAAAGTGAGCACTGTACACTTTGTATTCTGTGTTGTAATTGAAATCAATATATTTGAAAATGTAGAAAACATCAAAAATATTTAAATAAATGGTATTGTATTATTGTTTAACTTGCGATTAATCATGCGATTAATCACGATTAATTTTTTTAATCGCTTGACAGCCCTAATGTGAAGTAATGAAACATTGATGATACCAGCGGGTACCTCTCCTCGTGTATCTACCTCAGCTTACTGTTGAGGGCAGCCCTATTTGATCAATCCACCCCTACAGCTGGTCAGAAAATGAGAAGGTAAAGGTTTCATGAAAAACATTATGGATTTTTTTCTCTTTTTTTGACAAAAGTTTCAAATTATAGAGCTGTCCAGAAAACATTTTGTTATGGATTTTCTTTTCTCTTCTATGTCAATTCTGACTTTTTTGGGGTTTTTCTGGCCTGCTCTAGCTGCTCCTCAAACCGAAAGTATTCTAGACAGCCCCCTTCTCCTGGAAGGGGAAAAAAGGTTGAAGTGCTCCTTGTCGCTCGTGACAATCTGACCAAAAAAGAAGAGATGAAGCAGAAAACTTAGAAGACTGAAGCCAAAGTGGCCACCAACAAGAAGTCTGACTTGGGAGCCTTCAGTGCTGAAAAGTGTTTGTATTGTGGAGAAGAAGCCAGAAATGTTGGACAGACGGAAAAGGGCCAGGACCTAAAGTGGGCCAGATTCTGATCTCAGTTACATTCATGTAAGAGTAGAGTAGATCAGACTCTCTCCCTCCTTACTGGTAAAGAGGAAATTAATTCAAATGACTTTATAACAAAAACATTTGCATATGCTCATTATTTTAAAGAAAATCCCCAAAATGTCAACTTGGAGAAACACTCTGATTGAAATAGGAGATACCTTCATAGAGGTTCTGACCAGTTGCTGTGACTAGCATGAAAACAACAGGAGACCCTTTCTGAGCAAATCAGAATCTCTCTGTTCCCTATTTAAGCCTGACTACCCAGAGTCAATATGAGGAACCAACTGAGATTAACCAGACTTGTATTGTATTATAGTAAATTCGACCTCACCGTGCTCCAGCTCAGTTAAGGGACTCTTGTTTGGGGATGATGAATTTCCCAGAAATCTTTGGGAAGAATGAAGAGTGACTGATGCATGTAGCAAAGGAATGACCAAATAAGACAAAGGTTAATTATTGCAAATGCAGTGGAGTGCATTGTCTGCAGACACCCAGTCTTCTTTGGCTCCCACATTCTAATTCAAATGTCCATTATTTTTAAGTTGTAAAACTTCAGCTATACATATTAGTCTGAAATGATCTAATTGAAGGGAAAATCTTCCCTGTATTGCAATATACCACTTACTGTAGCTACTAAATGGTGTAATTATAATTGCTAGCCTCACCTCTCCCATCCCTCCTATGTGAATAAGAATGGCCATACTGGGTCAGACCAAAGGTCCATGTAGACCAGTATCCTGTCTTCTGACAGTGGCCAATGCCAGGTGCCCCGGAGGGAATGAACAGAACAGGTCATCATCAAGTGATCGATCCCCTGTCACCCATTTCCAGCTTCTGGCAAACAGAGGCTAGGGACACCAGAACAGATGAACCATGAACAGATTAAAGCAATTTCAGTTTTATATTGCACTTTATTTGATGAGTTCCGTTTTGGCACTGTCAGTCATACAGAATAGAATCTTACTCCCTCAGTGCTCACATTGACTTCATTGAGACTACTTGAGAGGTAAGGTACTATTGAATACAAATAAGGGTATTGCATTCTGGCCCGTAATGAGTATTACAGAAATGCTTTGTGTAATCTGCAAAAATCCATATTTTTTTGTATTTACTTCCTTGGTCTTTGAGGGGAAATCTGGTAGAAGGACCAAACAGCTAGCTCACATCAGGCCATAACCAGTGATGAATGAAAAGACCTAAACCAGGGGTCGGCAACGTTTGGCACGCGGCTCGCCAGGGTAAGCACCCTGGCGGGCCGGGCCAGTTTTATTTACCTGCTGAAGCGGCAGGTTCGGCCGATTGCGGCCCCCACTGGCAGTCCCGGGCCAATGGGGGCGGCAAGAAGCCGCGGCCAGCACATCCCTCGGCCCGCGCTGCTTCTCGCCGCCCCCACTGATCCGGGATGGTGAACCGCGGCCAGTGGGGGCCGCGATCGGCCGAACCTGCCTCGTCAGCAGGTAAATAAAACTGGCCTGGCCCGCCACGGTGCTTACCCTGGCGAGCCGCATGCCAAACGTTGCCGACCCCTGACCTAAACCATGGTATACATTACCAGGTAGGTGTAACTGCTAAAGCACCAGCATGACTTTCACTGAGTTAGCACTCATTTGGCTTGTGAAACATGAAGGGTATAACAAGAAAAACAACTAACAAATAATACAGCATGCTGATTTATTTAACTTATACCTTCCCCAGTCTTTCAGTGATCGCCTGGCGAGCTTAGCCATGTTGGGTGTATTTTATTCCACAGTTGAAGAAGATTCAAACTTAAAATGTTTACAAAGATGTAGTCAGTGAAAATACTCAACATTATGTTTGCTCTCTTAGAAACCCTTGCTTAGTAAAATTGTGTGACAGAAGTTTTGCTACTTTACCATAGCTATGTGGGATAGATTATTAGATTATGTCATCCCCTACCCCCTCCTACAATTTGGTTGCCAAGCAGTGCCACAGAGGATAATGGCAATTATTGGACAATTTGTGTGCACACCGCTGTGTGGGATATCGGGGTGCAAAGCTTTCTTCTAGTTTCTTGCTTGAGGGATGTAGAAGGGGTAAGACTAGTAACAAAGCAGAAAAAATAGACTACATCACAAAAATTTCCAAAGTCATGGTGAGCCTGTGAGCTAGGAGTTTCAGACAAGAATCTTTTTTCCAGTGCTCAATGCACACCGGCTCTGCTGGTTAACCCAAGGCAACTGTCATTTGGTTTTCTTAAAGTCAGATGTTTGGTCAAAAGACATGATGACTTGTTTTACCCATCTTTAAATTAATGTCATGAGAGTTGAGCTTTATAAAATGATTCCATAAAGCAAATCACAGCAGATAGAAATGGATACTGCAATGCAGTATCATTTCAGTGAATATTTCATCTCAAACTTTTCCTATTCAGACATATCCAGAGAGGGAACTGATGCTGTAAGAAAATTATTGTGCTCTTTTGTAGGAAGCTAATGAAAATGACCGCAACCTGCAAAGCAGTGCAGTCGTTTCACATGACCACATCATTTTGGATGATAATACTACACCAAAATAGGAAAAGAAACTGTCTTGCCAAATGACATTGTATAATTCTAACAGTCAAGCATTGTCAGCATTCCATGCAGCTTATTTTTTTGTCAACTCCACCCTGTATACATCAGGGAGTTGTAATAAAAGGATCATAACCTGTTTCCAACTAAGTCAACCTGTATACCATTCTAGTGAAGTTACTATAAATGCTTTGCACTGCTATATCCCCTTGGTAGGCTTGGGAAGATTAGATTTTTATTGGTAAATGTTGCTAAACATTGATTTCACCATACGCACAAACTCATGGAAAAATATTGCTGTCACTAATACTTTGCATTTCTGTAAATTTAGAGTAAGAAAAATATTGCTTGAAAACTTATTAGTTTGATTTAAAGATATTGACTTTGCATATTTTGATGTGATGTTGACAATTTGTCTTTTAATAGTTTGAATGATTATTCAGATTACCAGAACATAACTGTAATATTGGTTCTGGCCAGAAAAACAGAAGCATTTCACACAAAATAAAATTCTCAGAAATAGGAACATAGAAATTGTCAGGTCAGACCCAGTCGGCCATCTAGTCCAGTATTTTGTCTTTGCTGAAGGGATACTAGCCATTGTCAGACAATTATAGATGCATCGATTCAAACACCAGAAGGGACCTTCGTGATCATCTAATCTGACCTCCTATGTAACACAGGCCACAGAACTTCCCTGAAATAATTCCTAGAGCAGATCTTTTAGAAAAACATCCAATCTTGATTTTAAAACGTACAGTGATGGAGAATCCACCATGACCCTTGGTCAGTTGTTCCAGTAGTAAATTACTCTCACTGCTAAAAATGTCCACTTCATTTCCAGTCTGAATTTGTCTAGCTTCAACTTCCAGCCATTGGATTGTGCTATATCTTTTTCTGCTAGATTGAAGAGCCCATTACTAAATATTTGTTCCCCATGTAGATACTTATCGTTGGCATCCTTTAATCTGTGAGAAACGGTGGGAATTGCAGCCTATGATGTAGATGGTATGCAATGTCTCATGTGCCTGAATAGTCCAATCCGAGATTTGCATGATCTTTGGCAGTTATTGCAAATGTCTGTGTCTTGGTTGGGAGCTGCTTGCTGCCTACAGGCTCTTTTCTCTTCAAGCTGTAGAAGCCAGCTCCTGTCATGGACTTTGATACCCTGATGGAGACGATGGTGCCACTTGTTACGATCACTTGCCAAGACTTCCCATTGGTCAGGATCAATTCCAAATTCCTTCATATCTCGCTTGCATGTGTCTTTATAGCAAAGCTTTGGAACGTCCTGTTGTTCTTGTTCCCTCTGATAGCTCCCCATATAGCATAGACTATAATCAAGTATCTATAATATAGATACTGATAGACTATAATCAAGTCACCCCTTAACCGTCTCTTTGTTAAGTAAATAAACTGATGTCTTTGAGTCTATCACTGTGTAAGGCATGTTTTCTAATATTTTAATCATTGTTGTGGCTCTTCTCCAGGCCCGCTGACAGCAATTTCAGGCCCCAGGGTAGAACAGTCAATGCCCCCCCCTATAAAGGGATGGCTGAGGTTTATGACACTATTGAGAACACATTAGAACCCATTATGTGTAAGTTATGGCGTTGCTTGATCTAGTTAACTTTTCTTTCCAGGTACAGCACCAGTATTAAACAAATTGTGAGCCTAAATAGAAGATGTAGAATTTGTTATTTTGAATTATATATTTAAATTAAATAAATACATTATGGAATGAAATTAATTAATATATAAAACATTTAAAGAAGCACAGAGTAAGAAAACACCTAAAGTATCAAGTAGGCTAATTAAAAACCTAATTGTGATTCATGTGTAATCTAAAGACAAGGAAAAAACTGATATACAAGATGTAACTGAATATGACCAACAGAATCATATACTTGTGCTGCCGGAGCTGTGGGACATCAACACCCAGAGCAATGAGGAAACAGCAGGCATGGTGCGCCACATCTACCGGGAGATCTCCGAGTAGGCAGCCAGGGGTGAAGGGAGAGGGAAAACCCACGCCTCATTCCCTGACTGAGCAGTGGAGGTGGCCCCTCATCCTGCGCTCATGATAGCAGCTCGTCAGCCAGTGCTAGCGGCAGCAAAGTGGCGGGGGGGGCGGGCTAGCCCTGGCTCCCTTTCGGCAAATGTAGGGCGGCTCAACTTGGTGGCTGAACTTGCTGGCTTGTGTTTGGCGAGGAGCTGCAGCCCTGGGGGAGAAAGTCTGGTAGCGCAGAGGGAGCTTGTTCCTCTTTGAAGTCTCCCTGTCCTCAGCCCTTCAGCCAAAAAGCCAGGCACAGCGGCTCCTGAGCAGCCAGAGGAGGCAGCAAGCTCCGCGGTTGCCAGGCTGCTGTTGTTAATGCTCTGCCAGACTGTCAGACCAGCAGGGTGTAGCAGTGCTCTGACAAACCGTTACTGTCCCAATGCGGGATGGCACTCTGTACAGAGCAGCAGCAGGAAAACGGATTTCTTTTTTTAATCTTAATTTTTATTAAAAAAATATGTATCTGGGCCCTTTTAAATAGCTGGTTCTCTGGCCAATTGACCCGTTTTTACACCCTCCTCCATCCCGTCAGTGGGCCTGCTCTTTTCTGAACCTTCTCCAATTTACCTACATCCTTCTTGAATTGTAGGCACCAGAACTTGACACAGTATTCCAGCACTGGTCGTACCAATCCCAAATATTGAGGTAAAATAACTTTTCTTTGCTCCTCCTTGAGATTCCCTGCAGCATGTTCATAGCACAATGATCTCACTTGGGCTTCCACCAACCCAACAACCTTATCTGTTCCTGAGTCTCCCCCAAACCATCTTCCCTATAGCCTCCAGTCCCTCTTACTGGACATTCACAGATAACACCACATTTACTGGCCAAAGAGCCAGTACATAAACAGCTTGTTAGCTCAGCTTGGACTATACAATCAATAGCACTGAGCTGGTTTGCAGTAAAACTAAGAATAAGGTTATTAAAAAAAACACACAGATTTAAGTGATTTCAAGAAAGAAAGGAAATATTAAAGGGTTACAAATAAAACAAAACATAAACTTTCTTGTGACTAAAACTTAATTTCAACAAGTTACAACACTTACCTAGGCAGCTTTTTCACTATGTCAGTTTCCAGCTATTCTTGCCTGCCAGATTAAGAGGATCCATTTTTCATGAACTCAAAGGTGCAGCTTCCCTTTGTCCCCTAGGTGATGGATAACTTGAATGTCTTTTTGTCCCCCTTTATATTATCGCAAAGTTCATTGTTTCTGTTTCAAGAGCTGGGAAGGCTTCCCGGGGGTGCACACTCCATCCCCCATTGTGATCATTAAGCAGTCTTCTCCCCTGCTTGTTAGCTTGATGGCTTTGTTTTCCTTAAATGTAAATATATTTGCATTGCCCTCTGCCTGTGATCAAGCTGGTCAGACAAATACACATTCCTTTATCTAGGTAAAAAACCTGTTTAGCTTCCTTTGTCTATTTACCGACTCCAAAACATAATATTGGTGAGTATCCCTAATTGTGCATACAGCATTGTTACATATGTGTCACGATGATATTCATGACCAGCATGTTGTTAGTTTTCAATGATATATTACAAGACATCTTTTAAATGAATATCATGACAACAGTGTGTTGGGGCAATGTGTGTGTCAGGCCTGATGCAAGTTACAATATGGTGTGTCCTCTACCAGTTGGTACTGAGGGGCTCCCAAGGTCACATCAGGATTGATGTTAGGCTGACATGCCTATAGTTACCTGAGTCATCCCATTTACACTTTTTAAGAATTGGCTCTATATTAGTTTTCTTCCAGTCTTCAGGAACTTCCCCAGTGCTCCAAGACTTAGTGAAAATCAGCATTAATGATCCGGTGAGCTCCTCGGCCAGCTCTTTTCAAACCACTGGATGCAAGTTATTTGGACCTGCTGATTTAAAAAAGTCTAACTTTAGTAGCTTCTGTTTAACATCCTCCAGAGATACTAGTGGAATGGAAAGAGTGTTATCACTATATGATGAGACTAAATATTTCAGTTCTGTATTTGGGAGGAAAAACAGATGATATATTGAACATGTCTGCCTTTTCTGCATTATTACTGATAATTCTACCATCTAATAATCGAGCAATATCATTGTCAGGATTCTTTTTGTTCCTAGTATATTTAAAAACTTCCTTCTTATTGTCCTTCACTCTGTTGGCCATAGATTTCTCCTTGTATCCCTTTGTTTCCCTTATCAATTTTCTACAATTCCTAACTGTTATGGCAGTGGTTTTCAACCTGTGGTCCATGGACCCCATGGGGTCTGCAGACGTTGTCCAGGATTTCCAAAGCGGTCTGCACCTCCATCTGAAATTTTGTATGGGTCTGAAAATGAAAAAAACATTGAAAACCTCTGTGTTGTGGGACAACCTGGCTTGTCTAGGAAGGTAGCCGGCCTCTAGGGAAAGTTTCTTCCTGCACCTCAGTAGTTGGAGGTCAGGTTGCCATAAAACACAAGGATTTTGATCCCTTCTAAAACTTTTTAAAAATTTTTCTTTATTTTAATATTTAAAAGATTTTATTAGATTTAGTTCCAGAAATTTGTTTTGAGGTTTAGGAACTGGTTCCTTGTTGATAAGTAAAGTTGAGAGAATAATATATATAGTAAATCATTTATCTGATGAATAATTTCTCTGTTTGTGAATGTCCATGAAAGCTTGGAATTTTCTCAGTTGTCTGTCATTCATAGTTATTTTTCAAATGTCTAGCAGTTATTTATACACAACACAGGATTCAAATGTCAATTGTGTTGGTCACTTTAGACAGGACACATCCCTAGTTCATTTTGGAGAACATATGTCCCCATACAGACGGGACTGCTCTGTGGATCCTTAAATAAGAATGGGTGGTCTTGTAGATAGAGCATTGGGCTGGGACCCAGGAGATCTGTGTACAATACATGATTTAGCCACAGACTTTCTGTGTGATGTTGGGCAAGTGACTTAATCTACCCTGTGCCTCTGTTCCAAATAAATTTTGTCCACTTTATAGGGGTGGTGCAAGGATAAAATCTATTAATGATTGTGAGCACATAAGGAGTAATCCCATTCAATTCAATAAGACTAGTGTGTATAAAGTTAAGAATGTGTATAAATATCTGCAAATACAAGGCCCCAGTTTTTGAAAAAACTCATTATCTAGTTATTTCCCAGAATTGCTCCAAGTATTTGATCTAATCATATGTTCCTACAGGCACAACATATGCTCACAATAGCACAAGCTAGATATGTTTCCTTGCACAATTATGAAAACATTAACTGAACAGTAACATCTAGTCACCTTGTACATAAATATTATTGCATATGACTCATAGCCCATCAAAGAGAAGATCAAAATTTGAATGGTAACCAGGATAAAACTGATTGCACAAATAGCATTTTTAGATGTGATTAATATATACATATATATAAAAAGAAAAGTAAACAACCCTATCTATCACATACCAGCCTTAAATCTGGGCAAAATTTCTAAGAACATTGTCATCATAGTGAATAATGTAAAGTTAAAAAAGTAGTGTTCTTCATGGAGTATGTTGCCCCAAGTAACTAAACAGTGCAAGATGTTTGTTTCAGGTACTTTGCAAGTGATAATCTTTGATATTGAGATTCATGTGCAGGGTGGTAAAAGTGAATGACTATGAAGCTAGTTACATATTTGTTTACAGATAATGGCCCAAATTCTGTTCTCAGCAACACTGTTGTAAATCTGTTGACTTTTAGGGTACATCTACACTACCCGCTGGATCGGCGGGTAGCGATCCCCGATTGCTCTCCCGTCGACTGCTGAACTCCAGCTCGGTGAGAGGCGGAAGCAAAGTCGACGGGGGAATGGCGGCCGTCGATCCCACGCCGTGAGGACGTGAAGTAAGTGATTCTAAGTCGATCTAAGATACGTCGACTTCAGCTACGCTATTCTCGTAGCTGAAGTTGCCTATCTTAGGGCGATCCCCCCTCTCTCCCCCCCCCCCCAGTGTAGACCAGGCCTTAGTCTATTTACTTTATAATAACAAAAGTGAGAGAAGAATTTTGGCAAAAGATTGTGGGCCAGTTTCTGCCCCCTTTACTACCTTGATCTACAAGTAGTATCACTGAAATCAATGGAAAAATTACTCTCTTTTTGAGCAGTATTTTGTTCTGTAATGACAGCAGAATTTGTCTCTTTCAAACTTTCCAGCACCTAACAATATCTTGAAATACTACTGGACTTTGTATTGTTTTCAACAATATGATTAAGAAAACAAAATTCACTACAGAAGCCATCTGAGCTTTGAAATGCCAATATTTATATTACTAAGTTACATTACATGCTGAATAGATTCTTTATGGCGAAGCTTAATGCAATAGTAAATTATTTGGCTATAATTCAGAGCTCTTTAATCAATAGTACTCTCTTTGTTTATAGATATACATGTCCCTTTTGTCTTTGCCAGTGAGTTTTCTGTTTTCACATCTGCCAAGAAAATAAACACTAAACTCATTTTTTCCTATTATTTCTCACTTGGCAACATATAGCTAGAAAAGTGCATAGTGTCCAGACAGAAGAGTTTAAATACTGTTTAGCCTTTTCACTAAAGGAGAAGATCAATGAAGATGATTTCAATTCAATCAAACCCAGTCTGTCTGAAGTGCCAGCTGCAGTATTAGTAAAGAAAAAAATACCGTGAGTTTTACCATAGACTTGAATCTGAAAACAAGATGGTTCTTTTTCATTTAAAGTGTGTGTGTGTGGGTGGGTGGGTGGGTGGGTGTGTGTGTGTTTGCGTGTGCAATTTTAAGCTAGTATGGCTCTCAAAAACCACAAGTTTGCTAAAATTGATTAGTTAGAACTTATGTGCAATGCTTTTATTTTCTGTGCCATTCATGAAAATTCTAATGTTATGCTCAGGTTTCTGATGGAAACATGTGCCAGACATTTAAGCTGTCTCTTGTTTTGGACACTGAATCCCCTGCAGGCAACATCAGTTGGAAGGTCATATTTGGCTCCAGATCCTCTATAATTCTCAAGGCAAAATTCCGATAGATCTGTCAAAACTATTTCTTTCAGAAGAGGACATATATGATGTACTTACCATTTAACTCTGTCACTCCTTAAACACTGAGCATATTTCTATATGAAATTATATAGGCAAAAACGGAACCACCCACAGTTGCAGGTAACTAAGCCACAGGTAGAAATAACCTATTTCAGATTTCAGTTTAGACCCACGAACTACCAACTATTACAATTTTTTCACTTAAGAAAATACCTGTATTTCTCCTTTCTGTTTCCCCCACAGTAGCACCTTTTAACTTGGTTAGGAATGTTTGGATTCATACATAATTCTTTTGTTTGTTTTGCCTATGGACTTGCTGATATTTGGAAGTCATAAAACTCTAAATGTATGATTGAAAAAGATAAGTAAGACGAAGCTTGAAGACTGAATAACTAGGCAAATAGATATCTTCTGGTTTTTGCCCTTCCAATATCCACTTCTGTGTAAATGGAAGCAGAATCAGCTATCACCAGCAGATGAGTCAATTTCAGCCACTGGTATTGGTCTTCTTTTTCATTTCTATTTCTGTAGGGATGCATGTTAGACTAGCAAAAATGAAGTGAGTTTTAATAACCTACTTTTTTATAGTCCACCAGTTATACTTGTGCTCCTTATCAAGAATATTTGCAGTATGTACCAAATTAGGCCCTGATGCTGACATTTGTTCCATGTGGATGAGCCTTTGAACCTACATGGAGTTCCACTGAAGTCAATGAAGACTGGAGTGGGTATAAGGGTTCAACCACATGGATTTGATTGCAGGTTCAGGGACTCAATCAAATTGTATACTAAAAGAACCATGCACTAGCTGGGATATTCACTGATAAACAATTTAAATACTCTGTTTACTTGACTGACAAGTTCAATAATGCACCATGCCCAGCAACTTTATTTAGGATGTATGCCTTGCTAATTGCATTACAAACTATTAATGTGGTGGTTTGGCGTTGGCTCTGGTCTGAAATTCAGCTTTAAATATGTGTTTGGCCAAATTCTAGACCGAATTATGATTTTTCAGTTTCAGGCAAATATTTTTTAAAATATTTGCTCAAAGTTGAATTACTAGGAAGAGGCATCACTTCCTTCCCATAATGCATGTGCTTCCTCTTCTCCTGGCATGTTCCAATGATGCCTCAGCATGGGTCAGGAGGGAAGAGAAGTCAAAAGCTGATTCCTCTCACCTCCTTATTGTAAGTTCAAGTCACATTGCACTATAAACTCTGGATACAGGAATTTGCTGTATTGGTCCCAAAAAGAGCTCTGTGCAAACTTGAAAGCTTGTTTGATGAATCAACAGAAATTGGTCCACACCCACATGCCCCCATCAGTGCGACAGGTTGATGCGGGAAAGTACATATACACATTTGCATCTGCATGCCTCTGAATTTACTCTCAAAAGTAATTGCATGTGAAAACAGTCATGCAGTGTTCTTATCTCTGTGTAGTGAGGTTTGCACAAGCAAATGGAGTGGGGGTGAGGGGTGTGGTGGGGCAAGAAGCACATGCACACTTTTGTGAGTGCATTTGTTACCCATTTGCAAATCTGACATATGGGGCCAGATGCACTCAGTAACAATGGTCTAATCTGGATGAAATAACAGTAAAATTAGGCCTAAAATTTGTGTGGCAGGCGTGGGGGTGTGACATTTATTGTATATAAAGTATATTCTTGTAATTCAATCTCTACTGAGAGATTCAGGAAAGCAAACACTTTATAATTTTTTGGTTTGATGCAATATATGCACCACTTAGGTTCTCTTTCTATAGCCATCCTATTTATGTGGCTACTTCTTGTCAGAAACTTCCATCATCCTTAGATAACCCACAAGGCTGAATTTCAATTGACTATAGAACTGCATAATTCATAATGCTTGAGATAATACACTTTTAAAAGATTGCCAACAAATAGAAGTCACTGTACAGTAGTTGTATTCATTGTGTTTTCTGTACAGCATAGACTTAACAGGAGTCAGGCATCCTTCTGCATTTCAGATGTGCTTAACAGTATCTGTATTTCAAATAGTATCTGCATTTCCATGAAAAAATAATCATCAAAGAAGCAAACAAAAAGCAGCAAATGTTGCATAACATATTTTGCTTGCTACCTAATTGTACATCGGATATTTGTTTTGTTGTATTCCAGTAAACAAGGAAAATATCACAAAGAACACAAATTGAAAAAAAATGTAATGTAACATAACAATCTACTAGTTATTAATATTAGAGAGTGTAACATTCATTAATTGCATGAAGAAAAAGGTTAGAGCTGTCAAGACTGGTAGGCTGAAAAATATGGTCAACTTGTTGAATTTTGAATTGCAGATGAGTGTATGAATAAGATGCATATTTAATCTTTTTTCTATTGTTCCTGCCTAATCTATTTTTGTATGCAAGTGGCCAAGGGAAACTTATAAGAGTCTTGCTGTTCAAATGCTTCAGAGAGCAGGGTGCTTAGAAATTTCACTTTGCTGTCTGCATACAAAAGCAGAATGGACAGGCAAAGTGATGAAAAGCACATGCATGACTTGAGTGCACTGGCAGCATGATCATACCCGAATGCGATCAGACAGTAAATGAGCACACATACTGGCTTATTTTATGATAGAACATGAGTGCAGTGATGTTTCAGAGGGAGGGCTGGCTTATCTATTTTAGCAAAGCACCATTGCATCCCTTCATTTTTAAAAACTAAAGTGTTATTACCAAGGAAAGTACAGTTCATACTGTTATAAGGACTGCTTTGAACATACATGCCCATGGAATTTTGGGCATATCCACATCTGTGCATGCACCGTTGTGTACTAACACCTGTCTAGAGTGGTGACTGAAATTTCACACACAAAATCTATTTGTCCACATGTGTGTGGTGTGTGAGAATACCAGCATCTAGTGAAGCAAGTATTTGAATCTACTATCCATGTGCAGGTGTTGGCATCCAAAAGTGCATAAATAGGTCCATGAGCGCACATTGTATAAGCACAAATAGAGGTAAGGTTCACCATTTATCTACCCTGCCTTTCTCATATTTTATCCTATGCTTGTCATTCACCATGGTATCTGAGAACTGTACACATTTTTAATTTCTTGAAATCAGGTATTACTTTCTCTCCATGCTTCTCTCCACGTGTTTTAATCCTTGTCAAATAAGTGATTACAATTCCATTGTTCATTGGAGTTACAGCAGGTCAAGAAAAAATTATTTGGCTTTTTTCTTTGCAGTTTTATTGACAAAAACGAAAAAGTTTCCATTCATTGAAAACCCCCAAACTGAAAATGTTATGGTATTCAGCAACTGAAAAGTTTCAACTGGTAGGTGGACACTTTTGATAAACTTTAATTTGATCTTTAATCAATCCCTAAGTTTTTTTTGTTGCTAAAAACTGAGGGGAGGAGAGGGGAGAGAATTTTCACGTTTTTGTTTTTTATGGAAACACAAAAAGTTTAACAAAAAGTGACATTTTTGAAAGCAGACAGTTGGCAAAATAGCAATTTTCCATCTAAAAATGTTGATGCATAACTTTTGACCAGCTCATACTGGGTTGTAGCAGATTTGGTATGAAGGTGGTTCCTTGGGTAACCTGAGCCAGTCCAGCTGAAGAGACTGAATGTCAAATACGGGGAGCCAATGCAGAAAGCAGAGATCCAAGGTGATGTTCTCTCAGGCATCAAGGCTGCCAGAACTTGGCTCATTTTGTTTACTTCCATGGAGTCTTACATTTCAGATTATCTCAACCTAAATATCTTTAAGAATTTATATTTTAAATTACAGTCAACCATGAACACATTTCGTTTATTGTGCATTCCAGTGTGCATCAAATAGCTCTTGGGCTGGCATACTGCAGCTTCACTGAACATAACCTTAACATAAAAAAACAACCTCCAAAGAAATATTGTTTGAGTGTAAGTCAGTCATGAGTTTTACAGGTTTGAAACGGTATAAGGAAGAGAAAAATCCTTTAGACTGGATTCATTGAAATTACATGACATTTTTATGCTTGACTTAAAAAAAAAAAAGTCCTAACTGAAATTTAGTATAAAGCCACCCCAGCTTTCCCCCCGCCCCCAAGTCATCAGGGTACTTAAAACTACAATATGGTATTTTTCTAATGTCCTCTTGGAAAGAGGATATCCTGCCCCTCCCAAAAGATATTCCACTCTCTAGTCTATTTACACATGAAAAGTTTCTGTAACTGAGGTAGGTGTATTTCTGATGTTGGGATAGATGTGAAATTCTTATTGTATTTGCATCCTAAACAAAATTGTCAGTGGAGATCAATATCAAATGGGAACAACAAAGGGCATGGTTGGCATGATATGTCAAAATTGGGGATTGGTCCACAAACATAGTCAGCAAATGCGACTGTTACTTCAGGTCATGATTTAGGGATGACCTATATGTTGACACTAGACATCATCACTGCGTTAGTTAGCCCGGGAACTAGAAAGACCGGGAGAACAACAGGGTCTGTCTATGGCCAGCAGCCTCAGTCAAGAATCCCCTTTATATTTATTATAGCAACCAGGTCTTTTCCAGTAGGTAAGAGACAATGCAGTTAGTCTAAAGCAGGGGTAGGCAACCTATGGTATGTGTGCCGAAGGCGGCATGCGAGCTGATTTTCAGTGGCACACTGCCCAGGTCCTGGCCACTGATCCAGGGGGCTCTGTATTTTAATTTAATTTTAAATGAAGCTTCTTAAACATTTTAAAAACCTTATTTACTTTACATACAACAATAGTTTAGTTATATATTATAGACTTATAGAAAGAGACCTTCTAAAAACGTTCAAATGTATTCCTGGCACGCGAAACCTTAAATTAGAGTGAATAAATGAAGACTCAGCCCACCACTTCTGAAAGGTTGCTGACCTCTGGTCTAAAGGAATTTGGTCCATCTAATTATATTTATGCTAAAAGAATACCGTAATGTTTAACGAACCAGCACTGATTGTCAAATGTGAAAAAATTAATAATTCAGGGTTGGTTTGGATAAATAACACTTTGAATTTTATGCAAACCTTGAGTCTGCAGAAATGTGCTGTACAAATGTGCTGTGAATGGGATCTCTTGTACCATTTTCCACGCTTCTTGTTCCAGCTGGAATCCAGACATACTCTTTCTATCATCTGTCTATCCTCCCCACCTTTTATGTCACATATTGGACTGTAAGCTTTTTAAGACAGGGACTGTGCCTTTGTATGTGTTTGTACAGCACCTAGCACAATGGAGCCCTGATCCTGACTCAGGCACCTCTGTGCTACTGTAATACAAATTTATATTTTAAATATATTTTTTTAAAATAAAGCTTGTGAGTAATTCAGAACCTTTAAAGATTCCATTCAAATGTGGCTTCACAAATGGACAAAAATGTAAGTTAAAGAACTTCACAAAACTAGTTCACACTTCTTTGCTAATAAGGAAACAATAATATAATCCTTCGGCAAAATGTTGTTATAATGGTAGAGCATTCTGCAAGATTTATGATGTTAGCCATATGCTAACATATTAAACCACAATTTTTTTCTCTCTTTGGAAAATAACATAAAACAATAACTAAGAGCAGAAAAGAGTTCCCCTTTTTAACCTGAATGACTAGAAAAAAATTCAGGCTCTTGCAGGTTGTTCCAGATGGATGAGAAATTGGTGATGGAGTTAGGTGTTTCTTTGATACAATTTTCTTTACTAAAAAGAATGCACAAAGTCCCGTTTCTTTGAATCCAGGAGGAACCAAACAACCAGGAGATGTTTCCTGGCTCACAGCCACAAGCCTCTTGTAGCCAGCAGAAGACTCTCTAGGCTTCTCTCTGGGCCACACACTAACTGTGCTTGTACAGGCTATGTCTGGAGATTCTTTGTGTGTGTCTGTGTGTGTGTGGGGTGTGTGTGCGGGGCATGCACACCCTCCTAGAGTGACCCGACAGCAAGTGTGAAAAATCGGGATGGGGGGTAATAGGAGCCAATATAAGAAAGACCCAAAAATCGGGACTGTCCCTATAAAATCGGGACATCTGGTCACCCTACACCCTCCTGAAAACAATCCCTGGGGAAGCCCTCCATCCACATAGTTCAAATTCCTGAGTGGCACCTTTGTTATGTATGATGACTTGTGCCTGTGTGTTGATTTGGAGATCACTATTATTTCATAAAGGAGTTTGACTGTTTTGACTGTCTTAAAGGAAGGTTGGGGTTACATCCATCAGCTTCAATGACATTTTGCCCAAATCACAACAAGTAGCCAACTTATGTATATATTGAATGTATACTCTGCACTTCAAAAAATGCATTGCTAGTTTAAACTACAAGTGCCAATTAAGACCTCCCATCATCCAACCCTTAGTCACAAATAACTTTATTATAGTGGAAGTAATGTGATTGGGCTAGATTCTCAGCTGAAGTAAACTGGCATAATTCTATTGACTGCTTAACACCAGCTGAGGGTCTGGCCCATTGACTACAACCAGATTATTCAGCTGAGTAGGCTCTGTTTGAGTAATGGTTGCAGAGCTGGGTTCTAATGCACATGGTATGAGAATTTAAGATAGGCACTAACTGGCAAACTTGCAGGCAATCTTAACAGGGAGATCAAGGACTGAATGGGCCTGGGAGACCGAGATCTCCTCACCCTTAAAGATGGTCCTTCTAGGTCAAAGTTGAGAAAAATTGACAGGTTGCTGCAAGCAGAAGAGGAAAAGATTTCCTGAAAATATGGGAGAATTGTCACTTTTGATAGTCCATGCAGAGGCTCAGAGAGCAAAGGCAGTTGGTGAGACTCAAGTGCAGCTCTAGTGACCTCAGGCTGCTATAAATGAAGACTGAAGGTGGACTACGAAGGGGCAAATCCTCAGTTGCTGTAAATCAGTGACGCTCCAATGACTTCAATGGAGCTACGATGAGTTACAGCCACTGAGGATCTGATGCAAAGTATTCCTGAATTACTTAAAAATACCAATTCTGAGTGATGTACTCTAAAGCACTGTATGCTCTTGTAGGTAGAGTGGATTTTTTTGAAACATCACATTACTGTGTTCTGACAACTGCACGTTATGACATGTCACTTCAACTTTTTAAATCTTGAGTTATCTGTTCCATTTGGCAACAAACATTATCAGTTTGTCACTATTCTATTGAAACACTCAGCCCATCAAATGCCAGTTCTGCAAACAGAGCAGCACAAAGAATTTTGCAAACAATGAATTATGCTTTTTTCTCTCAGTTTTGCACAAGAGATCTTTTTTTGTCCCTTAGTGAACTTGTAGTAACAGCAAAAAAACCCCAACAACCTGGTGTTGATCATGTGAGTTACTTTAGATTTTGCTGAGTGAAACTGAACATGACAGAGCAAGTCACAGAGTAAATTCAGTCTCGTTGCATCACATGGTGCTAGTCAGGGCCGGCTCTAACTTTTTTGCTGCCCCAGGCATCAAAAAAAAGCACCGCCCCCCCACCCCCCAGCCGAGCGCCGCTGGAAACCCCCCCCCGAGCGCTGCCGCACCGCCCCCCCGCCGAGCGGCACGCCGCCGGAGCCCGCCCCCCCACCGAGCGCCGGGCCGCCGGAGCTCCCCCCCCTGCGGAATGCCGCGCCGCACTGCCCCCCGCCACCCCAAGATTGGCCGCCCCTTACCAGGCGCCGCCCCAAACATGTGCTTGGTTGCCTGGTGCCTGGAGCCGGCCCTGGTGCTAGTCGAACTGTTTCCCATTCAGAGTTGTATCCAGAACGGCACCAGAAGCAGGGATGGGCAAGGTTGAGTCTCAGAAGGTTGTGCGATCAGAATCAGAATCTGAAAAGAGGCAGGAGGGTTAATTATATACCGTATATACTCGATCATAAGCCACTTCGTTTATAAGCCGACCCCCACAAGATGGATAAGTAAAAATGGAAAAAAATTTATAACCTGTTCATAAGCTGACTCTATAATTCAGGGATCAGCAAACTTTGGCTCCTGGGCCATAAGGATAAGCCGCTTGTGGGCCGAGATGGTTTGTTTACCTCGAGCGTCCGCAGGCACGGAGGTAAACCTAAGTAAACAAAGTGTCCCGGTGCACCAGTTGCTTACCCTGACGGGCCAGGACAGCAACTGGTGGGGAAATATTTTGGGGGGGAGAAGCTGGGAGTCAGGGGAGTAACCCCTGGGACCATCCCCCACATGACCCCACCCCTAGCCCAGGATCCTCACACTCTCCCCATCCCTTCCCATCTTATCTGGGGAGGGCCGGAGAGGATGTCTCAGGCCTGGCTGGAGCTGCTCCGGCAGGCTGGGCAGCGCGGCCGCAGCCTGCTCCGGCGGGCCAGGCCAGGGGGCGTGGCTGCAGGATGTTCCAGCGGGCTGGGCTGGGTGGCATGGCCGTAGTGTGCTCCGGCAGACCGGGCGGCGTGGCCACAGCCTGCTCTGGGGGGGTGGGGCCAAGCGGCACAGCAGCAGCCTGCCGGCCCCAGAGCTGCAGATGCTTCGGCGGCTGGGTGGAGAGCAGGGTGGCCAGAAGCGGAGACTCTGGCCCCACCTCTTCCCTTCTGGCTCTGCTGGCTGTGCTGCCCCTCCTTGCTCCCTCTGTTGGGGGGAGGGGCTGAGTCTCACCTCTCCCTCTCTATACCCATTCATAAGCTGACCTCCTTCTCTGGTGCTTCCCTTTTTTACTAAAATATTCGGCTTATGAACGAGTATATACGGTAATTACTACTCTAAAATAGACACCAAACCAATGAGTTTAATGAATATCCTGCATTTGCACAAACCAAGGCTTTTAGTTCTTATGCTTCACTTATTTTTTCTGGGAAATATGGAGGAGGATAGGAAGAATAAGACCTAAGATGAGATGCCATGGAAAGGACAGCAGTTGCATCTCTTCCCATTACATGGCTGTATTAACCACACTACTGAGGAAGAACTATATAGTCCATTGGTTGTGTCTATGCTCTATACACAAACATTAAGACTATGATAAACATGACATGGACACAGCTAAATAACCACATTTATTAACTACTTACATATATACAAAACCTAGCTATATATAAACATGGCTCTGGCAGGCTCCTGGTGGTCTATCGCAATAGAAGACAGGGATGCCCACTAGAGGACTCCTACGCTATTTAAATGTATACTATCCAATTTGTATAAACTACGTCATTGTTCTCATCAAATAACTTCTCTGAGATTGCCAGAGACTGAGCTCCTGCGTGAAAGACCAAGCAGCATTACTGCTAGTGTGCACAATACAGAGGACAGAAATGTAAATGAAAGCAAGGAATGGATTCATTTTTCACATTTCCTGAAAGTGCTGTGAGATTAGTTTTAAGTAATCTGTAACAGTTGAGATGCAACAGCATAAAATGACTAGCTGGGAGGAGTTCAAGGCTCAAGACCTTGATCATTATTGTTATTACAAACTAAAAATTCAGTCAGGGTGGAGGGGTGAACAAGTGTATCGATCATTTTATGATATTATTGGCGAGTTAATGCCTTGTAAATTAGATTGCTTGGTTCCTCCCCCAACCTTTCAATCAGTTTAAAATTTAACACTGAGAATAAGATAAGGAAGGTGGAACTGTGAATTTTTGATTTGGAGGGTAATTTAAACAACGAACTGCAATTGCATTTGAGCCTGAGCTATTCCCTGTTATTAAATGTTAATGTAGTGTGGACTATTCCCTAGGGAACTACTGCTGTGTGCAGTGCTGACATATGCTGCACTAGCTTCCCTTGTACGAGAGAGAAAACAATTTTCATGGCAGACCCACAGGAGTTGTCAGTTCCGGTAGCCACTGTTTCCATGGAAAGAATGGCTTCCATTTACCGTGAATCTGTATAGCATGGTGTGCAATGATTGTGTGATCTGTCATGTCATGGCAGCTGGAAAGATAATGGTTGTAACCCGTGTAACCTTAGTGCTAGAATGTGCCAAGTCAGTAAAATCAGATTCAGTTGTGGTTCAAGGAAACATTTCAACATTTTCTTCTGAAATAAACTTCTGAATCTAAATGAGCTCCGTGGAAGAAGGGGCTTGCCATAGGTCATGTTTGTATTATGGGGACTTCAGCAGCATAGCTCCGGCACCGTAGCTATACCAGCATAACCCAGTGGTATAGATGCAGCCTACAGTGACTGAAGGAGTTTTTCCATTGCTGTAGGAATGCCCCCCTTCAGAACAATGGTAGCTAGGTTGCCAGAAATGGTATTACATCATCTTAGCTGTATCTACACTGGGGGTTAGGTTGGCATAGCTACGGTGCTCAGGTGTTTGGATATTTAATGTCCCTGAATGCTGTAGCCATGTCAACCTAAATTTTAAGTGTAGACCAATCCTTAGACTAATAGCAGGCTAGTGATGTTCACAAGTGTCCCTACCTATTGAAACATGGCCTGTATGTTTCCTTACAGCACAGAAGGTTCTGTGTCCTACAGATTGTCTAGTTACAGCTCAAATATGGTATTCTGGGTTTGGGGCCTAAACTTGTCTTTTCTAGCCCAGGCAGCAATAGCCTAGGAGACTTGAAGAAGTTCGTTCACTCCCTACAGGAGCTGACTGTATCTTGCCTACCTGACTTGCAACCACCATTGGTCAACCCCAGACCCAATAAACAGAAGTCCAAGGAATTGCATCACCCCTGCTTTCATCACAAGTAGAGATGGTCAAAAATGGAATTTCTATCCCACAGGAAATACCAAGTTTTAGACATTTTGTTTTGTCCTAAATAGGGACAAAAGTTGTAATAATTTATTTTTTTTTGTGGGGAAAAATATTCTGAAATATTTCTTTTAAACTTTATGGAAGCAATTTGTTTTGAATTTATTATTTCAACTTTTATATTTATATTAGTCAAAACTATAGTTGAAACAAAGCATCTCAACAGTCTAAAAATGAAACTTTTGGATAATTTTTTTGGATAATTTATGTTCCTGTGAAGTCAGCATTTTCTGATAGGAAAAATGTTCAACTGGAAATTTTACATCCAGCTCTAGTTATAAGGGTAAAGAGGATGAAGGAGTTGTAAGGGCTTCAGAGGACCTAAGACCACAAAAGTTGACTGTGCCCATTAATTTATTTTGTTAATTTTGGGCCAGACAGTGCAGGGTATAGAGTGGGGTGGAATGCTCAAGGAACTCCTGCTTCCATGCAGCACAGCACAACAAGCTGTCCAGTTGTAGTCCCTGTACTCCCAGACAGCACAGGAACTGAACCGTGATAGGCCCAAGGGGTGCACGCTAACCAAATAGTGCACATTCCTGTTGTAGGCTGGAAAGCTCAGGAAGGGAGCAATGTGTGTCTGTGTTCGGGAGGGAGGGGCACACAGAGTCATGTGGCCTGCCCAGATTTGCTGCTTGACTTGTACTGAGCATGCTCAATAACATCTGCTGAAGCCACCACCTTCACTCTGTTCCCCCACTATCAGCAGGTATGGGTTGTCTCTGAAAGGGAGTGTACCTCAATGAAATACGATCTCTTGGAACTCCCATTGGAGTGCAGTTGACCCCAATTTAGTCCTGTGTACAAAGTACACAGTCTGGCCATTGATTTTTTTTTGGTTTGGTTTAAGTTGCTACCTATTCATCAAAGTCCAGGCATGATTACAATAAAAACAACCCTACACATCAACTAACTAATGAGAGCAAAAAAACCAACATAATCCGGGCCTCACTCCCACAAACAGCTCGTCGGAGTAAGCTTGTGCAAGTACATAGGCTTTACACTAAAGGTCCAGACTCTGTTGGACCAGTGAAGGGAATGAACTTCAGAGGCAAGAGAATGCACTAGTCTCCAACTTAACAAACCGTCTAGGCATTGTCAGCTCAGGCATCCGAACTAATCTCAAATGCCTTGTTAAAACATGAAGGCCCAGGTAGCTAAGATGCTCAAGATCTAAGCCATAAAAGGTTTCATACATCAAAACTGAGACCTTGAATTGCAGTGGTAGCCCATGCCGCCTCTGCAGCTCAGGAATAATGCAATTTGTAGAAGAAACACTGATAATGAAATGGGCCATGCATCTGCAGTAGCTGATATTTTTGAGTGGTGTTTAGCTGTCCCCACAAACACAGCTTGTTACAAGTTATCCATTTTGATAGTGACAGCAGTGCAGATAACTGTGGCAAGTTCCACATCAACAAGAAGTGGTTGCATCTGCCTTGACAAATACAGAGATGGGCTCATGGCCCCACTGCCAGCTGGAAACTCAGAAGCAACCGAGGATCCAAAAGAACATGGGCACAATAGAGAACATGCCATTTCCCCCAGTCTTATCAACATTACATCACTCTTCCTGGGCTTGATCTTCAGCCTGCAAGCTCTCAAAGCCCCAGTCTGGATAGACACTCTAACACAATAAAACCCACCACAACAGAAATGAAAAATGTCCATAGTTAAAAAAGGGAAATTGCCTAAATATAGGGGGCCTTTTCTAAGATGCTTTATTTTTGCATTTTTCTTTTAAGAAATACCTGTGAGGTGTTTATTTCTGCCTTGCTTTGTTATATTTATATACAATTGCTAATCTATTTATTGATTTCATAAATCAAACAGAATTCAAGTTAGTTATGAAAGGCTGTGAAAAGGATTGAAATATATACTGGCAGTAAAATTGGTACATCAGTGAAGATGTA
This sequence comes from Terrapene triunguis, assembly GCF_002925995.2. Lineage (NCBI taxonomy): Eukaryota > Metazoa > Chordata > Testudines > Emydidae > Terrapene > Terrapene triunguis. The sequence goes on from NW_020664447.1 coordinate 13,424,174, forward strand.
AAGATAAAAAGAAATAAAAATAGAACAAAGGATGCCTTTTCATGAGTGTTAATGTAGTTAAAAAAACTTTGACATAAAACTGCATCACACTGAAAGCAAAAATACATGAAAAAGGATTTAATGCTTTATTATTTGACAAATATTTGACAAAGCATTTCATTTCTTGATGATAGTATTATTACAACATTCCTACCAAGGGATTTTTTTTTTCCTGTTTGTAGATGTTAGACTTTGAAATGTTTCACTATGATATGGGTTCTGATTTCATAAACAAAGATGGGTTTATTCTCCTCAGGACTTTTCCCTTCATTTCAGGGGATAAAATTTTCATAGCACTGACCAGATCATGTTCTATGCACATAGCTACATTCTTGCAGTTCACTCAATAACAATAGGTGCTCTGGAGTGTCATCTTCTGCATTTACTCTCTTGACTGTCACTTGATATGTAATCAAGACCTATTACTGAAAAATAGTTTTACAAAGGCAGATTTAAAAACAACATTAAGGACTTAATTTTGCCATCCTTACTCTCTGAATAGTATCTTATTCTGTGAGCAGTCCCCTTGTTTTCAATGAGCTTACAGAGAGCAAGGTGCTACTCAATTAAGCCATTTCATTGTCCTCCTTTAAATCACACATTAAAATGGCAGTTCTTAAACTGTGGGTCGGGACCCCAAAGTGGATCATGACTCCATTTTAATGGGGTCTCCAGGGTTGGCTTAGACTTAGCCCAAGCCCAAGCCCCACTGCCCAGAGCTGAAGCCCTGGGTGGTGGGGCTTGGGTTACAAGCCTCCCACCTGGGGCTGAAGCCCTTGGGCTCCGGCTTTGCTCCCCCTTCCCTCCTTCTCCCCCCCTCCCCCCGAGAAGCAGGACTCGGGTCGGCTTAAGCTTCAATCCCCCCTCCTGGGGTCATGTAGTAATTTTGTTGTCAGAAGGGGGTCGCAGTGTAATGAAGTTTGAGAACCCCTGTGAAACACACTTCAACTGTGATGCCTAGAAAAAACTTGTTAGGCAGTGGGTGTGCTGAGAACGCTGCTTATCATGCTGACTAGTATTGTGTCCCTTTTTTTTTTTTGGTGCTCCACCATCTGTATGTCAGTATCCATCTGTTATTTCTTGTCTCATACTTAGATTGTAAGGTCTTTGGGGGTAGGAACCATCTTTTTGATCTGTTTGTACAGGGCCTAGCATGTTGGAGCCCTGGCTTATGACTAGAGAATCAGACCTTGTCTATACAGGAAATTGCAAAATCTTAATTTAAATAATTTATTTTGCAGAGTTTTGCACCAGTTTAACTAAAATCAGTGTGGACACTTATTTTGGCTTCGTTTAAACCCGTTCCTAGTTGACTTAAGCCAAAGAAACACAAAAATGTTTAAACACAAATAAAAGTGTCCACATGGAGGTTTACAGTGGCTTCACTAAATTTCGCACAATGGGTGCCACCTTCCCATGTAGATAAGACTTCAGACCCACTGAATTTTTCCCTAGCCATTTACTGAATGTATACAGTAAGGTCAATTCCTACAGTTGAATTTAAAAAACAACTACAGTTTTTCAATTTTAAGGTGTCTGATTAAATAACGGAATCTTTACAGGAAATAAATTAATTTAATAAAGACATTAAAGTTATCTTCTTTTTCTTTAAAATCCCAATCCGGCATTATCAAACCAATAAACTAAACTAAAACTTGTGATGTTTGTGATTTTTTTTAAAAGAAAAATAAAGAGAAAATGAATATTTCCAGGGCTTTGCAAATCTCATGTTACCTGGGAGAAAACATTCCAAAATGAATTTAGCACTTTTGGATTTTGTGAGTATGAGAAAATTATAGAGTACATAAAAATAAAGAGTGGAAAATTCTTTCTTTAAATGTTAATTACACTTCTAGTAATTACTGTTGTATTATATTATTTTTAGCCTAACCTAGGCTCTCTTAGTCATGGGGTTTAGTCACGCCAACTGGAATGACTAATAAAACTGGAAAACAAGGAAGTGTCTTAGAGAAATTTAAAATAATGAAAATAGGTAAGGAGTTTAAAAAACCCCTTCAATATATATATATATATATATATATATATATATATATATATATATCATAACTTTTGTCACCCCCACCTGCCAAACAAATGTGGAACCAAGAAGGCACATGAGAAATATATCTTGAGCACTTTGCTTGTATATTGTATCCCTTTCCCTCACCCATCTGTAATTTGTATGGTTTTGGTGTTTTTGAAGGGTTGGGGTTGTGTGTTTTTTAGGCTCCTATCCTGCAAACGCACATGTGAGTAGCTTTACTCACAGGAGAAATTCCACCAGTCTACTCATCTAAGTAAAGTTATTTACATGCATAAATGTTTATGAGCTTGGGTAGAGACATTGCAAGCTCTTTGGGGAAGGGACTATATATAGGGCAGCTCCTCAGGTGGTATAAAGTATCATCTTTTCAGGGAAGTCAATGAAACTATGTCACAATATACCAGCTGAGGATCTGCCTCCAGATCTTTAAATGTTTATACAGTGCCTAGCACATTTTGGTGGTGGTGTAATAGAAATGGTCGTGCTTATCACATACATTTCAGATGAATTGAAAATTATTTACTTTTTGAAAAATCTTTAATTTAATTTGTTTTAATTTGTCAGTTTGTTTTTTCAAATGAAAACTCAATAAGTGATGAGGATTTTTAATGCGAAACTTGTGTGAGCCAGTAAAAAGTTCCACATATAGTTTCTTTATGCCTGTCCTCTTCTAAATAGAAATTATGCAAATCCAGATTAATTTTGTGGGGTTGCGTGGACAAGACACTTCTGCTAACAGCCGAGATATGCTTGCAAATTGGTAGTGTTTTTGTATGACTATTTTTGTCGACATTGGAGCTAAAAGAAAGAGGATGTGAGTCTGGCCTTGAGGAATCTAATTTATCTTCCCCTCCTGTGTATGTGCTTCTATTGATGCTGAGGGAAGTTATACCAGTGCACTGAAAGATCTCTCTAAGGCCTTTTCATCCAAGATCTCAAAGTGCATTACAAATATTCATGAGTAGAACTTTCCAACACCTTGTGAGGTGAATAAGGGATTTGTTTATTCTTTCAGAATAATTTCTGAAGTGTCTTAAATGTCCCCTTATACAAACATAGAAACATAATAAAATGCAATGAAACATGTACACTGGTGGTGATTAAAAAGGCAGCATTACCAACAGCAACCACAGAGAGGTGACCAAGATGCTGCATTTGCTCTTTTACTAACACGAAATGATGATGGTAAATTTCCAATTGAAAGAAGTCTTTCAAAACACAAGCAATGACCTTTGGAATGGTAACCAGGCTAGGCAATTATAATTTTTCAAAATGAAAAAAATAAAATGGAACCACAGCATGGCTACCAATATGCAACAGTGTAGGGAAAGAAGGGGGGGAAGATAGAATAATTGCCTGAGTTCTTAATTGGCCAGCCCAGAATAACACCCCAACATTCACAGTACCTAGTGATAAACTATTCTAGACAGGTTCTTATATCACACTCATCACCTTGGTATCTAAGCTCCTTCACTGTACTGAGTGCCTTGAGGGTTCTTTAGTGACCACATGTGGTCAGGACTAGAGCAGGTTTGAAAATTATCAAAGTCATATTGATAAAACGCAGAAGGAAAATCCCTCATCTCCTTCCTCTCCCAATTTTCTGATCAGGAACCCTTTTTGACATGTCATCTAATGGAAAGCCCCACCAACAACACACTGCCCTGTGTTATCAAACAGGAGCATTGATTCAATATTGACATGGAAGGAAGACCGCCCTCTACTAAGTAGTAAACATTTTCTGCAACATTTAGTTGTTCCTTGGATGTCTCCTATACCAAACTGACCCAGCACTACCATGCTTTAACCAATTTGTGACATCTGCAGGCAGAAACAGGGTAAGAGAATCAATACTATCTCTTTAAACATTTGGTTCCTATCAGTGTTTTTTTTTTTTAATTAAAGCACTGTGTCCTTTCAAATTTGAGTTCTCAACTATATTTATTATTTGTATAACAGTAGCATGAGGCTCCTCAGTCTCCTTTGAAAATTTTCCCCAGAGAGATTAAGGGACTTGCCCAAGGACGGCTGCATCATAGCTAGAATTTGAACCCAGATTTCCTGAATCCCAGTCATATGCCTTCAACACAAGGCCATCCTTTCTCAGTAATGGTAATGATACTATCCTCCCTTTTTATGGCATTTGAGATCTACTGGTGAAAAGCACCATACAAGTGTTAGATGGTGGTATTATTATTACTAATAATTCAGAATAATATAGGAATCAGAGTATTGGTCCAATAACTGATGCTTCAGAAGAAGAAAAGTCTCCACACATAGTAAATCAAGCCAGTTACTTGACTGTACAGAGGGGGAAATTTTTTCCTCACCCCACAGATGATTTTATGCCCTGAGGTGTGAGACTGGATGACACTCTTAATTTAGCATGCACAAGTGCAGATGTTATTGACGGGAATCAAATATTTAACCTTTTAACAGTCTAGCTACAGTAAGACTCCCTCACCTTCAGCTGTGCGAATTTCTACATCTTGATCATGTGATGTAAACTAATATCTCCAATTTGTTTTAAGTTTACTAGCTATTGATTTCATTGGGTGATCCCTTCTCCTCCTACAATGGTTTTCTCTTTTTCCCCTGCAGCAGGTCAATTAACTGATCATTTAAAATATTTTGGTTTTTTTACAAGGTGAGCTGATAAAACTAAGGGTATTTGTAAATTAAGAAAAAGCAGTATAATATAGTCTTATTGACAGAGTATTTTGTGAGGTAGGCACAGAAACTAGAGAAATGTATGTATCTTCTGCCCCCTTCTGGTACTTTACAGTAGAGCAATGAAATAGAGCTCTCATTCCAATTAGAATGTAACAATGTTATATTTAATGTGCTAAGTCAATGAGTTTTGCTTGTCAGAAAAAATAAAAAGCTAGCAAATTCAGATTTCACTTCATGAAGTAAAATACAATTAGAATGCCTATGCAGAATAAACTGAATTAAGTAAAACCCCTCTCAAAGGATGGGATGAATTTCTGAAAACACCATTAGGTTTGATCCTACCATTTTTTCTCCTTTGAAGATGCATCCGGAGGCATATTAGACTACTTACAGACAATAGTTAAGGGTTATATGATCAGGCCATATAACTGCAAATATTTTGTTTTTGGAGATAATTCACACCTTTTGGTCTTATACATTTCCATAGTTCCCTGCCAATATTTGAACTATTCTGAAATCCTATTCAGTGGGTGGTGTGCTCATGAACATTTTATTTTCTCATCATAATGTTTAAGGAGTTATAAGTATGGATTTCCCATGCTTTGAACTAAAAATATACAGCCAATTTTTAACATAGGTTTTGTAAGCCTGTTTGGTAATCACTGAGGCCCTGATCCTGTGATTCACAGTGTTTGTGATGCTGTAACAGGCTTCAAATAGAAGCACATTAGAATATTTGTGTTCTTAAGGTGAAAATATGTGATTGTAATCACATATTTTCCTAATTTGAACCTTTCAGCCTTTCCTCACTACTTGTTTCTTTTCCATTATTGTATAAATACGCATTATGGCCAAGTGGGAAACCAAATAGTCACAAAAGAGAAAAGATTAGACTGATTAATAAGGATAGCATTTGCAGTTACTCTAGGTAAGATAACAATTACAAGACTTAGCAGTAATTTTTATGGCATAATCAACACCAGCTTCAAGATCAAGACTTTTTCCTTTCCTCCTCCCTATATCGCTGGCTCTCCCTTCTTCTCCCCTCTTTCCCCAAAGGTATATAATATTGCACAACTGAGCAGATGAATTAGGAGAGGCTTTCCTGAAGGATACGGCAGTGGTTCCTGTTGGACACAGGATACAGGACTGGATGAACCATTGGCCTGCTCTACTGTGGCAATTGCTCTCTTCTTGCACATAATACAGCAATGAACACATTTTGGAAGGGACCACTGAAGCAGCCTGAAGGTGAACTGCATTTGTTTTTCAAAATGATGAATATTCCAAGAAGTTAAACATGCACAGATGTGGTGTTGAATTTAGTGACCTGCCCTTATGTAGGTGCATGCTTGAAGGAGCAAGCAAGGAGATTATCTGTGCAAGTGTCTGTCATAATGGCAGTTCCCGTGGCTGGGGAGTGCAAGGGCTACTCTGCTGGTGCATCCCCACCGAATGCATGTCAGCTCAAAGGGTGGAATGGAGGCAGAGTCCTTCACTAGCTCACTCAGTGGGTCAGCTGCACCATCTTAAATGGTGCACCCCATGCAGTCCGCCTGCATGACATGCCTATTCAGGGAAGGGCTTTGAACTTCATGACAACAGGGATCAAACTCTGAGTTACAGCTTCAAAGACTTAGGCTGCTGTTACATGAACTAATGGAGAATCTCCTTTAGCTGTGCAGGCCTGTGACACATAGTTGAACAGTTCCAACCCCATCCAGCAGAAAGCAGTGATACACATGCACTAGCCTGTTCTACTAACGTTCAATACAACAAAGTAATTGTCAGTGCCCAAAGGAACCTAGACTTTACAGAATTAAACAATTTTGTTCCATTCTTCCCTATTTACTCCACTTTCATTGCATGGCATGTGCAAATGAGTCAGCTCCCAATGTATTGATCCCTAGATGCTGCACTACTTTTAAATTTAAAAGATCATTTATTCCATCTGTCTCCTATTATTTGTTACTAGCCTGAGTTAAATGATTTTGTAGATAGTGCGGTGCACAGGAAATGAGATTATTAATAGTGCAGTGTACCTAAAATAGTTAATAGTAGTTCCCTACGTGCCCAAATGCACAGTGTACCCCATAGGTGGTGGGTATAATCAGGATCAGCTCTAGGCACCAACAAAGCAAGCACGTGCTTGGGCATTCCGGACATTCTTTTTTTTGTGTGTGTGCTTGGGGTGGCAAAATAACCTAGAGCCGGCCCTGGGTATAATAGGCCAGGGGAGGCTAAGCCTCCCCTGCGGTGTAGCTGCTGACCGGCTACCTTTAGAGAGCATGGACGCCTGGGCCATGGTGGCCACGCCTGTGCTCCGCACCTGAGGTCCCCTCCCGCGTTTCCTCCAGGGCCCCACCCGTGCCCCACTTCTTCCAGTCCCTGCTCCGCCCCTTGCCAAGGCCCCCACTGCTCACCGCTTCTCAGTGAGTTCCTCCTCTCCTCCCCTGAAAGGTCCCCGCCACCCACGGCTTGCTCAGTCTCTCCCCTCCTCCACCCATGGCTCCCCTGCTCACTGAATCCACCCATGGCTCCCCTGCTCCCCTGAGGTAAGGGGGAAGTGGGATACCAGGAGGAAGCACAAGCAGGAGAGAGCAAGAGGGGAGGACTCCTGCCTCATACTGAGAAAGCAGGAAAATCAGTAAGTTATCTTAAGTACCTATACACAAATGCAAGAAGCCTGGGAAACAAGCAGGGAGAACTGGAAGTCCTGGCACAGTCAAGGAATTATGATGTGATTGGAATAACAGAGACTTGGTAGGATAACTCACATGACTGGAGTACTGTCATGGATGGATATAAACTGTTCAGGAAGGACAGGCAGGGCAGAAAAGGTGGGGGAGTTGCATTGTATGTAAGAGAACAGTATGACTGCTCAGAGCTCCAGTATGAAACTGCAGAAAAACCTGAGAGAAGGATGTGGAAAAATTGGAAAGAGTCCAGTGGAGGGCAACAAAAATTATTAGGGGGCTGGAGCACATGATTTATGAGGAGAGGCTGAGGAAACTGGGATTATATAGTCTGCAGAAGAGAAGAATGAGGGGGGATTTGATAGCTGCTTTCAACTACCTGAAAGGGGGTTCCAAAGAGAATGGAGCTAGGCTGTTCTCAGTGGTAGCAAATGGCAGAACAAAGAGTAATGGACTCAAGTTGCAGTGGGGGAGGTTTAGGTTGGATATTAGGAAAAACTTTTTCACTAGGAGGGTGGTGAAGCACTGGAATGGGTTACGTAGGGAGGTGGTGGAATCTCCTTCCTTAGAGGTTTTTAAGGTCAGGCTTGACAAAGCCCTGGCTGGGATGATTTAGTTGGGGATTGGTCCTGCTTTGAGCAGGGGGTTGGACTAGGTGACCTCCTGAGGTCCCTTCCAACCCTGATATTCTATGAAAGTGAGAATGATGCTATGAAAGACTTCCGACTCTCTCCTCTCCTCGACCCCCGCCCCAAGTTCCCAACCACCCACAGCTCGCTGAGTCCCTCCATTCTGGCCAGGGCCGGCTTTAGGCCGATTCCCCAATTCCCCTGAATCGGGCCCCGCGCCTCAGAGGGCCCCATGCCCAGTGGTGAGCTGGAGCCTGTTCCCAAGCTCCGGAAGCTGTCCGCCCCGCCCCAGCTCACCTCCCCCTCCTCTCCTGAACGCTCCGCCCCCCTTCTCCTCCCCCTCCCCTGCTTCCCGCGAATCAGATGTTCGCGCGGGAAGCCTGGAAACGAGCAGCACAGGTAAGCTGGGGCGGGGGGGGGAGTGCGAGGAGGGCTCCAGGGAGGCGTGGCATGGCCCAGTCCGGCTCCAACCCGGCTCCAACCCAACTCCGGCCAAGCGGCTTCCTCCGGCCCCGGCCGAGCGCCCCGGCCCCGGCCTCGGCTGAGTGGCTCTGGCCAGGCGGCATGCCTCTGGCCCGGCCCCGGCCCCGACTCTGGCTGGGTGGCGCGGCTCCAGCCCAGCCCCAGCCCCGGCCCCGACTCTGGCCGGGCGGCGCAGCTCCGGCTCCGGGTGGCCCAGCTCTGGCTCCGGCCGGGCGGCACAGCCCTGGGCCCCAGTCCCGGCCCCGGCGCGGCTCCGGTGGGTGTAAGCGGCATGGTAAGAGACCGGGGCTGGGGGGGGGTTGGATAAGGCAGGGGCAGAGAGTCCCGGGGACAGGGAGCGGGTGGGGGGGATCGGGCAGAGGTTCTGGGGGGGCGGTCAGGGGATGGGGGGGTTGGGTAGGTGTGGGAGTTCCGGGGATCTGTTGGGGTGGTGGTGGATGGGGTCAGGACAGTCAGGGGACAGGGAGCAGGGCGAGTTGGGTAGCGGGTGGGGTCCTGGGGGGCAGTTAGGGTGGGGGGTCTTGGGAAGGAGTGGTCAGGGGACAAGGGGAGGGTTGATGGCTTACGGTTTCTGAGGGGGGCAGTCGGGGGCAGGACATGGATGGGGGGAGGATGGGGGGAGGATGTACTCACCGGGCAGTTCCCTACCGGATCTTCGGCGGCGGGTCCTTCAGTGCTGCGGAAGACCCGGAGCGAAGACCCAGAGTGCCCCCAGGTGAGTCATCCCTGCCGGGGCCCTGTCGAATCGGGCCCCGCACTTCCTAAAGCCGGCTCTGACTCTGGCAGTGGGGCTCCAGTGGCGATTTAAAGGACCAGGGGTTCCGGCTGCTGCCGGGAGCCAAGGGTCCTTTTAAATTGCCAGCCTGGGGAAGCTGCCCTCTGCCGTACGGTTGGCTGTGTACCGGCTCTTGCCAGTATGCCATACCAGATCGTACCGGCTTACTTTCATCTCTGTCTGTCTCCTACATAGACAAGTTTACCCACAACTGCATTGTGCCAGAGGATCAATGCTGTCAACCATTATGTGCCACTTTGTCTGTTCAAATTAAATCATTACATATAGCATTGTAGAACTCAGGACCTCTGATATCAATACTGTCTTATTTATACTACTGATGAACAGGGCATTAGAGCTATGCCAAATCCACCAGTTTCACTTTATATAATTTTCATAATCCTAAACTGTTAGAGTTTTCAGGTTCATTTGGAGTTTTGGGATCACATGGACCCCAAACTCCAAGAAACACTTCCTCTACCATACGTCTTTCCCACTCACCCCTCAGCAAGCTGCAGAACACTCTGAGGTTTCTTGGGTGGAGTGGTGCTGGTGGTCTCCATTCTTCTTCCTGCTCTAATGTCTTTAGAGTGGATGCAAATGGCTCCCTATACCCATTTTCAACCAACTCAACCCAGATTTCTGAAAAATTCACCAAGATTTGCAAAATTTTGATTTGAAATTAGATTACCACTTATTGACAATTACACTGAGATAGCCCCTAAAGGCTTCAGCTAGTTTGGGGCCCCATCGTGCTGGACAGTGTTTTTCAGTCTGCCCCAAAGAGCTTATAGTCATAACAGGTTGGTGAGACAAATGAGCCATGTAGGGTGGGAATGAGAAGATGGATAACAAAAATAATGTGATGCTTTAGCACAGACTAGCTGTGTGAGCATTTTGTAGCCAAGCAGTTGCTGTAATCACATTTTCCTACCTGTCTTGCTGTTACCAAATGGCAGTCTTGGGTGCACTATGAGGTACCAGGAGGAGGATAAGATTAGTGGTGCTATATATTTTGACTGTGAGTATTTCCCCAGTTTGTTTTCGTGTGAAAACAATTCAGAAATTCTCACTTTTGACTGAGTTTTGCTATGAGTTTGAATTCAGTTGAACCTGCAATTCAAATCAAAACTCTGGGTTTGAGCCAAATGAAGCTCACCCCTCTAAAGATGTTTTTGCATGTGACCCTGCAAACCAAATCTGATAAGTTCCCACAGGTCCTAGTATGCTTTTGATAAGCCCAGAATTTAGCTGGTTATCAGCAAGTTAAAAAGCACAACATGTGTCTTTATCAAATTTTGTTTGTTACCATCTTATATATAAATAAAATGAAATGGCAGAAATTTAGCCAGATGAAATCAACACTTGTAATGGTTTTAGTGGCAAAAGCTCCTCTTGATTAACCCAACACAGAGCACATTACTCCTGAGGGCATTCTGCACCAAAAAATTAAAAATTCTACGCACAATATTTTAAAATTCTGCAAAATTCTACAAATTTTATTTGTCAATAAATAAATGTAGAGGGTCCAGCATGGCAGTGGGGAGCACAGGCCACTGGCTGCATGAAGGTGGGAGATCACCCTGCAGCCTCCCCACCCCCAGGAGACGGACTCAGTGGTGAGACTGCACCTGACCTTGACACAGCACAAGGCCTGGACCTGCCCCAGAAACATCCTTGGGCCCTGCCCCTCTGCTCCAGGCACACCAGGTGTGGGGCAGGCTGGCTCAACCAGGCAGGATCCAAGTGTGGAGGGGCTCAGTGTGGGAGGACCCAGGTGTGGGGTGAGAGGATTCTGTGTGGGACAATCTGAGTGCAGGCAGCTCTGTGGAGGGTCTAGGTGTGGGGGGATCTGGATGCATAAAGGCTTGGTGAGGGTGTCTGGGTATGGGAGGTCCAGATGCACCGGGTTTGGGCGGATGGGGGAGCAGCTCCCCATACAGCGACCCCTCCCCCACAGCTGAGGAGCGATGGGGGCAGGAAGCAGGGGAGAATGCTGAGCTTCCTGCAGCTGGGGGCGGGGTTTCTAGGAGTGGGTCTGACACAGCCTCAGCCACTCCTTGCAGGGGAAGAGGAAGTCCTGTCTTCTCCTGCCTCCAGCCCAGCCGGGACAAGCAGTTGATCCTGGCTCAGATTAGGAGCCACTGGCTGGAGTATCCCCAGCCCTGCGGTGATTTACCTCTCCACAAGCTGCTCCAGGTGCCTGAAACGATGTACCTGCACAGCCAGGGAGTTGTGCGTGACTGCTCTTGCAGCTTCCCTGTCAGAAAGTCATTTTTCTGCAGGTAAACAAAGAAATCTGAGGGGAACATGAATTCTGCGCACACGCAGTGGCGCAGAATTCCCCCATGAGTACAACATGCTAAGCAGCTACAAGATGCAACCTATGAAACTACAAAATTAGTACCAATATTATGATTCACTGGGAATCTTGGATACATCTAAACCATGTAATTACTGACTCTATCTGCTTAAGGCATCTTGTGTTTACCTAGGTGTTTTAGAAAGATTGTTGTTGTGGTTTTTTTTGGCATTTTTGTGTGTTTACATTAGAGAGAGAGAGAGAGAGAGAGCTGGGTCGTCTAAGTGTCTTGTCACTCCCCTCCCCACCAGATCACTCAAGTTATTTTTAAAGCTAATTTGCACTGTTCCTTTTTGTACTCTGCAATTATGAGAATAGTGGCAAAAATATTGTTATACAAATGTTCATACCTTTCATTTGAAGAATTAGCATAAACTACAAAGTGTGTGTGTGTGTGTATTTTTTAGAGACCGAGAGAAAGAAAACCACCAGGAAAAGGATTTATAGAAGATTAAATATTGCAAAACCCATAAGAAAATGAAAAAGTCCATTAGCGATTAACCAGAATAAAACCTAAATTCTAACAGGGATGCTCTCTATTCAGGGCCGGCTCCAGCATGTCTGCTGCCCCAAGCAAAAAAAAAAAAAAAAAAGCC
>NW_020664447.1:13436570-13464243 GCF_002925995.2 Terrapene triunguis
AAAAAAAAAAAAAAAAAAAAAAAGCCGTGATCGGCGGCGGCAGTTCAGCGGCAGGTCCTTCGCTCCTAGAGGAAGTGAGGAACCTGCCGCCCCCAAATTGCCGCAGGTGCCGCCCCTCTCCCTTGGCCGCCCCAAGCACCTGCTTGTTAAGCTGGTGCCTGGAGCCGGCCCTGTCTCTATTATGGATGTGTACACGAGCCACTGATACTTAAATATATTTGCAGATTTTTATCCAAAATTCAGACACCAATAAGAATAATATTAAACAGATGGGTTTCAGTGTCAAGTTGTGCTCTCAAGCCTTGCCTTTCTTTGGCCCGATAATGCTGGCAAGGCCTCTGCAAGCCTGGATTTCACTATGCGAAAACAAAGATAAAACTGTGCAGCCTCATCTTTTCCCTTCTCCAGTCCTAACCTGTGTTCTGAAGCCTTGGAATACTCATATGTAATACTCCATAGCATTATTCTGTCTCATAGCTAAAGTGTTCACTCCAGCTTCTGTCCACCTTAATGATATTCTTCAATCACTTTTATTTAAATACTTTCTTAGAGAAAGTCCTTTGATTGTGGTATCTGCCTAAGAGTGCATAGGAATTATAGTCAGATCTCTCCGAGACAATTGGCTGCCAGACAGACACTGTAAATGCAATACTAGACCAACAGGAATTTTCATAGAGTTTCTGGATGTTAGTTAAGACCCAAGCAGTTGGAGCAGACCCACACAGACACATTGTGTGTGTGTGTGGGAGGAGAGGGGGGCGATAATTAAAGAAAAAAAAATAGGCCTCAGCTTGATACCTTCATATACCCTAATATGCTTTGGACTTTTAGGGTCAAAACCTTGGCTGGTTAAGTTGGCATCGTTCTATTGACTGCATCAATTATCACCAGCTAAGGATTGGACCCTCAGTGTTCTGGTTGGGCAAAAAATATTTCTGCTTCTGTGAGCAGCTGAATAAGATTAGAGAAGCTGCCAGAACCTCCAAAGAGTTGTTCAAGCAAGCTGAGCCGCCAGCAGACAGAACATATACGAACTGTTGAAGGTCAAATGCCTCCACGTTCACCTTAGAGAGAGAAATCTTGACAGCCTAAGGACCAGGAAATCAGACCTTTGAAAATCTAGGGTGGGATCCACAGATGGATTTAAGTGTTGTGAGGCTGAGCATTGTGGAGCCTAGAAAATCACAGGACCAACACTGTGATCCACACAGCCTGAGTTGGGTGCCTAGATTCCCGTAACAAGATAGCTTGCCCTGTGGGCTGGAGATCGTGGGCCTGAATCAGCTTGATTACAGAATCAGCCCCACCTAAGGGGGATCAGGCTCATTGCCCATAAAGAGCAGAAAGTGACTGCAGTAATGGGAATGAGAGCCAGGCATGAGTGGTGATAAAGCCTGGGGGGTCGGGGGCTGTAATTCTGTCTACACTTGTCAGGAGTATAAATAAATCAGGGTGTGAAAGTTGAGCATTCAAATGTAGAGTGAATTTGGGACAGGCTGGTCTTGCATCCTCATTAAACATTTGCCAAATTCTGCTCTCTTGTTGAGATGCATCTCATATTGACTTTAATGGAAGATGCGCCTCTTTTAGTAGAGCAGAATTCAGCTTCTAGTATCCTTTGATTTATTAAAGCATAAATAAGTTACCTGTGGCCAAATCGTGTCCTCAGTCACCTCTTGAGCAACATGGTGTAACAGAGGGCAGAATACTGAGCTTATGATAAGAAATATGGGTATCCTGACAACAGTACTAATTAAATTTCTAGCATTGCTCATATTTAATTCTGGTACCGCATATTGCGGAGGTAGTGCAAAGCAGTCTAGGGGATTGAGACAGATCTTCCATTAATCTTAATGAAAGATGTGTTTCAGTTCCCTAGACTGCTTTGAAAATATCAACATTAATTCTTTACCTTTTTAAACAAATTCTAACCCTAACCCTGTTGCCCCTGCCATTCCTAACCCCAACCCCTGCTCACTGCGCAGCACTTGACCAACCCCTACCCCTTACTTCCCCAGCCCCTGTCCTCCCCAGCCTCACCTAACCCCAACCCTAACTAACCCTGGCCCCAGAGCCATGGCCTACCTTAACCCTTGCCCTGCAGTCATTGCCCTCTATAACCCCTAGCCTCACAGCTGACGCTTACCCCAAATAACCTAGCAGGCCACTATCCATCCTGACCCTAACCCTCGCCTGGTGGGCTACTGCCCACTCAGCCCGAATCCTAGCCCGGCAGCCTCTGATATCCACAGGTGTAACCCAAGCTCAGTCCCCTGCCATCCACAACTCTAACCACAACAGCCCCTGCTCACTCCAACCCTCATCCTTGCCTTAAGCCCCCCCTGCTCACCCAAAGCCTAATCCTAGCTCCAAAGCTCCTGCCCACCCCTTCTCTGTAGTGTATTGTGGTATACAACAGACATCTAAATTGGAAGAATCAGATGAGCAGCAAGCGGTACTTGTACTAGAACAGCAGAAACCAGAAATGACACCAACATCTTCTGAGACACAGATTGATCAGAACAATCAGAAAATAAATTCTCAAGTGCACATCACTGATGATACCGTGACAAGATGTATATGACAATCTTATACTGGAATTACATGCAGAAGCAGACTGAGCCAATGATAAAGATTGAGCTCTAACAGGTTAAGTTAGGGTGACCAGATGTCCCGATTGTATAGGGACAGTCCCGATATTTGGGGCTTTTTCTTCTATAGGCACCTATTGCCCCCCACCACTGTCCCGATTTTTCACACTTGCTATCTGGTCACCCTAGGTTAAGTGTTAGCTTCTTATCTGCGCCACTGAGGAATAAACAGCAAGCAGTCAACAATGCTGTAATAATCTTCTTAAATCTCAGGTCTGGGGCTGAGGACATTGTTTGGAAAGTTATTTATTGGGAGAGTACATAAAGAAGAAAGGGAGAGGTAGTATTTTGTGGTCCTGTCTCTTTTAAATTAGTCATGTGTAATCGCCAGACGACCTCCCATTGTGATAGACTCTCAGGCTCTGCATGCTCACAATCTATAGACTCATCTTGATACAGTAACTCCTCACTTAACGTTGTTTCCTTGTTACGTCGCTGGTCAATTAGAGAACATGCTCGTTTAAAGTTGTGCAATGCTCCCTTATAACGTCCTTTGACAGCCGCCTGCTTTGTCCACTACTTGCAGAAAGAGCAGCCCGTTGGAGCTAGCTCGTGGGGGCTTGGAACCAGGGTGGACCGGCAGCCCCCCATCAGCTCCCCAAAGTTCCCTGTGCAGCAGCTGCCCAGCAGGCTATCAATTGCCGGGCAGTTCAGCTGTCCCTCCCCCCACTGCCGTGTGCTACTCCTGCCCTCTGCCTTGAAGCTGCTCCACAGAGCCTCCTGCTTGCTGTGCAGGGGAGGGAGGGGGGCTAATATTAGGGTGTCCCCCTCACTCCTGCCCACCCGATTATCCCATCTCCATGGGGGGGGGGAGGAAGGCACGACAGGGCTCAGGACGGAGGAAGTTTGCTGGCAGCAGCTGCTGTCTCAACTTGCTGATCTACTTAAAAAGGCAGTGTACTTGGAGTGGGGTCAGTGTACTTAAAGGGGCAATGCATGTCTCTCTCTCACGCACAGGGTGTGTGTGTATGTGTGTGTGTGTGTGTCTCTCTCTCTCTGCCATGCTGTGTCTCCTCCCTCCATTCGTGCTGCCTTGTAGAGTGTGAGACTACATTAACAACGTGTTAACCCTTGAGGGCTCAGCCGAGTGCTAGGTCATCATTTAGCAGTAAGGCATTCCCTGGGAAATATCCCACCCTCTTCCACCTTCTGACTCCACTACCTCAACCAAGCTTCACAATCATCATCGCTGTGTACGGTATTAAATTGTTTGTTGAAAACTTATACTGCTCTCAGCTACCTGACCATGCTAGAAAGCATCACAAACCCTAGACCCAGGGCTCCCACCATCCACAACAGTAACGCTAGCCTGGTGGTCTCTGTCATCTACAACCCTAACCCTAGGCCCATGGCTTCTGCCATTCTCAACTCTAACCCATGACCTGTGTCTTCAGCCTACACAAGCCTAACCCTAGCCCCACGTTTCCTGCCTACCCCCAACCCTAACCCTTACCTCACAGCTCCTGCCATCTCTAACCCTAGCCTAGAGGGACTTGCTATTCACAAGGCTCTAGCCTGGCAACCTCTGCCAATCTAATCTTAGCCCCGCAGCCCCTGCAAACTCCAGGCCTAATCCTAACCTGGCAGCTCCTGCTGTCCAGAAACCTAATCCTGATCTCATGGCCACTTGTTCACAACCCTAACCCTAGCCTGGCAGCCCTCACCCACCCTAACCTAGTTCAGCAGCCCCTGACATCCACATCCCTAACCCTAGCCTGTCAGCCCCAATACTAACCCTGTAGCTCTCATCAACCCCAATCATAACCCTAGGCCAAGACTCCCGTCGACTGCAACCCTAACTCTAGCCTTGCAGCCGCTGCCAACTTTAACCCCAACCCAATCTCAAGGTTCCCTGCTGGGCCTGACCCTAACCTAACCTGGAGGCCCTTGCAGGACCCAACCATAACCCTAGCCCTGCAGCCTCTGCTGTCCCCAACCTCAACCCTAGCACAGTGGTCTCTGCTGGCCCCACCCCTAAACCTACCCCTGCCAGCTCAAACCCTAACCCTAGCTCATTGGCAGCAGGGGGCCTCAACCCTCTGTGCCCTGCTCATCCAAGCCCTAATTCTAGTCCTGGGACCCTGCTTGGTTCAACTGCTGCTCTAGCCTGGGGATGTTGCTAGCCCTAACCCTAATCCTAGTCCAGGGATCCCTGCTGGTCCCAAAACTAATCCTATCCCAAAACCCCTGAATGCCCCAATCCTAATCCTCATTTCAGGAAGCCAACCTGGGCTTGCCGTGCACTAAATCTCTTTGTACTCGAGTCCACATACACACATGTACGCATACATTGTCTGGAGTGCTGAGGTGTCCCACAGAGCTCTTTTTGGTCCACACACAATTTTTAGAAGAAAAAGTCTTTTAGAAATATTTACTTTGCTTTGAAATTCATTAAGGATAATCTGGGAGTTTTGCCCAGATCCATTAAAAGGCTGTGTGACACCTGGCATTGACTGACTAGTCCTGAATTACCCTCTAGGCTATACCCAGTGAACTTTAGGAAGTGGGACAGGAGTCCTCAAGAAGGCAGAATTGTCTTGTTTGTAAAGCAGGGGACTCTGAGCTAGCTCTCTGGCCCTGCTACTGACACACTGTGACTTGGGAAGTTCACTGAACCTCTCTTTGCTCCAGTTACCACCTCTGTAAAACAGCAATAATAATACATATCCATCTCATGAGGCATTGTGAGAATTAATACTTGCAAAAAGCTTTTGTAATAGAATGGCTTAGTGCATGGGATGCCCTCTAGTGGCTCAGATCTGCAACTTTACAGGCTGCTACAGTACTTTCTCACAGTACAGGAGTCCTGGGTCAACTAAAGCTGTAGAAACTTACAGTTTTGATGCTAAAAGCCCCAGGCTTGATCCCCCTGATGACAATGTGCTTCCTTGAAATTCTTATTTGAACAGTATGATACAATGGCAGATTATTATCTAATTCCATTTCGTATGCCGAATAACCAGTTAAAGCTACATCTGTTTCTCATAACCTCCATATGGTCATTGTTGTGGGCTCCCTTCTGGGTCTTCTGGGTCAAATTCTACCCTGAGTAAAGTCTCAGGCAACCCCATTAATTTAAATGGGGTTGCATGAACTTGAGAGCAAAATGTAGCCCCTTGAATTCACTTGATTTCCTATAAGTAGTAATTTTGCACACCTGAGTAATTCTGTGAGTCATAACTTTACAGATGTTAATTTACAAAATTTCATAAACCCCTTGCTTTCCTGGACAGCACATTCAGCCTTACTGTGAGCAAATTCTCTGCTCAGGGTCCAGCCATTAGAAGTAATCCAGCCACACTTCCAGGTCCCAGAGCAGGGGCAGCACAGCAGTTGCTACTGCAGCTCAGAAGCTGTAGTAGTTCCCATGCCCCTAATGCATCCCTTTAGTGTTGCATCTTTAGGACTTGCTGGAATAACCATGAGGAGAAATGGGTGCTGAAACCAGGGACCCAGTCCCAGGGTAGTGGGTCCATGGGATTACCCTTGGTAAACATAGAGTGTTGTACTAATGGTGTACCCTCCCAGGGAGACTGTATAAAAGTTGGAGGCAATAGCACAGCCTGTGGATCTGTGACACTTTTTTTTTTAAGAGTTGCATGGCTTTTAGGGGCTGATCTATGGATAAAAAGGGAGTCCTTATATTGACTCCAGTGAGCTCTAGATCTGGACTTAGATGGAAATTGATATTGTGAAATACTGTATGGGGGAGGTTACCACAATTTTTTATAACTGGAGATTTCCTTTTCATTTAGTTCGCGTGGTGGATTGTTTGCTTCTGGAGCTGTTCACATTATGCAGACAACAACTTTTCCCCTCTATTCTGTAACACATTTCCAAATCCCTTTTCTTCATATCTTATTGCTAATTTGTTTGATTTGCTTTTTCACATGCGTGACAGAGTAGACTGGTAGGTAGCAACTTAAAGAATTGAACTGTTACTTCTGAGAAATAACTAAACATTACTGAACCTTAATGTCTTCTTTGGGGGCATGTCTAATTGGGGCAACTTTCCTAACATGCATCCAAAGAAGTGGGTATTCACCCACGAAAGCTCATGCTCCTATTCGTCTGTTAGTCTATAAGGTGCCACAGGACTCTTTGCTGCTTTTCCTAACAGGGAGGGTCAGGGCATTGTCTGAGTCTATTAGATGTAAGGGCTATATTAGCAGTTACGTTCTAAACTAATTGAACTGGTCACACATGTTTCTTGGTTTTAACGGGTAAAATAGTAATTCCACAAGATAAAAAATTCTGATGTATTTAAATACAAGGGTGTATCAAGTCTCAAAAGAAGCAAATCTGATGTTAGTTTAAGAGAAAACATACACGGGCCCAGATCCTCAATAGAACTTAGGCAACCAACTGCCATTTTAGGGACCTAAGTCCAACATCCACCATCCCGGGAGGTGCCCATGGCTGTGTCTACACACGATGTGTGGTGGCATGTAGTTTACGTGTAGCTGTGTACCACAGTGAGAAGCCAGCTGTGTCGACACTGTGGTGTGTAGTTACATATCAGTGAAAGGCTCTGGCAGAGGTGAGGAAACAGGGAAAGACTTTAGCAACTCCCCGCTGCATAGCCTTTCAATGCACTGAGAAAAGGCTCTGGTGGAGGGGAGGCAGTGGGGGAACCACTGTCTCCTCCCTGCAAGAGCCTTTCCCTGCTGCCGGAGCCTTTGTGTGCTGTAGCAGGGTAAGGGCTCCAGCAGTAAGGAGTTGCCGGACCCTTTCCCCATTACATCCTCACTACCTGAGTCTTTCCCTGCTGCCTGAGTCTTTTCCAGGGAAAGGAACCAGCAGCAAGGAGGTAGTGGGATGCTACACTGCTAAAAATAGCAGGGTAGATGGGGAGGCATGGCTTGGCAAATAAAGAGCCATGTAGGATATGTATTTGAGTACATACCCACACATTTCATGTGTGTCATTACTTGCCTAAACTGTGACTCACTGCCTACCACGCTATTTATACCTGTGCTCAGAGAGCTACACAGGTATGTACACTACACGCCACCAAAAGAAGCATGCTGTATAGATGCACCCTAAATTTCTGCCATTAAAGTCCCCTAGATGTCTAAGTTTTGTCACTGGGCATGCACACAGCCGCCTCAGTCCTGGCAGCTGGTGTAGGCCTAAACCCGGAGGGATCCTCACGTGAGGGGTTCCGCACCTACTGTGCCTGTGGGGCCTGATCCAGTAGGCATGCTCAGAGGATGGCTAACTCCACATCATCTAAGAAGATGGATTCCCTTATAATCTTTACCCCGTGGTTCGGGCACTCACCTGTGATATGGGAGACCCTACTTCAATTCCCTCTCTGCCTGATGTGGAAAATAATTTGAATGTGGGTCTTCCGCCTTTCAAGTGAGTTCCTTCACCATGGAGCTACGGGATAGCTTGGAGTGGGTGTCTCTGTGTCTACTGTTGAAGCTTTATATAAATAAATATGCCAGACAGAGAGTAAGAATGAGTCTTACTCCAGTGATTAGGGCACTCTCCTGAGAGATGGAAAACCCAGGTTCAAATCCCTGCTGTGCATCAGGCAGAGGAGGGAATTAAACCTACAATCCAGTGAGTGCCCTAATCATTCGGCTAAATATTATAGGGGAGGCTTCCACACAGTGTGCTGGCCTTTGTGGATCCATTCTTAGGTGCCTGTTTCTCCCCACGCATAGTATGGGGAACTTGCACACCTAATTCAGGGCTCTGGATTTCACTGGGTGGCAAGGAACCTAGAAGTTAGGTGCTGCAACACTGGGCATTGCAATGCCTGTGTTTTTGTGGTTTTAGCCTACAAAAACCAGAATACATTTCCCCATATAGAATACGTTATTATTTTGATCACATAAATAACTAAAGTTTCGTGCTGATCTTAGAAACTCATCCTCATTGTCCATATATACTATCAGAATAGGAAATAATTCTGGTAGATGTGTGATAGCTAAGTATAGGTACAAATTGGTGATCTCAGATACCATGTTGACAGCATGCTGACTTGTCAAGAAGTAACTACTGTGTATAGATGTGCATCTCATCATAAAACTAACATTTGTGTGTATTTATGTATGCACTGGTTGCTGATATTGTATGATAGGCAATGACATTTTGTCCATTGCACAATAAAACAAGCAAGAGTTCCACTACACAGGCTTAAACTTTTCACAACTTGGACCCCATGATCCTCTTACAGCCTTATAAATTAAGAATAGCTCCACTGAGTTACATTGACATCTTGGGTTAGATGTCATAGAAGTGAATTTCATGAACTCTGAGAAGTGTATAAGGAGAAGTAAGCAGGATTATGTGATTGTATGCAAAAGGTATAAGGAAGAAAAATATACTCTATTCTTTTACAAATGTTATTGGCCAGTTTCTGCCACATTTATACATGTTAAGTAATAAGTTAGTGGGACTTCTTGTGAATGAGGGTGACATTAACTATCCCTATATGATCATGTAATTAAAGATTGGATCATAATGCATATGCAAAAAGAGGCATGCTTAAACTGGCATGTGCTACCTTAACTTTGGTATTTTGATATTTGTGATGCAACCATAACATCATTTTTGATACAATACATATTTCCCCTACATATTCATATTGTGTAGCTAATGGTATGGAAAGTGCCAGCATTATAAGGTATAGATTAATTTCTAGGCACTTTTGAATTAGAATATGTCTATGAAATATTTCAGCCTCTTGGTGATAGCTGCTGTTTATATTAAGTTTTAGAGCTGCACAGGCCTAGTCATAATGCTTTTTAAAGAGACCCTCTTGTCTTGGATTTTTTTTTAAATTGACTAATTTAAACACTTTTAATTATTTGAACTCTGATTGCACTACTCATAGTTATTTTTTTAAGTCTCATCTGTTCACCAGCTGATGTTTAGAAAGTAGGGTGGCCAGGTGCCCAGTTTTCGACTGGAAAGTCCGGTTGAAAAGGGGACCTGACAGCGTCCGGTCAGATCTACTGACTGGACACCCAAAGTCTGGTTACTGCGAGCAGGAGAGGTGGGAGGGGCTGGATCATCACATGCTCCAGCCCCTACTCAGCTGGGGCTGCCTCCTACCTTTGTCAGGCAGCTGCAGCTCCCAGCCCCAGTTCTGCAGGCAAGTCCCTCCTGACCCAGGCAGGACAGGGTGGGGTGGGGTGAGAGGGGGAAACCAGGGAGCAATGGGGGAGAGGAGGGAAGAGGAGTGGATGCGGGTGAGGCCTCAGGGGAAGAGGTGGGGTGGGGACTCAGGGGGTGGGGGGAATGGGTCGGGCCTGGGGGGGAAGAGGCAGGGCAGGGAAGGTTCCAGTACTCCTGCTGGAGTGTCCGGTTTTTAAATATTACCAAGTTGGCAACCTTATTAGAAAGGCATAGCAGACCCCAGAGCAGCACCGCCAGATATGCCTGGGACTGTCCCTCCTTTCCTCTCCTTTTCTCCTCTCTGCACATGCCTCCTTGTTGGAGTTTAAATAAGTATTGCTACTGCTTTCATTGGCAAACATGCTTTCGTAGGGCCTGAGGAAGAGGGTGCATGTGAGTTCCCCACCTGCAGTATGGAAGTGAAATCATCATATTAGCACTCAAGATGGGAAGTACACCTGACTGTTAGCAAAACAGTGCAATGCAAAATGCTGCCCAATGCACTAAGTAAGCCCAACCAACTCCCACCCACCATTTATCTCTCATCTCTTTCGATTTTAGTAACCTGAAGTATCATTTGTATCAATAGTAGGGAGAAAGTTTCAAATGGAAATAGGATCTTCAAGTTGACAATGTCCCTGTAAGTTAAGAGCTTGATAAATAGATTTTTCCCTTTGCTCTTTCTCCCCCCACATGATGGCAGTATACGTTAACCTACTGTTAGAGAAAGTTAAAAAATCATGTATCTTCCAACAATAGAGTTTTGTTAGAAAGTTTTATCTAAAACTTGAGGGAGGCCAGGAGAAGTGTCTAAAAGAAATTATGACCACTTGTTAATGGAGACAGATGCCAGCACCCCTATTATATAGGCCCACAAAACTTAACAGGCGGTAAAGAACTGCTTCATACAGAAACCACATGTAACTAACCCTGAATCAGTTCAGAATAGTGCTGTGTTTATAAATAGAAATGGTCAATAGAGCTCAGTCAGTCATATTTGGCTTAATCATTTGGCGTCAATAAAGTCATTGAAGTATAATTATGCTCCCTGGCAGCAATTTTACATGGAAATCTAAGGTTGCGTGAGCAGCTCCATGCTAATTGTTTAATCTGCGGTGAGAGTATGGCAGGTCCAAACAGACAGAGCATTGAGATAGCAGCTACAAAACTAAGCTTTCAGAGTGCAGGCTTTACCTCAGAAACACTAGGTTGGGGACGAAGTCTATTGAAACTGTCTGAGCCATCACATATTTGCAAATTGAACCAAGGGACCCAGAGTGGGAAAGAAAAGGAAAGATCTTCAACAATATTTCACCACTATTCACAGATAATGGCTATAATGTTAATGAACGGCTGTAGTACACAGCTTTGGTATGCACACAAACAAGGCCTATTGTTCTATTTTTAATTATAGAGATGAATTCTTGATGCATTCACACTACTTAAAATCTTTTATAATTTTGAAGTTTTAAACAAATTAAAAGAAAGCTTTATTAATTAGGGTTACCATTCGTCCGGATTCCCCCGGACATGTCCGGATTTTAGAGCTAAAAATAGCGTCCGGGGGGAATTTCTAAATGTCCGGACTTCCCCCCGGGCTCCGACAGCCAGAGACAGCCCCTCCTTCCCCCTGCAGCAGAGATCGGTCCCTCCCTGCATTTGCAGATCACCAGCCGGCCGTTCGCACTGGCAGTCTGGAGCTCCTCCCCCTGCTCCTTCTCCCCGGCACGCTGGTCTGAGCGGCAGAGTAAGGGGGGGCCAGGGGGTCGGAGAAGGGGCAGGGAGGTTCTGGAGGGAGCAGTCAAGAGACGGGGGAGGGGTCGGGCATTTGGGGGGGGGCTTTCTGGGGGTGGGGGGGTGGATAAGGTTTTGGGCAGTCAGGGTACAGGTAGGGGGTAGGATCCTGGGGGGGGGCAGTTAGGGTGGGAGGGTCTCAGGAGGGGGCAGTTAGGGGACAAGGAACAGGGAGGCTTAGGTAGGGGGTGGGGTTCTGGAGGGCAGTTAGGAGCAGGGGTCCCAGGAGGGGTAGTCAGGGAACAAGGAGCAGGGGGAGGATTGGGGTTCTGAGGGGGGCGGGGAGTGGAAGGGGCAGGGCTAGGGCAGGACGGGGGCGGGGCTAGGGCAGAACGGGGCGGGGCTCCTCCTGTCCTCTTTTTTCCGTGCTGAAATATGGTAACCCTATATTAATTCCATCATGGGGGAAAGGAGTGGGAGGGAGGCTGCTGATGTGTTTATGTGTGTATGTGTGGCGGGGGGGGGGGTTAGAGGTGTTAATGGGCCACTTCACCTTGAATGGTCCCTTGAAATATTTGTTAACTACTTATGCTAAACAATCTGTTCCACCTTGTATTTAGCAGTGACACTCTGTGTACATTCCCCATACCTAAAGAAGAACTCTGTGTAAGCTGGAAATCTTGTCTCTCTCACCAACAGAAGTTGGTCCAATAAAAGATATTACCTCACCCACCTTGTCTCTTTCATATCCTGGGACTGACGGCTACAAAAACAGCGCATACAACTCTGAGAACATGGTGATTTTGATTAAATTCCAGGTCTATCAATGGCAATTAGCCAGGATAGGCAAGGAGGCAAAACCATGCTCTGAAGTGTCCCTAGCCTCTGTTTGCCAGAAGCTAGGCATGGGCAACAGGGAATGGATCACTTGATGATTACTTGTTCTGTTCATCCCCTCTGAAGCATCTGGCATTGGCCACTGTCGGAAGACAGGATACTGGGCTGGATGGACATTGGTCTGTCCCAGTATGGCCATTCTTATGTTCCTTATGGTTAACAGTCTAAATATCCTCTTCTTTCTTAATCTTACTACTCCTTGTGATGGGGTGTTCACCCCACACCAGGCCTGAAAGAGTTAAGATGGTCTAGATAGGGCCAATTAATCTTAGAGGCCTCACCTGATTGAGCGTCCGGCTTGAATGAAAATGACTAATGGCTGATAATGAGAGCAAGGTAACTATGGGGTGGGGGGGGGAGGGTCAGACCAGATGAGAGCTGATTCCCCAGACACAGTCATGAGGAGGTGCCCCAGTGGAGAGTGAACTCTGGGACACTCCTAATTAGAACTGTTTGTATCCTGCTAGATAACTCCTCTCCCTTCTTGTTCGCACCCTCCAGATAGATGTAAACTTATCATATCGTGCACTGAGCCTGTGTTTGATACCACTGTTTAGTGGGAATCATAGAAAAGAAAGAGACTAGATATGGTGGGCCATCTAATTCATCTTCTTGCATGTGCAGGATTGTTCCCAACAGTAGGACAAATCCTGCAATTCTTATTCAGGCAAAACTCCCAATAGCTTCAACTGGAGTACCCCCTGCATAGCTGAAGGATTTGACTACGTTCATCTGAAGTTTTCTTTTTCTCAGTTTCATCTCAGTTATAACACTCCCTTGGATTACCCTTCCACTTTAACTGTAGTAGTTAAAGGATGTAAAAACTAATGATAGTTAATCATACCTCTCCTTAGTTATCACTTAGCAAAACTATATACTCTTTCCTTTTATGATTAATAAAAATGATCTCCCATCTCACTTCTCTGCAAGTAAGTTTCTCTGCAAGGTCAGAAGCAGATTAGCTAAACTGTGAGCTAATTCGCCCCACTGAACTTTTCAAGAAGAGGGTTCTCTTGTTAATCTAACTCCCTAGAAGATTGTTAGCAACTAATGACCTAGCAATGAATTATTTGAGTTGTTATATTTAGGCAAAACTAATCCAGCTGAGTAGAGTATCTTAATCATAGAGCTTCAGTCATCCAACTCCCTCCTCTTGCTCAGAGTCCAATGAGGGTATGTTGGACAAGTGACACAGACCTGGATGGTGGTTAAGTCTTACCAGCAAGGAGCTGGTATGTAGGTGGATGCAACAAGTGGCTTAGACCAAGCCATTCCAGCCTTTGGAAGCCTGAGTTATATTGCTGACAGTCTCCCCAGAGACTAGAGGGAATATCCCACATACAATAATAGGGAAGTAGCACAAAAGTCTAGGGAAAGGTTTTTACAGGTCAGCGATTGCACCAGCTATTGCATAATGATTTGGACAAAGTATAGAAATGGTCTGAAGTAAGTAGGATGAAATTCAATAAGGACAAATGCAAAGGGACAATCAGTTGCACACATACAAAATGGGAAATGACTGCCTAGGAAGGAGTACTGCAGAAAGGCATCTGGGGTCATTGTGGATCACAAGCTAAATAGGAGTCAACAGTGTAACACTGTTGCAAAAAAAGCAAACATCATTCTGGGATGTATTAGCAGAAGTGTTGTAAGCAAGATATGAGAAGTAATTCTTTCGCTCTACTCCGCGCTGATTAGGCCTCAACAAGAATATTGTGTCCAGTGCAGGGTGCCACATTTCAGGAAAGATGTGGGCAAACTGGAGAAAGTCCAGAGAAGAGCAACAAAAATAATTAAAGGTCTAGAAAACATGACCTATAAGGGAAGATTGAAAAAATTGGGTTTATTTAGTCTGGAGAAGAGAAGACAGAGAGGGGACATGATAACAGTTTTCAAGTACATAAAAGGTTGTTACAAGGAGGAGGGAGGTAAATTGTTCTCCTTAACCTCTGAGGACAAGATGCAATAGGCTTAAATCGCAGCAAGGGAGGTTTAGGTTGGACATTAGGAAAAACTTTCTAACTGTCAGAGTGGTTAAGCACTGGAATAAATTGCCTAAGGAGGTTGTGGAATCTCCTCATTGGAGATTTTAAAAAGCAGGTTAGACAAACACCAGTCAGGGATGGTCTAGATAATACCTAGTCCTGCCTTAAGTGCAGGGGACTGGATTAGATGACCTCTTGAGGTGCTTCCAGTTCAATGATTCTATGACATGGTTAAGGGTTATTGGATGGCTCATTCAACTGACAATGGGACATACAGCTTTCTAACTCTGGGCTGCTATTTAAAATCCATTGAAGTCAGTTGTGACCAAACAGTAATCTGACTAACAACTATGGAAGATTAGTTCAGTCTCCTCCCATTTCCCAATAGGTAGATATTTGCCCACTGCCACAATTAGCAGTAAGTGATAATGTAAGGCCCTGTTCTTGGATCCCTTTGGTGTTGCTTTGTACAGATCTTCCCCCAAACTGGCTTAGTGAGATTCCCCCTGCATTGGGAAGGTTTCTAGGGGCACAGAGGTGCCAAAAAGACTCATATATCAACCCTTCTTTGTGTATCTGGTGGAGGAGGCATGCCTGGGGAAAAAAGAGAGTGTAGGTAAGGAATCACTCTGTATGAGTGATCCTTGGCTGCTGGAACAGCCCTGAGTTGACCACTGGCAATTGGCATAGGTTAGAGAAGGTTTAGGGCTTCTCTAACCTATGCTGGGG
The DNA here is from genome assembly GCF_002925995.2 of Terrapene triunguis. Classification (NCBI taxonomy): domain Eukaryota; kingdom Metazoa; phylum Chordata; order Testudines; family Emydidae; genus Terrapene; species Terrapene triunguis. Next base: position 13,451,701 of record NW_020664447.1, read on the forward strand.
ACCAGGTCAGAAAAAAATTAGCCCTAGAATCAAAGGGTTCCTTCATGCCCAGTGCTCACTGACCATTTGGTAGTGTCAGCACACAGCTCAAGGACTGATTAGGCTATGGAGAACATACTATCCTCTCACTCCTAGAGTTAATTCTGTTAGGGTGGGGTGAGGCATGTTGTGGAATGTTAAGAAGCTTTTACTTTTACATGAACTGCACCTTTTCTGTGAACACAGTATAAGACTTCAAGCTCCAGGGGCTGTCAGCATCCTGCATTTTCCACACGCACACCCTTAACCTGAAAGCAGTTTTCAGCACTACCTGTTTATCCATGACTTTGTGTGCACAATTACTCACATGCATTTTGTTCCATCTCAGTGCTAATTTCCTCTATCTGTTGGATACTTTCAGAGAATGTCCTATTTACAGTACGCCCTATTCCACAAAGCTGTTATGTACACTGAATTCAGCATGCATCACCAAATATCAATATTGGATCTATAAAGCTTAGTCACCCAATAAAACTCTGGTGCATGTGTCACAAGAAAAAGGTTAATCAGCTCTCAGCTAGGGACTGCTTTAGGACGGTTCAGCCAGAGTTGGTTTTTATGTCATAATGGGCTGAATTCTTAGCTGAGTGGGGGAGGAAGGGTATCTTCAAGCCAACTTTCAATTCCATTCATCCTGGAGGCTGAAATGGCCCTGGCATAACTTACTTATGCTGGATGCAGCATATCTATAGAAAATGCTCCAACAACTGGAGCTGTCTGCTCCCCACCATGTAATGTTCAGGATGGGGGGAGCAGCTTTGAATACAGCCAAATATGATTGTTTTAGAACGACACACAGAGTGGCATCCCTAACTGCCCCTTTAGGGGCAGCTGCTATCTTGCCAATGTATATGTTATTAGAACTTTGATGTTTAGAACTCTTTTGAAAGTTGGTCTGAACTGTAATTCTCTCTTGCTTAATAAGAAGGGCCTGATAGTGCCACCATTACTCTGTTAGTAGTTCCATTTAACTCAAGAGAATAATGCTGTTAAGTTCTAATTATTGAGAGTAAGGGTAATAGAATCAGGCCCTGAAAAACACTTTGTCCCAAAACAATAGTATCCATGTTGAATATTTTGGAACTGCTGTGTCCCAAAAGCATATTTACTTTAAGACTTGAGGTGAATCTGTCCCCATTGTTATAGTGAGTTGCTGTATACAGCAAGTGTACTACACATATGAACTATAATTGCCCATAAATTAATTACCCTTTGACTAAAATACTAGTGTCTTTGCCAAACACTTTGAGTCTCTGCCTTCTTGGATCCATTTTCTTTGCTTAATTTAAAAATAACCTGAAGCAGAGTAATTAGCCTTACGCATTTTAGGCTTGAATAAATCCTGGTAAAGCAGAAGTTTTCCAAAAATTTCCTGCGGTAAATCATCCTTTAGGATGGAGACATTCTTGTTGACTACTTGCAAGGCTGACCCCCAATTGCATACCATCCCTGTAGCAATTATGCTCCTTAGTTATCTAAGCATATTATAAGACAAAAATGAACTTGTTTTAATGTAATGGGTGGAGTTGCTGGGATATGTTTTTCTACTTCTCAACTGTGCTGTTTATTTCCATTCTCAGGAGTGTAGGACTATCTTAACAGGACTGAATCTCCCTTCACTGTTTGCAGACCTGACTGCTTTCTAATTTCTCCAGATCAACATGGTTTAGTTTTCATGTGTGTTTTATTTTAAGTTACATGTCAGGCTTTTATTGCCTCTTAAACTGATGCGAGAAATATATGTAGTATGTGTTAAACAGAAGATGGAAATTGTCTTTGGTAAAGCAGGCAGAATCAGTATTGCTGACTCTTATGACTCCCCCCTCCCCCAAATAATGTGACTTTTGGTCTGGGATTGGAGAGCTCTGGTGGTAATGCAAGGAGCTCCTGCCTTCAACTGCTATGGCTCTTCCATTAAAGCCTCCCTGCCCACTCTCTCTTCCCCCTCAGCAGGAAGGGAAACTTGAAGAGAGGAGGGAGTGGAAATGCATGAGACCTGCAGCCATGTTGAGACATACAAATCTAGCACACTTGTGTGTGGGAAGGGAACAACACCCACTCCAGCAATGAAGACATAAGATGTTGGTGGTGGTGATCGAAAAGTGGACCTTGCTCAGGCCAGCTGCAAGGTTTGGATTTTGATAATTCTATTTACATCAGTGGAGTTATCCCGATTCTTACTGGTGTGAGATGAGATTATAGCAAGCCTCAAAAGGTTCTTCTGTCATAGGCAACCCATGTGTGGTTTACATGCTACACACTTTTCTCTGCCCTTAATCTTTTGCCACCCTAGGCAATTTAGGTAACTAAATGGTGGTAATCGTCTTGACCTCTCTTTCTTTTGCCAGTTCACCCTTGACCTAAAGTCCTAACATGACCTGTTATAAACCATTCAGATATGATCAAGAATAAGTAGGTGTTTACAAAGGCTGACATTGATTTTGGTGTTTAACTATTGCTCCTGGTGGGTGGAAAATCAATTGTATTAAACACCACTATGTGTTTACAATTTTGTTAAACTGGAAAGACTATAAAAGAGAGGAACCCTTTCGTATCTTGTTAGGCCAAATGTGAAATATATAATATCCAAAACCAATTCCTGAGCTCCAAAGAGAATAAATTGGAGCCATTCAATTAACTAACCATTCTAACAAGCGTATAGCACTATTGAAAAGGCACTATATCATCACGGAAACCAGACACTTTGTTATAAAGCAGAGGCAGCGTACGTGGCCCTGTGTACAGTAGGGGGAGGGTTCCTAGTATAAAACAGGTTCCTGACCCCCAGTTTACAATCTGCAGGCACAGCAGGTGTAATAAATCAAAATTAAAATGAGGCCCAAAGTTTTCTTACTGGTATAAATCTAAAATAACTTTAAAGTCAATGGAGCTATGCTGTTTATACCAGCAGAGGATATGACCCAATAAGGGAACTGCATTGGAATAAAACACCTGTGAGTAATCTGCAACAACTGGCCAAATTCCAGTTACTCATACAAAGTGTGAGTGGTGCCACTGGAGTAAATGGAATTGTGCTCATTATACACCATGTAACCAAGGGGCATGACTTGGGTCACAATATGCACAAACAAGTCTTTTGAACTATAGGAAAACTGGCACGGTGGTGGTGCCCTGGAGCTACAGCAGTTGTTTGCCTACGGGTAGATGAGCATGTAAAAATTTTATTCTTCCTCATCCTTTTATAAGCTAGCACTGCATGAGAAATTGTTCACTGAATATACTTCTGACAGTGTTTTGGTTTCACTGTGAAATACTCCCACACTCGATTTCTGCAGCAATGTCTATCTTCCAGATAGGCAGAGCAGTAACCAAAGAAGAGTTTTCCTCTCCAATTATTCCTTCTCAATAGGGTAGGAGAGCATAGGTACAGCTGATCTGTAGATGGCACCACCCTAGAGCCAGTTACTGGTTCTGTAAGGAGACTTGAGCCATGAAAAAATATTAGGTTTTTCCCTACCCCATCATTCAATGAAGATGTTTCTGTAAGTGCCTAAGTTTCAGTATGAAGTGGTTCTGTAGGTGATTTCTCCAATGATAGCTGTCTGACTGAGAGCAGTGAGAGATTTGGTCCTGAGGAAAGGGTCCAGGACTGAAATTCCCAGCTCTTCCAGATTTCCTATTTTATCTCAGGCAAAACACAATCTCTCTCCAGTGAAGGATAATTGGGGCACTATGTACTGTAATTCTGTGGCTGAGATTAATTTAATCAGAATAGAATTGATTTAAATGGAAGCACTTGTAAATCTGCGGCATCCAATCAGAAAACAGAAACATCATGTGACAGATGACTAGTCAAACAGACATTGATTACTTGAAAGAATACACTGAATAGTTCCTGAGCAATCAGGACGCAAGACATCAAATGATATCAAGTAGTGAATGTTTGTTCCTGGACAACTAGGGTGAAATTCACCCCTGTGCCCAGTCAGCACCGATGCACCATTAAGTCCCTCTCAAGACCTGGTATGAAGGCTTAAGAGGTCTTGTGCTGGGTCTGTGCTCAGGGGTGAATTTCACCCTTAAGAGCTGAGTTTATAGAATAACTTATTCAACCAACTCTACTTTTATATTAAAATGTACAAAAGTCTTCTGCCCTGGACAGGCTATGGTAGGCATGGGGCCAGATCCTGAGCTTGTATAAATTTACGTAGCTCTATTGATTTCCAGCTCAGGATCTGGCCGTTGGTATTTATTTTGCCTTGGTGATATAATCCCTCATTTTAAATAATTATTTATCATTCAGACACCTCTGTAGTTTATGGGCATGTGCAGGCATAGCTATTTTACTAAGTTCTCACTAAGTGAGACCCAGAATTGTGTAAAGGAACCTTAGTGTAAGTGAATCAGTCCCATAGGATTTATTATCTAGCTGCTGAAATGGATGAAGCTAGCTGTCGGGGGTTAGTTGAATCCATATTTTCAAAGCATTATTTCACCACTGAGCTATACCAGCTATCCTAAAATTTGAACTAGTGCTTATTTTTAACTTTTGCCAAGTTTTCTGCTTTTCAATTCTTTGTTTGTTTGCTGAATGGCCACTATGTAGTCTATTGTCCTCAAACCACAATGCACTTCTGTGAATTGCTACAGAGTGGAAGCTCGGTTTGTTTGAAAAAACAGAAATCCACCACATTGTATTGCCTTACCTGATATCATTGACTAAGGGTCTGATTCTATGCTCCCTGAAGCCAATGAAAAGCCACCCAACTGACTTCAGTGGAATTTGGATCAGGTGCCAAATAATTTACAGAATAATGGCCTGTTACAGATCAATTTACTACAGTGCACAGGTTTTGAAATGGAGGTGGGGGAAAGAGACGAGTGTATGCAACTTACTGTCATGGAAACTTAACATTCGCCTTCTATAAGTTACCCACAGAAAGCCTGACCAATTAAAATCAGACCTGAATTTTCCTTTGTGGATCTGGTGAAAGATTTTCATAAAGGGCCAAATACTGGCTCAGCTTGCATGGTGGTGCAAGGCACCCTTTTTCTCCCTTGCCTTGGTTACCTGCATCATGGGTAGCAGTAAGGAAGGGGAAGCATGCTCCACAGAACTGCTATGTACCTCCTGCGCAGGTGGGTGAGGGAAGGTGCAAGTCACTGTTTTCTCTCCAATGTGCTGCCTAGCACTGTTGTGTCAGAATGTATGCTGTACAGGATAAGGACCAGTGCTGTGTATCCCTTCCCCAGCCCAATGGTGGAACCAGGAAGTAGTTTGTGACTGTCAGTCACTTCTACACTGGTCCAGGCACAGCACAGCAGTTTACTTCCCCTTGCTCAGAGCAACTCACAATCTAGCCCAAAGGTATTAATAGCACATAAACCTGCTTACTAAGATATATAGCCTGATTCTCCCCTGCCTTGTGGCTAGTGTAGCCATTGACTCTGTGTAGTGTGACTGTAAGATGCTGCCAACCAGGCCCTGTGTCTGTGAAACGATAGGTGATTTGTCCCTTGTCTAAACCTTATGTAGGTGGAGTAACACTAATATTGAGGAAAAGCTCTGAGCAAGCTGCACATGTCTGGGACAAAAAGGTTTTATACAAGTTATACTGCCCTGATTCTGGAACCCAGTGAGTGGATAAGATTGCCGTAAGCAGCCTGCATAACTAAAGCAACCTTTAGCCACCTCCAAAATCCTGAGCAAATGAAGTGCACACAGTGCTACCCTTCCAAAAAGGAGGGCTTCCTGAACAGATGAAACATGCAGTTTAACGCCCAATGAAATAAAGCATTTAAGTACATGATAAACTATAAACACATGCACAGTCCCAAAGAAGTGCTCTAATTTGGATTGAGATCTATAGAGAAAATATAATTCCAATGTTAAGGACAATATTGTCACATTTTAGTTCCCCCCACCTTTAACCTTGTAAACAATACTTGGTTTAGATAAGATCCCTTCTGTAATAGACTCAAATTTGAAATATTTTACTTTAATATAATATTTGGAATCTGTTAAAAGTATAAATTCAAAAAACCTTGTAGAGTGCATGTGTTGATTTTATTTTGACTACTCTTTAAAAATCTCTCATAGTAAAACATTCCTTAGGCTGTAAACTATTTTTAAATAGCTTTTAAAGTGATAACAGTTGAAAAAATTAATAGCATGTTAATAAAATTAGCTAGGTTTCTACCCAAATGTCTGTCTTAAGACCTGTACAAAGAACAGACTTAATTGGGAGATCTTCCAAACAGTCACCTTCATTAGGGCTAGTCTACATGTACTAATCTAACTAAAGATATGTTTCACTAGACTTGTATACTGTAGTGCCCTGCCTCCAAACAAGTTTTGACAAACTTGTTTGTTTTATTTATTTTACTTTGTAAAAGGGGAAAGGAGAACCCTGGACTTCCCATTCAGTGAGAAAGGGAGAAACAAATTCAAAACTTTTTAACTCTGTCAAATGGAAACAACTTCAATTTTTTGGGAAATGTTTCCATCTTCTTAGGGAGCTCAGTTATGCATTGTATGAAATTGTTTCCTCTTACCTGTTTTGAATTTGCTGCCTTTCAATTTCATTGAATACTCCCTTGCTCCTTTGTTATAAGATAGGGAGAGCACGGGCTCCTGATCCACCTTCTCAGTTCTGTTTGTTTCCTATAATTTTATCCTGTATTTATCTTACTGGGATTGTTTTCTCTAGAGAGGAAAGGATTATTTTCAGTCTCTTCATATAAGAGCTTTTCCATGCTCTTAGTGATTCTTACTGCTTGTCTCTGCACTGTGCTTGTTGAGAGAGGGTAACCAGTACTAAACAGTGTTCAGATGAGGGCAAGCCATTGGCTAAAGAATGGCATAAGTACTTAGGATGTATAAGGAAAGGGATGGAGCAGACAAACATTGTTGGTTTGCCTTTGACTGCAGCTGCACTTTGAGCAGAAGTCTTCATAGATATGTCCACAGTGATGCTCTGGACTTCTTCCTGAGTTGAGTAAATTTAAATCTTGATAAATGGCTAGTTCACTTTTTCCCTCTAGTATGCATTTATCAACATTGAATTGCACCTATCTTGCCCATTCACCTAGATGGTTAGGTCCTTCTGAAGTTCCTCAGTCTCCACTGGACTTGACTAACCTAAATAACTTCATGTTGTCCATAAATTTTGACATCTCACTTCTCAATCTGCAAGACTGGTTAATATATTAACCACCGGTCCTACTACAAATTCTTGTGGCACTTCTGTGCATTGCCATGATGATTTCCCATTTAATCCTATTGTTTTCTGTCCTAGCCAGTTTTTGATCCATGACAATACTTTGCCTTTCACCTCAGGACTACTTACTTTCTTTAGTAGTGTCTTGAAAGGGACCTTGTCAAAGGCCTTCTGAAAGTCTAAGTTACACCAGTCAGTTCCCCTTCATTCAGTCCTTTGGTGCATTCTAAGAATTCTAGTAGATTAGTGGTGAGGCATGAGTTTTTCTTTGCAGAAACTATGTTTGTTAGAAAATGTGTTTGTGATCATCTTGTTGATTTATTCTGTTTTTACCAATTTACTTAGAATAAATGTGAGGCCTATTCATTTTAACTCCCTTGATAACCCCTAGAGCCCTTCTAAAATATAGGTATAACATTTGTTATCCTCAAGGAATTTACCCTGCAGTTACAGTTTAGTTTTCAGAGTACATTTTTTCAAATTATTTTTCAGGATTTTTGTTGCTGTTCTCTTGACAGTCTATAATTACATGGTCAGATACCTTTAACCTTCCACATCTGCTGGGCTAGTGAGCAGATTCAGCCCAAGCTCAAGTGTTTGCCACTTCCATGAACTTAGAATTAAACCTACCTATGCCAGGTCTCCATTTACTTCCACTGATATCAATGAGATGTATTCACAAAGATATAGTCTAACATATAGTTACTAAGGGACTTAAGTGTCCACTGACACTCACAAAACCACTGCTCAGCTGCTGCCTAATCCTGTAAGTGTCCACACTTCTGCTGGGGTTGGGGTGGGAATGCACAAAGATGCTTAACTCCTGACATCACTCCACTGCTAACAGGCTGCTCAGAGCTCTCACTCATGCTTAAGCCCCAGTGGTATTCTCAGACTAGATGTTCTCCACTTATCTCACCTGAGAGGCCTGATCTGGTAGGTGTGCTCAGAGCATGCCTAACCTGGGGGAAGCGAGTTGGGTCTGTGGCATGTGTGTGTCAAGAACACCCAATTGCCCAATGGTTAGGGCACTCACCTGGGATATGGGAAACCTTTTTTCAAGTCCCTAATCCAAATTAGGCTGAGCAGTGATTTGAAAAGAAGGCCTCCCACATCCCAGGTGAGTTCCCTAACTACTGGGCTATTGGCTATAGTGAGGTGGAGGAGTCTTTCTCTCTGGCATTTTTGCAAGATAGGGTTGATCTAGCTTAGGCATTTGACTCCAAGAGAGGGCTCACAGCTCAGAATCCCAAGTGGAGATAGGTGGCTCCTTCTGGCATATCAGTCAGACACCTAATTCCCAGATCAGTGGAAGCTAGCTGCTTATTTAACTTTGAGGCTCTGGGCCCCATCCCTTTCTCTGCATAGCACTGTTGGCTAGCTTAGGCAGCTCTCTTTGCTCACCCTGATGGCTTCTGTGAATCCCTTTTGTAGGTACCTAATTCTCCTAATACATGGGAAGCCTGGGTGCCAAACTCAAGGCTACAAATTCCACTGGGCAGCTGGGTGCCTAGGAATTGGATATCAAGCTCTAAACTCTTAGTTATTTGCCCACTGCCCAGTATCTCAGTCTGCATTCAGAACCTCTTAGGAAGGAAAATATGCTCACCTGTAGGACCACGGGTATTTCTGTCCTTTGTGCCTCTTCCTCCCAAATCCTGCTTTGCATCTTTCCTCCTTCTGTGCCTGTCTCCTTTGTTATTTCCTGCAGCAACTCTCAATTCCCATCTTCTCGTGGGCTTCACTCCTACACCATTTCTGTCTGCTAGGATGATCAAAAATGAAAGAGTCAACACTGACTTTAATGTATCACCCCCTGTGTCTTAATCTGGCCCTGGCTGTGATCTGAATGTTTGATCTAACATACTACTAATCTGTAATCATTCTGTGATAAGTTTTAAGGGGACAGACATTGTTGGGAAGAAAAATATGGAGCATAATTTCAATCAGATTCACCCTAGCCCTCCCCCCCCCAAACATCAACCAGAAAAACCCAACATGTTGGTTTCCTTTTTAATTCTCTGAGAAAAGTAACGACTTGGTCAGAAGCTATTTCATTAGCATCAACTGGAGGCATGGGGGATTAAAGAGAATATTTAAGTAGAAATCTTAAATCACAAGAGGGGGCTTAGAGTGGAATAGGGAATCCTGATTTTGAAAACTCTTAATTACACGGCAAGAATTTATTAAAAATGTAATTGAAAGAGCTAAATGACAGCTGTAGTAAAGTGAATCCAAAAAGCATATGGGGTAAAAGGATAAGTGGCTGAAGAGAGGACAAGGCGCTTCATGAAATTAAAACAAGTATACACTAATAACCCCACTTCAACTGGAATGTTATATGGGATAATTGGGTAATGAAAGACCAAGAAGGTGAAACATATTTATCTATTAATGGACCATTACATTAATTTCTTATGCCTAGTTAGCCTCACAATTAAGTGTTATAAGCTATTAGGAAACTCTATGTTTATATATATATTTTTTTAAAGAGCAAAGATATTATTTAAGCTACAATATTGCTAACATAAAATGGGCAGAAGACACAGGGCCTCCTCAGATATGACCCTAGCACTCAGCCAGTTCTACCAAGAGCTACAGGTTCTGCTGGAAGAGACCCTGCTTGTTTAAGCATGGGGTTAATCCTTGTTTTCCTGAGAGAAGGATATGGGTGAACTTTGAGGGAAACTTCAGTTTTCATTCTCTCACCCCAACCCCTGACCCCTTGCTATGGGATGATCTGGCCCTTTCAAATTATGTTCCCAAGACAAATAATGAAACTAGTGTCCAATGATCTTTTTTGTAAGATTTACTGAGTACCAATGTAGCATCTAGTTTTCAGTGAGTTTTCCTTTCTGAGGTAGAAGGCTGAGTGACAACAGAAGATTCCTGAAGATCATAGAAATCTTGCCATTAAAACTTACCGTTTACATGGGAATGCCCAGATGACACTAGGATACGTAGGTAGTATGTCATACTATAGCTCAAATAATGAGCCAAAACCCTGGCTCCCCTGACTCCAAATCCATCACAATAATGACTAGATCATATGGCTTCCTTTGGGATCACGTTTTGCATTTGTTTAGGCCTTAAGCAAGCTAACAAAGGCCATTTAGCTTAGCCTGTATGTCAGAAAGACTAGTTACCTCGTTATCTCCATACTGATTTATACCTGCCTCTGGAGATTTCCATTACTTGCATCTGAAGAAGTGAGGTTCTTACCCACGGAAGCTTATGCTCCCAATACTTCTGTTAGTCTTAAAGGTGCCACAGGACCCTCTGTTGCTTTTTACAGATTCAGACTAACACGGCTGATAGTTACAACATAGAGGCTTCATTTCAGGAACTGAGTTCTCTGGTGAAAGAAAAGTTCGCCATTGTTATCTTCTGACTGGAATTGGTGGTAGATGATTAGAGTGTAACAGTAATCAATCTGATGTCCTGGAAAAAGCTTGCAGTGTATTTAATTCGGTTATCTTTAGCTGTATTCAAACCAAGAATTCCGTTGGTGTATAAAACTGCGTTTATACAACCGTTGGTGTATAAAACTGCTAAGGCTTATCCAGTCTTTCACGTTCACCTGATACAGAGTTTCACATACTGCCTAACATGCATACTTTAAATTGATCTCTGAATTCTTGGTTTGAATACAGCTAAAGATAACTAAGTGGTTATCATTCATGGGGAACTTTGCAGAATATTGGTCTATTCAGAAAGTCATGAATCTTGAAAATGTAAGCACTGGAGCACGTGAAAATAATGTAACCAGTAACAGGTTAAAAAGAGGTAGGCCTGAACTGGAAGAAGGGAGTAAACCTCATGTAGTGAAAGTTTGAACTCCGATCTCATTCTGGTTCCTACCTTCATAATTTGGCCACATATCAGACATACACTTTTTCAGTAATCTGTTGGCTTGGGATTTTCATCCCACTTGTGCATCCTCCATCTGTATTAACTTTATTGGTCTCTAGACCTGAGTAAACACCACAAAAAATAATTCCCATGAGCATTTATTTGAATTTAAAATTTACGTTGCTTTGGCAGAGTTTGGGTAGAATTAACTCCTGTGCAGAGAACTAAGTAAAGGTTTGTGTACCGCTTCCAACCCACTTAACCCTTCAAAATAGGCCTTAGTGGTGCATAAGCCTTGAGCAAGACCTAGGCACAGGGGTGAAATTAATTTTGCAAAAACTCAAGCAATTGAGTTTTACTTGCTTGAATGTTCATATAAAGCAAATCTAAGATAGGACACTCAAGTACTGAAGAAAGCATAAATGCCCGACTTGTGGGGATGGAGCTCTACATTTTCCAGTGGTAGCACTGGCCCCTTGAATCTTCCTCATTCCTAGTGCATCTGACAGATACGTTTCTCTGTCCTCTGCTATTATGATTCTCTCCATTGTGTGTGGATGACTAGTCAAGGCAGAGTTAGGTTTTGGGCTGACTTGGGTTTCTCTTTAAGTGTCCTAGTAAGTCATCTCTTACCCGCTAGCTAAAAAAAGGCATAGCCTATTCAAACACCAAGCTCCACATGCTGAGAGCCTTCTGCTTTCTAGAGCAGAGTCTGTCATCATGTGCTTGTGCAATACCTAGCACAATGTGGGCCAACCTGGTGTAGCATTTAGATGTTAATGCAATACAAATGTTTAAATAAAACTTAGCCCATCACAGGTTTTTTTTTTTTTGAAAAAATAAAAACATATGCAGAGGAGGTAGTATGGACTTGGACTCAGAAGACCTGGGTTCTATTCTTGGCTCTGCTACTGATCTGCTGGGTGACCTTGTTCTGCTTCAGTTTCCCCATCTGTAAAATGTGGTTAATGATATTGACCTCCTTTGTGAAGCACTTTGAGATCATCTGATGAAAAGTACTGTGTAAGAGTTAGATTGTTTGGACCGAGAGAATGTTCAGAACCCTGTTGATTGGGGGGAGGGAGGGGAAGGATCAGAAAATTGAAAGGTAGAAAATGGAGTCCCTGCCAGTTCTTTAGCAGAGCCATAGCCTCTAGCACCTCTGCAATTGTCTATTTGCAATTGTCAAATTGCAGTTGAGTGGTTGGCACTCAAAGCAGCACCAGACCCTTCCAGAATAACAGATGCAAATCCTGCAGACTTATCTCCACTGCTATGATGATCAGTCCTCCCCATAACAAACCCTTCAAGATCCATGGGTGTGGGGATGTAAAGTTCCATGAGAGGGTAAGGGTCACGATGGGACACTTGCAAGGTAATAAATCATGGCCTTATGTAAGGCCCCCTGGTGGTTATATAAGATAAGGCCTTATGTAAGGCCCCCTGGTGGTTATATAAGATGAGGCCTTAT
>NW_020664447.1:13464253-13483634 GCF_002925995.2 Terrapene triunguis
AACAGGATTAGATTCAGCTTGCAACCACATTGGTCGTGTGCTTTATCCGCTCCGCCTGGAACCCCACAAATGGTGACCCCGACGTGATACGGCTTGGACATGGGACCCCACACATGGGTCCTACACATGTCTTTCATAATATATGGTATACCTCATCCAGTGCATCAAATGCCCCAACAACAACTATGCGCATGAAACCAGACAATAACCATGCACTTGAATGGACTCTCGCAGAAAAATAAGACAAAAACACCCTATCGCCTGTGGGTGAACACTTTTCACAAAACAATCACTCCATTCCTGACCTCTCAGTCCCCATTCTCAAAGGAAACTTGTGCAAAGCCTTCAGAAAACAAGCTGGAGAACTTAAATAACTCTGCTAGACGCTAAAAATCAGACACACTGGTTTTGTGGCTCATTATAGCAATTTGTAACACACCCTACTGCCTGCTAACCCTTAATTGCCCACTTCATTTTACAGTATGTTTGAAACCCCTATGCTTAACAACCTGTCCCAACTTGTATTTAGTTTAAACATGCTGGTTACCTTCCCCAGACTTCAAGAAAAACTCTCTGAAGTTCAAATCTTGTCCCTTTCACCAACAGAAGTTGGTCCAATACAAGATATTACCCCACTTACCTTGTCTCTCGTATCCTTCTAATGGTTTAATGTATTTACATAATGAATGATTTCTCTCCCAGACAGAAAGAAGAATGGTGGGGGAGAAAGGGGAGTCGAGGGGTGAACACAGCCCCTGAAATGTGAGGGGAGGATGTGGGAAACTGGTATGTGGGAAAGGGGAAGGTGAGAATGGGGTGCACACAACCCCTGGCATATGGGGAGAATAGGGGACCCTGGTATGAAGGGAAGAGGGAATGGGACACACAGAACAGAAGACTGTAGAACACTGGGGGTGAGAATGGGAAAATGAGGGTGTGGGGGGGAGATGGAGGAATGCAAGGAGGCCCTGGTATGTGCAATGCATTCTGCCTATTCTGCCCCCCCCCCCAGTTAATAATTATGTGACAAATGATGGGATGTTCATCAGAACCTAGGTCTGCCTCAGTGACAGAACTTAAAGCTGTACTTAAAACTCAGATAGAGGATTGAGCTAAACATGTATGTTAACAACTATTATTAGTGTCAGGTGAGTTTTCTGTAAAGATGGGTGAGAAGGAAAAAAGGGAAGGTAGTAGCTTGTGGAAGATGGACAGCTTCAGTGAATTTAGACCAGCAAAAACCTCTAGATTGGTGTGTCTGTGAGGAAGCAACTTACCTTTCTGACATCAGGTGCTACTGTGCCTCAATTTCCCTTTGGCTGGTTGGATCTCCCTGCAGTTGTAGGGAGTGTTGCAGGTTTTGGCCCTTTTGCCAAAGCCAACACCCTTCACTTCCAGAGTAAAAAACCAAGAGTCCAAACAAACAGATGAATCCAAATGGAACAAGTCTTTGTCTCTCAGTGGCTTGCACAAGACTCCCTCCTGCTCCAGGCTACTAGTTCCTTTGCCCTTGACACAAGGCTCCCCTTCTGCCCACTGGTTCACTACAGCTTTTTCCCTTTAGTCTCAGAGACCCAGATTCACAAAGAAACACAGGCACCACTGCGATCCACAACCCACAGCCCCTGCCAACCCTGCTCAGCTGCCACCTAATCCAATAGGTGTCTACATTGTTGCTGTAAAAGTCTGTTGGGTGCATACATTTCTGCCATTGAGCATGTGCTATGCTGCCTCAGTCTAGATGTCGAATTGCTTATGTCCTGCTGAAGCCTCAGTGTGATCTTCACACAAGGTGGAGATAGGCATTGCCCTATCTGTCGCGGCTGCAGGGCCTGATCCAGTAGGCATGCTCTGGGCATGCCTAACTCTGCACAAAATGGGCAGGCGTATATGTGCTGGGAGTGGGGATGAAGAGGTCTCCCTGATAACCTTTAGTTCAGCAGTTAGTATACTCACCTGGGTTGGAGACCCCAGTTTCGTTTCCCCAACAAGAAGGTATTTGGATAGGGGTTTACTGTCTCTCAGGAGAGTGCTTAACCACTGGCAATGGGATGTTCTGATGTGGAGTTGATCTCTGGCTCTCCTGTTGAAGTTGTTCCACTTTGTATAAATAATTAAATATGCATTTGGCCAGAGAGAGTGAGAATGACTCAACACTCCAGTGATTAGGGCTCTCTCCTGATAGGTGGGAAACGCTGTTTAAATTTTTTCTCATCAGGTGGAGGGGAAAATATATGTGCTACTACCATTCTTGCAAGAAACAGCTTAGGCACATGACTCCAGGAAAGGTTCCTGGCTGTGAATCCCAAGTAGAGATAGGTACCTCCCTCCAGCCCAGCCGTAGGTGCTAATCTCTGTGAGAGGGGTAGGGCCTCACTCCTCTCATTGGCTTCTGTTCTTGTCTAGCTTAGGCAGCTCCCTGCCTAGAGTGTTGGCTTTTGTGGATCCCATTCTCAGGAGCCTGTCTCTCTCCAGGGATTGTATAGGAAGCATAGGTGCGTAACCCAGGGTTTGCAGATTCCATAGGGTGACTAAGCCCAAAGGTTAGAAGTTGCAATGCTTAGGTCCCTTTGTGGATCTGGGCCGGAGGTATCATTATATCCTCTCTAAGCACCTAGCTGAGGTGTAGGGGAGCCCAGCACTTCACTCTACTCTCAGCTGTAACTCAGGGACCCCAAACAATGAAGCAGCTTTTCTCTTCACTTTTCCCCAGGCCACTTTCATATGCTGCCTGTCTCCTCCTTGATCTTCCTCGGGCCTCTTTAACCAAGCCCCTGGTAAGTTCCATTTCTAGCTCCCTTTATATGGGCACCATCCAGGCCCCTAATTAATTTCCTTGGCCTGCTGTCCAATTTTAAGACTTCCTCCCGACAGGGAACCAATGCCTGTCTTTACCAGTCACTGGAAAATCTTCCACTTGCTGCTGCTACTGCTTTCAGCAGAGGAACAGGCTCCCTGCCAGTCCTGTCTTTCAGTCACTTGTTCTCAGTCCTTCAATCCCATGACTTGGGTGGAAAACCAGACACAGGTCAGAGCTTGGACTTGAACCCCTTAAAGGCTGATGTTCACCCTGTGGTAGTGTCTCATCTGTGGTAGTGTCTCATCTTTAATGTGACTATAAAACATAGACATATGTGTTGGATAACTTTCCACGTGACAACATGGGAGTGTTAGTGCTGCTGGAAATGTAACTGTTGTCAATGAAACAAAGGCTAAGTAACCATGACTTATTCACAGGGACAAGCACTCCCAGTGGATTTGATAATGAGAGTTTTAATAAACAACATGAGGAGAAAGTGTAACAAAAATATAACATTTGCTTTATTTTACCCACTCATGCACAGAACATAAACCCAGAGCTCCCAGACTATTCTTTAGAGAAAATACAGGTATTTGAACTGATACAGCAAGTAACCTGCAAGAATAGAGTTTAGTCCTGCCAGGTGCTGAGCATTTCCTGAAAGAAATGCTGTATGATCTTAGTTCCAATAGACTTCAGGGAGAAGTGGAGGGTGCTTACTTAGAATCATAGAATATTAGGATTGGAAGAGACCTCAGGAGGTCATCTAGTCCAATCCCATGTTCAAAGCAGGACTAACACCAACAAACTCATCCCAGGCAAGGCTTTGTCAAGCCGGGCCTTAAAACCCTCTAAGGATGGAGATTCCACCACCTCCCTAGGTAACGCATTCCAGTGCTTCACCCCCCTCCTAGTGAAAAAGTTCTTCCTAATATCCAACCTAGACCTCCCCCACTACAACTTGAGACCATTGCTTCTTGTTCTGTCATCTACCACCACTGAGAACAGCCTAGCTCCATCCTCCTTGGAAACACCCTTCAGGTAGTTGAAGGCTACTATCAAATCCCCCCTCACTCTTCTCTTCTGCAGACTAAGTAACCTCAGTTCCCTCAGACTCTCCTCATAAGTCATGTGCCCCAGCCCCCTAATCATTTTTGTTGCCCTCTGCTGGACTCTCTCCAATTTGTCCACATCCCTTCTGTAGTGGGGGGACCAAAACTGGACGCAATACTCCAGGTGTGGCCTCACCAGTGCCGAATAGAGGGGAATAATCACTTCCCTCAATCTGCTGGCAATGCTCCTACAAATACAGCCCAATATGCCATTGGCCTTCTTGGCAATGAGGGCACACTGCTGACTCATATCCAACTTCTCGTCCACTGTAATCCCCAGGTCCTTTTCTGCAGAACTGCTTTTTAGCCAGTCGGTCCCCAGCCTGTAGCGGTGCTTAGGGTTCTTCCTTCCTAAGTGCAGGACTCTGCACTTGTCCTTGTTGAACCTCATCAGATTTCTTTTGGCTCAATCCTCCAATTTGTCTAGGTCACTCTGGACCCTATCCCTACCCTCCATCGTATCTATCTCTCCCCCTAGCTTAGTGTCATCTGAGAACTTGCTGAGGTGCAATTCATCCCATCATCCAGATCATTAATAAAAATGTTGAACAAAACTGATCCCCGGACCGACCCCTGGGGAATTCCACTTGATACTGGCTGCCAACTAGACATTGAGCCATTGATCATTACCTGTTGAGCCCGACAATCTAGCCAGCTTGCTATCCACCTTATAGTCCATTCATCCAATCCATACTTTTTTAACTTGCTGGCAAGAATACTGTGGGAGACCGTATCAAAAGCTTTGCTAAAGTCAAGATATATCACATCCACCGCTTTCTCCATATCCAAAGAGCCAGTTATCTCATCATAGAAGGCAATCAGGTTGGTCAGGCATGACTTGCCCTTGGTGAATCCATGTTGATTGTTCCTGATCACCTTCCTCTCTTCCAAGTGCTTCAGAATGGATTCCTTGAGGACCTGCTCCATGATTTTTCTGGGGACTGAAGTGAGACTGACCAGTCTGTAGTTCCCCGGGTTCTCTTCTTGCAGGATTAATCATTTAACTCCCACATTTAAATCCTAGAAGTTTTGAACCTGAATGCTTCCCTTTCTGCTTTTGATTGAAACATTGAATTTGCTCTTTTTGCTCTGATCCAAATTTTGTCTAAATACCTCAATAAACTGTTCCACCAGGCTTAATTAGCACCAGGAAAACAAGTGCCATTCATGTCTAATGAAGCCCTCCCAAAACCGTGCAAACAAAACCTTTTTCATTCCACACAATCATGCATATTCTCTCTCCCTCTCACCAATATATGCATCTAGGTGTGCACACACACACACACATACAAGGATCCCCTATTCTCTTGAATCTGAAATGAGTCATTATGAAAGTGGCCTTATATATTTTATCTCATGATTCGTATCCTATTTTACTTTCTATTACTCTGGGAACTGAAGTTCAACAACAACAACAAAAAGCGAGGGGCTTGTTTTTTTGTCTGACTGAAATTTATGTATTTTTTAAAGTCCTTTCTTTTTATTTTTTTTCTATGGCAAATGTTTATCCATGTTGCTCTCCTGATATATGGTAATTCAATCAAACTTTTAGTCAATAATGTTTGAATCATTAAACAGAAAAGAGCTGAGACCCAACTTTTTTCAACTGAGAAAGTACCCATTTCATCAAAATGTCGAATACAATTATATTTAGGGTATAAGACAGCTCATTAAATGAAATGGGGCTGTGGGATGTGTGCGTGTGGGGAAGTTCACATGAAAATCCTCCAAATAAAAGTTGGGAATGTTGCACAATTTTGTAAGCTAAGACAGTCACTGAACTATCCAACAAAACAGTTACATTGTCCTTCATCAATTTTTAATGCCGCTTCTGGCTGCAAAACTCTGCCAGCATACAGATGAAGATGTCTGGACGTATTGGAATGCTAAGTCATAAGTTGTCTTTTCCCATTCTGCATCAGTTGGCTAAAGTTAAGGTTCCAGAACAATTTACAGAACCTGAAAATCATGTCAAGTTTGTTTTCTCTCTAGATAATCTTTGGTCTGATCTCCGCCTGCATCTGTTCACTCAAATAATGAGCATAGCTCTGGCTACACTTCCAAAATACTCTTGAGACCTATCTGGTTGGTAGGTTTTTGATCGTTTTAAAACTGTCTTAGGGCCAAATCCTCTGTTGGGTAACTACAACAGCAAAGAATTTGGCCCACAATTAACTTTTTAGGCTTTAGTTTTTGTTGAAAATGATTGAAAAATGAAGGAACGTATGAGAGAAGCTTCTTCATTAATTATAAGAATGTTTTAAAATCCTAGTTAGAAGGATTAGCTGTGTGTCACGACTGTTACCCAGATTGAGGATTTTTAGGCACAATGCCATAACACATTACTTTGAAATCCCTAAAACTGAATTACTTGATGAGAATACAAGAAGATTGGAGTTGCTGAACCTTTGCAAATTTGCAGTAGGCAGTCAAACACAGGCAGTGGTGTTCTTGATACACATGGAGACATGTCAAAAAACCTAATAACATGAATTCCGAGTTCTTCAGAACAACTCTACCAGAGCATAAAACACTCTTCCATTCTGACAATACCCTTTTAGGGAAATAGCATCAATATAATCACCCTAAACCATTTTAATTTGATTCATTCTAATTAGAGAGTTCTTTATAGATACTACTGATATGTCTTAAAAACATTGATTAAATCAACCTCTTTTAAAAGTCTGCTCATATTTAAGCTTGATCCAAAACCTATTGAAATAAATGGGCTTTTGATCAGACTCAATAACAAGTACTGTAAATGCTAAACTGAGCACCTTAAACAAACTAGCTTTGCAGATCAGAAGTAAACTCCATGTATCACTTGTATTGGTATACTTTTTAAAATAACCAGGGACTTTAGTTTATACTTTCATAACCAACACGTGATTCACAAGGAAGAGGGAAATGCAATGGTCTTCTGTGAAACAATTCTTAAAATCCTTGAGATTGTTGGGGTTTTTTGCACGCTTTTATGTATGTATATATGATCTCCCTTTCTCTGTCTAGCCATGCAACAAAACAGCAGCTGAAATATGAGTGATTTGCCAGGATATATCCATGGACATGGCACTTACTACCTTGAATGAACTTCAGTGGAAGCTGGATTGAGTGCTATGTGTATAGATATGCCCAGTCAATCACATTTCAGCTGTTAAACTCCCATTGACATCAGTGGGAGTTGGTCTGGGCAATAATGGCCTGACCCAAGTCCATTGAAAGTCAGTAGAAAAACTCCCAGTGATTTCAATAGGCTTTAAATCAGGACCTAAGACCAACAATAGCAGATGATATTTTAGCTTTCCAAACGGACCTTTCTTTGCGGCTCTGCAGATGGACCATACATCACTATGCTTTTGGAAGGCTAAATTTGACACACATAAGCTGCCTGTTAAATTGGAGCCATCACTTAACAGGTTTTTTGCTTTTTTTCCCCCGGAAGGTGTTACTATCAGCTAGCTGAGTGCCAGTGGCAAGTGTTTATCTGAACTAATAGATCTGAGGAGTAAGATGAATGACAGACTGCATTCAGCATATTGACATTAATGACAAAATATCAAATGGATACGACAGCAGCTTGTGGGACTCTTCACACTTCTGAAATCAGTGGACTAGGTTGCTCATATAGTATTGGGTTGTTGGAAGTCTCCACGTATTGCCCTTTCACTTTCCTCAGAACAGACACCAATGCACAAGGCAGTATTTTGCCAACAGTCATGAGGCTATTTGGAAATTCTTTTTCTTCCCCTAGATACCTCCTGTCAGGTTGGTAATATGAAACTCAAGAAAACATGTCTCAGAATGTAAATTTAACCCTTTGACCAGTAATCCTCCACTCCGTATGTTGTCTCTAAAGATAACATGGAATCTTCACCCAACAGCCTTTTATGTGCAACTTCTTCTATATCAGTTGCTCACTTTTGGGAGACGAAGGGAAAATAATTTGCTGAAAATGTGATCTTTAAGGAGCTACTTTTATAAACATTGTACACATGATTTGTTTTATAAATATGAAAATAGCCAAGAGCCATACCTACATCTCTTGTGTAAGTTTTTATTCCCCAAATGTGTGACAGAGAAAACACACAGAAATGGGTAATAAAAACAAAAACTAAACCATAAACCGTGACTGAAGAGTAATGACAAATAACCTGACTCATAGATCCTCAAGGACTGTAAAGCTCAGACGTTGCTGTAACTCTAGAGACAGTCCTGAAGAGCACCAAATCGTATTTGCATTTACAGCCCCGTGTGAAACATTGGTGTTAGCAAGGTCAGAATTTGACCTTTAAACAGACAACAGAAAAATGCTATTGAGTTTGTTATTATTTGTATTACTGTAGTGCCTAGAAGACCTATTCATAGGCCAGGACCCCATTGTGCTAGGTACTGTACATACACAAAAGAAAAAAATGGTCTCTGCCTCAACGAGCTTACAATTTAAGTATAAAGCAAGAAACAACAGATGGATACAGACACATGGGAGAGTACATTAGACCTCACTTCGCTTGGCCAATAAGCAATATCTATTCACATGTACCACAGAGAGAGAGAGAGATTTTTGTCATTGGCTCTTTATATAGTAACCAAGTACTGTGTCACTAAAATGGTTTGGTATAGTGAAAGAACCGTGGAGCACGATCAAAAGTGTTGTCCAGCCAACAGAGCAGCAATTCATTAATTGAACTCAGAACTCTTGCTCCCTGTGTCCATGTAACGTAACCATGCAGTATTCTCAAATTTCAAGGAAGCTAATAAATATATGCTCTTGTTTTGATTTCAACTGGCTGGTTAGGGCACTGCTTCACTGGTGTCTTGAAGGCTCCTGGCATTTCCCTGCTTGTCTAAATACCTTTGTTACTAAAGAAAAGATGAGGATGATGGAAAAGATAGCAGCTAAAGCTAAAGGCAAATGTTAATCCCATACAAATCAATGGCAAAACTCCAATGGGATATGGATTTAGCCCATCATAGTTAAATCCAACTAATTCAGCTGGGTCTTTTTGGTGAAAAAAAACTAAATCTTGAGAAGGTGAAATAATTTAGGGTTTGTTTAACAGAGAAATTTAATGTTCTGCCCTCCTCTCTCTCTCTCTCTCTCTCTCTCTGGATACCCTGTTTTCTACTTGCCAACTCTTTAAAGCAATTGCTTTAAAGAAAAGTCACAATCGCTAGATATTAGTGGTGACCTGTGTGCCACTTCTAAAAATCCACTAATCTATTTTAAAGCCTGCAGTCTTACCCTACATTTGGCTCTTATATGATTGGCTGACCGGTAATGTTGGTGGGACAGGTCTGAGAATATAGTATTACTGTCCATGCTTGTCTGAAAGTATTGTGGTTTCAAGGTGTATGATGATTTGTCCTCAAGGAGGTTTTTGCTTTGAAGGGTAATGGGATTTAGTACTCAGTGGAATATTTGAAGAATGCAAACCAGTTGATGTCAAACACATGTCCTTGCTTCCTAACAAAATTAATAATTTCACCAATCTATTCTTCTGACTGGTCAGTTTTCTGTCTTGGTGTAGTAGCTGTTTTGCTTCCTCATATAAATCTACTTTTAATTATAAATTGAGTTGACTAAATTAAGGGAAGGAGAACCTGTTCAGGCAAAATAGCTGGCTTATCATTTTGCCCATTCTTCAAACCAAACTGAACCAGACTTTTTCTACAGGTTTGAATTAGTCTACATAAGACCCCTTCCCTATTCAGTCCAGACCTCCTTCCTTGCAGACACACCCCCTCCCAGCTGCCATAAATCCTAATCCCACTTCTGTGTTTCACCAGATCTTGCTCCCATCCTTGTCAAAGACCTCTTCTCCATTCATTAATAATGAATTCATATTAATACCTAGTGCATATTATACAGTGCTTTTCAGGGGATCTTGAAGTGCTTGAAGGAGGTCAGACTCATTATTCCCATTTTCCATATGGGGCAACTGAGGCACAGAGCAGTGAAGTGACTTGCCCGAGGTCACCAAGCAGCCAAGCTGGGAACCAGGGCTGTGTCTCCTGAGTCCCAGTCCAGTGCTCTATCCACTAAGCCACACTGCCTCCTTCATGACAATCTCTTTGACATTGGAAATGTTTGTTGTGTTCAGGGAGAAAAGAAGTGGAATCTGCTGGAGGCGGCAATATGATTTATGTCAGTGGGTAGCATTTGGGTAAGCATGAGCTTTTATTTTTAAGTTTGAGTTGAATCAAATGTTGCCTATTTTAAATTTGGAAAGGGTAAAACCATAACAGACTCATTGAAAGAAAGCTGGCAAAAGTTGGTAATGTCAGGACTGAATTGGATCTTCTTCTGTACTATTGGCTTTTTAAAAATAGTTAGCCAATGTTTTGAACTAGAATTCTTAAAGAACTGATTTTGATGTTCTAATTGTCCCTGCATTGATAATGGAGGGTGGGGCAGAGAGATGGGAATAGAGGGGGAGATAAAAATCCAAGATCATTGTGAAGATGTCATGTGAAATTAGTGATTCAGAGCACCATCACACACTGATAAGGGCTTGCTTTATCCCTTAAATCATTTTAGCATGCTGTATGTGCAAATTGCAAACCCCTAAAGAGTTAAAAGTGTTTGTTTCACAGGAAATTGGAAGAAATTTATGTGCGCAAGTGAAACCGAAAGGTCGAATGTGTGACTCATATCTATTGACAGATGGAATGAGCATAACATAAGCAGACAGTGACTAGAAAACAAGCAGGTTGTGTGAAAGTATTTTTAGAGACTAATTTCTACCCAGCTGTGTCATCTATGAATGAAAGAAGTTTGTGAAAGTTACCTAGAAGCTACCTAATTTCTACCAAGTGAAAATTAATGGTGCCTATTTTAGCCAAATCAGTATTTCATAAATTAGTTCCATGTTCACACCAATGTTTTAACAGAGTCCCACCTGAAATAAAAATGTTTTCTAGACCTTTAATCATCTTCTCTGGACTTTCTCCATTTTGTCCACATCTTTCCTGAAATGTGGCACCCAGATCTGGACACAATACTCCAGTTGAGGCCTAATCATGTGTGCTAGTAAGTTCAATGGGAGTTGTATATGCACATTAGAAGAAAGAACTTAGCTCTTAATGCAACAAAAATCTGTACAGTATCTGTCCCGGTACTCCACTGCACAATGGGACCAAATTCCAAGGCAATGACCCTTAAATTCCCCAACAACATGAATGAAACTTATTTTATTTTTATGAAATACACTTAATGCCCATCCCTCTTGCCCCCACACAAGCACACATAACTGTATGGCTTGTATCTGAAAATTCTAACTGATGTACAATTGATATTTATTTTTGACAATGGTTATTTTCAAAGATGGGTTTTTTAGTATGCTCTCCACTCCCCAGGCCTCTGCTCCTAAGATGTTGTCCAGGCAACTGGGCTCTGAATCTCCTCCTTCTCCCCACATATGTCAGTTTCAATGACTCATCTCTCTGGGCCCCAGTTGCTGTGCTGTTCTTCAGGTATCTCCGCTCACCAGGCTACACCATTTGTCCTCCCCAGCAATCTGGCTACAAGCTGGGCTCTGGCTCTGACTCCGAAACTCCCGGTTGTCTGGCTCCATGGAACAGTGCAAGGAACATGACTGCAACCCAGTTAACTCCCTTGTGGGGAAAGATGACAAGGAAGCAGGGCAGGATGGCAGAAAATAAAACATTGGGTGTTTAGCTGCATCAAAATCCTGACTTTCATGGTATTGTGGGAAAATGCCATATTCAATAGTCATGGAACCACAGGGGCCTGAGTGAGATGTATGGGGCAATTCATACCTCAGCTATTGTTTCAGATTCTCTGCAGGCTCAAGCAGACGTGACTACGTCGGTGGCACCTCTTTTCTTGTTTTTCCAGTCTGTGTTTTAGAGGTTATCTCCTCAACCAAGAGGGTTATAAACTGAACTTTAAAAAAGAACCTGAGGTTCCAGAGCCTAGTTCTGCTGCAAATGGTGAATTCTGAAGCAAATTAAAGTAGCTGCAGGTGACAGATCACACCCCACCTTGTGCCATTGGGAGCCAGCAGGCATGTTAGATGTACCCCACTTTCCAATGCTCAAGAAAACACTAGGAGAGCATCATTCCCTGCTTCTTCATGGAAGATTTGAGAGGTCTAAGACTATTTATTTGCTGGAGCAAATTCTAACACTATATAGTGTCTATTCAAAAGTGTTATGGGCTAGTGAAACACTACCAATATAAAATAAAACATTGGACAGTAAAAATTAAGCTAGAAACTTTAAGGGCTAAATTCACTACCAGTGTAACTCCACTGACTTCAGTGGAATTACAGCAGCGGAAAAATTCGCCCTATACATTAAGATCTACCACAACATTATGTGATATATTCCTGCCAGAACTGTTAAGTCATGCTAACCTGGTGGCACTTAAGTGTCCAGACATGTTCTTTGATCACAAGTCATTGTTTCTTGTGGTGTGTATGCACAATAGTGGTTTGTGATTAGCAAAGCTATTGCAAGAATTCTGTTGCAGTCCTGGATTTCAGAATTAAGGCATAACTGATGCAGGTCACTTGTGTGTGTGTGTGTGTGTGTGTGTTAACAAAGTTAGATAAGGGCACACACTCAGATGCTCTTTAATTTAAATGCCATGTACATTGCTAAATGGTCCAATGTTACAACAGTTGAGCATAGACCTTTGGAAGTATCCTAAAGTGTTTTGATTTTCTTGTTCAGAGAGTTAGAGCAGACAAAGTATGTACAATTCAAACTACAGATTATTACCAATCCTCTTGTTCTGAAAAGATCCTACTAGGTTAATCTAGACTAAGATGTCTTGGCACCACATTCATTAGTAATTGACATGAAACTGCATTTTACTCCCACTCTCTGATTATCAAATCTTGACCATTTTTTTTTTTTACACCTTCACTGAAAAATGTGCGTTCCTAATGCCAGGCGTGGAAGTCTGATTTTAATTATTGCACATGGTGCTATTCCTGGCTTGCAGAATTCATAACCGTGAAGACATTTTGGCCTAAATCTTGCTCTTCTTATTCATGCAAGTAGTCCACTACCTTCAGTTGGAGAACATGAATGAAGAAGCTGAACAGGATTTAGCTCTTCATCTCCAAGTGCTCCTCTTCACACCTATCATAGTTACTTATTTTAAATTACTGTCCTTCCTGCACTAAAGAAGATTCTCCACCTCTCCACTAGTATTCATACAAAAACAGTGCTTTTTCAGCTTTACTTGGAAAAACTGCTAGAAGGATAAACTTAGACCTTAAAACTGATGTGCAGGTAAGAACTTACTTTTATAGTAACCAACCAGCTTCTCCATTTATTTAATGTAGTAATACTTTTAAAACTCCTATGGTTCCACTCTAGCAGTCTCTACAAAGACAATGTTCCCTCTGACTTCAACAGCGGTTTGCCATACTACAACTGCAAATACAGGCACCATGGACCAGGTCTTCAGCTGAAGTAAATCAGTGTATTTCCATTGAAGTCACTGGGTCATTAGTTATCCACAACAACTGAGGATCTTGCCCTATGTTTTTGCAGATTTATCACATTCCATAAGAACATAAGAATGGCCATACTGGGTCAGAACAAATGTCCATCTAGCCCAGTATCCTATCTTCCGACAGTGGCCAATGCCAGGTGTCCCAGATGGAATGAACAGAACAGGATATCATCAAGTGATCCATCCCCTGTTGCCCATTCCCAGCTTCTGGCAAACAGAGGCTAGGGACACCATCTCCGCCCATCCAGGCTAATAGCCCTTGATGGACCTAACCTCCATAAACTTATCTAGTTCTTTTTTTAACCCTTTTTATAGTCAAACTTCCTGCTTGCTGTACACACACTGCACTGTGCATTTTTCTTGTTATTTTACCTTTGATTTCAATTGGCGTTAAGTGCCTAAATATCTTTGAGGAGCTGGGCCTAAGAATCTTATTATTTTTTGCTCATCATGATGAAGCAGAAAATCCTAAATCTTCATAGTACTTTCACCTTTAAGGATCCCAAAAAACTAAAATCCTCAGCTGGTGTTAAGTGTTATAGTTCCATTTACATTAGCTGAGGATGTGGCCATTGCCTATAACTAAAAATACTTAGACTTAAAAGTGGAGATTTCAGAGGAGTAAAAGGTAGAACACAAGTATAAATTTGGTCAAGTCATTAGGACTAACATTCTAACTTTCACACATGAGTGCCAAGTGATCTTTAATGATGCCAAGAGAGAACTAGCATCTGCTGAATCTACACTCTCAGGTGAGGTATTTCTAATGGAGCTAGGGAAGTATTAATGCTGTTGTATAAGGCACTGGCAAGACCTCATCTGGAATACTGCGTGCAATTTTGATCACCTGGGTTCAAGAAAGATTCATTCAAATTTGGACAGGTATAGAGAAAGGATGTTGGCCTACATAAGGAGCAAGACAGTGGAGAATTAGGTTCTAGTTTTCCCTTGGAGGTCACCCATTCACCAGTGACCATGCCCCACCCTGCTTGTTTGTGAAATCACAACCTGCGATGGGAGAGCTTCAGGTCATTGTTTATTGGGTCTATTTTACATAGTACTACCACTGTATGAGACACCTTATAGACAAGAACAGAATAGTATTGGGTCTCTAAATATCACTGCATTCAGAAGAACCTTTGGTTTAGTGTGGGGAAGAAATTTACGCCTCTCTTCCACTGAATTGAACCTAAGCCACATTTGAAGTTCAAAAATTCAGTAAATTCCCTGTTTGCTTTAGATTTGATGTCCCTCTTCTCTGAAAAACCTGGCAAATCAATTCCCAACAGGGATATCGATGACATTCAAATCCATACCACAAGCCATTCCCAAACCAGATCCTTAGCTCATGAAAATCCATGTGGGCCACTGATTGCAATGGAGCTACACCAATTTACACCTGCTGAGGGTTTGTCTGTACCATTTAGGGACTGATCTTGATCCCATTCAAGTTAAGGGCAAAACCCTTACATACTTGGCTGTAAGACTAGAAGTTCCCATAGATATGACTGCTGTGCATGCAAATAGATTTGACTTGAAATGAAAATTGATTCCAAAGATTTCTTTCTTCACAATAGTTTGTTGGGTATTGTTGAATATTTCCTACTCTGCTGTAAAACTTTGTAGAGGTATACTGAGTTGCCCCAATTTCCCCCTTTCATTTTTAAAGTGTTTTTCCCCATGAAAACAGAGATTTGAATTTGGGAACCAATTCAATAAGGTTAACTTGGGTTCATGAAGGTGTATGTACAGTAGCTGATAACATTGGCTAAAGCATGATAACAGAAAGAAAACCTGTGCATTAAGTAGTTAATAGGGGATTTTTAACTTCACAGCTCAAATCTGGTATTACATGCTGCAAATATACCAAATACCTGCTCTAGCATTGCAAGCTCTATGAAACATCAAGTGGAAATATCATAGCTGGTTTTTTTTAATAGAATCCCTTCTATTAATTACTCTTGCAATGAATTTTGTCTGTAGTAAACCAAGAGGCATCACAATAAGAGTATTATTACACAAGTAACAGATTGCCCCCCGCATTCCTCTGGGAATTGTTAGACTGCTGGGGCACGTCTGAATAGAAAAAACCAAGTTAGCTGAAAGGCTGCACAGATAAATTTATAAAAAGTGGCAGCTAATAAATGGCATGGCTAGAAGTTGCTTAACCAAATTGTAACTCTGCAAACAGTTATGTACATAAATACTGCTGCTAGCTACGTTAAGTTCACAAATGCAGAGTGTCTGTACTGTGCATACAAGAGAAGCACTGCCTATAATGCAAGACCCTTCCACTCACTTCACAAAGACCACCGTGCAACTGTAAATAACGAAGTGCACGGGCACATGTCGGCTACACTAAAGCCTTCTCCTTACCTGATTGATTTATTTATATTTTTATTAAGCCTTACCAGCTGTTGGTGTAGGAGTGGCACTGCATGTTCATCTCATAATAATACTTCCTTTTTAACCGCTGCTGCTGCAGCCTTCAGTGAGAATAAATTGGGTTTCTTGCTTAGCTGTACAGAGAGCAGTACTCTGGGAGAAATTCTCAACCCCCACCCCCACATAAAGTCTGAGTAAATGGGTTTTATGTGGCTCACCTGCGGGAGTTTGGGGGAGACATTGTTCAACCCCACAATGTTGTAGAGACAAGCCAGAAGGTCCATTTTCTTTACCTGCTGCTGCTATTCCATCATATGGGTTAGAATAAGAGCCACTGGGCCTCAATGCCCCATAGGTGGGGGACAGCCATCCTGGGGATCCATGGAAAGATTGGCCTCTCTTCCAGCACGCTTATCTGGACCAGTATGTTCAGAAAGCTGGCATGGAGCCCACCTTTCTGATATGCAGAGGGTGTGAAGGACCCTGTCCTTCCCCAACCCCTCCTGCATCTCCCCCTCCAACAACCCACATGTGCAGGGTTCAGTGTTGTGGATTTTATTCTGTTCAGGTTCTTAGTCTTTGTCCATCACCATGGTAGCTGAGTCTGAGGCCTCACGGACTTGCATGGGCCCTCCGCCAGCATATGAAGTTAATCCATTTTTGAACATATCAGGAACATTGCGTCCTCTGAATGTAGTTAATACTCCCAAAAAGAAAAATGCCCCTCCCTATGTCTAGTGCTGGCACCTCTGTCATAGAAATGCCAAAGCTGCAACGTGAAAATTGAAAATGCAGAGGCAGAATAAAACAAATTAAAAATAATAGCAAAGTGAGCTTTCTGCTAGTTACTCATAGTTCACTCAATAAAAATCTCCATTGGTTTAATTTACCTGAAGCAGTTGGAGAGAATTTCGCCTGCCACAATAGTGTGTGACAGAAACTGGGCGCCATGCCATTGGATTTGGGTCCAATTTGCAGCAGATTACACGGGGTTAGTATTGAACATATATAATAGTTCCATCATTTTAAATATGATTTTTGTCAAAAATGTTGCACAGTATCTCTATAAAGGCCATGTGCCAAATGGAGATAATGGTACATGTTGTATGTATGTATCATATATATATATATAAAACATTGGCTAGTCATGAGATGATAGGATGATTATAGTGGAATGCAAAACAGGCTAATGACATGGGACTACTCAAGTGAGTAAAGGTTGAAAGCGTGCCATCTGTACTTCGGTAAAGATCACAGTATTTTTAAGGTAAAAAAAAAAATCATAGTTTCAGAGAATGTCCTCTAATGTGCTGGCTAAAAAGTCAATTCTCAATGTTGATCCTGCTTCTATTGGGCTATATTGTTGTATTACAATCTGCCCTGAGTAAGGAGGGCACATAACTGCTGCACCCCAGGATCACATAGAGAACAAATTGTGACTCAGAGTCCATGGGATGGGGGTGGGGAAGTTATTTCACTGGTTTTGGTGGGGCAGATCAGTTCCCAATGTGCACCCAGTCAGCTAATCTGGATGGTGAGTTTGGGAATGGAGCTAAGGGTCTTACACTAACCTCACATGGGTATCTTGATGGTACTTTTTAACATCTGAGCAATTCCAACTGCCTTATAGTGGAGAAAAAATTAATAGGCTATAGTTTAAAGCCTAGATCCAGAGCCGGTATTAATTTTCATAACCAGCTACAGCAGGAAAGAAAATTAGCTAGGCTTAAAATGTCCTGGGGGCTACATGAAGGTTCAGCAACTACCTCTCAGAGAAAGAGAGAGAGAGAGAGAGAGAGAGAGGGGTGTATGTAAAACTAAAATGCAGAGACAAGTTTAACAGTGAGCTCTTCATTTTGCAGCTTGAAATGTGTACGAAACAAACGAGAAGTGACAGCAGAAAATGATTGTAAATGTAAACATCAATGTGCTTAATGATCCAGCAAAGCAGGTTCAGTTCTGGCTGCTAGTAGGCAAATTGCCCTGTGTTGTCAGATGCTACCGGTGTGGTGCTTCTGCTTTCTCCTGTTGATATCACTCGGCTGCGTGCGTGTGTTCCCTCTGTGTGCTGCCCCAGCTCTGCGCAGATAGCTGACACAGCAAACCCGACGAGAACCCCCAATAACCACAGAGTCTAGTAAGATGCAAAGTCACTTCGGACTAGGTTTATTGCGATCTCGGACACAATTGCAGTTCCCCGTAGATTACTTAGTCTACCGGGCATACTACTAATAGATGCCTCTTGGCAAGGACCCGGCTCAGTGGCGGGACTTTCCACTGCCCCCGTGGCCGGACAAAGACACCACCCCAGGGATACATTCTTATACACGGGTACAAACAAGTTACACATCACTCCTGATGTATTGAGGTGCAACCCCTTCACGTAGCAAGGTACAACCTCCCTACGTAGTAAGGTGCCGCCTCTCACCTTGTACATGTTGGTTCGATCTATCCATCATTTTACCCTTTTGCCCCTGTCATTGGGATGGGTCGGCCTGTTCCATGTTATCTGTGGAATGTTCCAGGAGTGTTTTAATATCTAGTGTTCAGTACTTTTTAGGTATGTATCTTTTTGCAGCATCAGCCCTTTCCTTGCCAGCTTCTGTGAGCAGGGCCTGCCTCTGGCTCACAGCTTAACTTTGCTTTATGTTAGCAAAGTCTTGACCATTACTTTAGTTCAGGCCTTAGGCCTCATACCAGGCCTCTGATACCAAGGTTTATCTCTCAGGGCCTCCTCTTACTACACCCTGCTAGTTGACCTGGTCATAAAAATGAATAATATTAAGTATATTTTTACAGTGCTTTCATTTTCAATGCACTGTACCAACATTCACTAATTAATCCTCCCAGTGCCCCATGAGGAATTGGGTAAGTTATATTAGCTACACTTTACGTATTCCAAAAGCTGAGGAATGGAGAGCTTAAGTGACTTCCCAAGGACATACAGTGAGTTAGTGGCAAAGCCAAGAATTAGAACTCCAAATTCTGTTCCTGGCTTATTCCACTGGACTCTACTAAGCTATTGAGAGACTATGAAAGCCACATTAGTTATATGAGAAACACTCTGTATAAATCCAGGAAAAATAATGCAAATATTTTCTGTGGAGACTGGTAATAGTTCATAAGCCGGTTGGGTATTGTAGGGACAAACGGACCCAGCAGTTCTCAGGCAGGCAAGAAAAGTAATTATCCTTGTACAGTTGCTGCTCCAATACTGCTTGAGCTCTGCTTCCTCCTACCACCTAACCACTCTTTGTAGAGTTCTCTCTCTCCCTCCCACAGCATGCACTAGAGCGGTATGGGTGTGTCTACAATGCATTCTAAACCCAGATCTGTGGGACCCAGGCCTGTGGACTCAGTGTTTCCAAGCCTGCTTGAATGTCCACACTCCATTGTAAACCAGGGTTTACAGTTGCTGGATCCAGATCTCACAACCCTTCTAAAGTCTCTATACTGCACTACATAGACCTGACTTGAGCTTGAGCTGTGTCCACAGAGCAAAATGCAAGGGTTTGGACCTGAGTCACAACAGGATTCAAGCTGTGACCCACTCCACTAGCAGTGTCCTAGGAACTGGATCCTGAGTGCAGGGCC
>NW_020664447.1:13483734-13653538 GCF_002925995.2 Terrapene triunguis
GGGGGGGGGGGGGGGGGGGGGGGGGGGGGGGGGGGGGGGGGGGAGAGAGAGAGAAGGGGGCGGCCAGGGCTATAGCAGGGGCGCTGCCACGCGGCCCCTCCTGCTCCGCCGCCTCCTGCCGCGAGGGCTCCGCTCCGGTCGGCGGGGAGGGAAGGAAGAGGACTGCCCTGCAGGGCGCTCCAGTCCTCCGCACCGCCGCCCCCTACAGGGCGGCCGGAGTGGAACAACAACAACAAAAAAAAGCGGCCGTGCCACCCTAGGATTGGGCGGAATGCCGCCTCGAACAATCTGCCGCCCCAAGCACCAGCTTGCTCAGCTGGTGCCTGGAGCCAGCCCTGCTGAGTGCTTGCTGACCTGAATCGGACTGATTTGTGTGTGAATGAAAGGGAGGTTTGGGCGTAAAGCTGAGTCAGAGCCTGGGCGTATTGTGCAGTGTAAACATACCGTATGGATATATCTGCACTGCAATTAGACACCTACAGCTGGCCCGTGCCAGCTGACTTAAGCTGTTAATTACTGTGTAGATGTTTGGGCTCACAGGGTCCTAGAGCCCAGTCTGTACCTGAGCCCAAATGTCTATTCCGCAATTAAACAGCCCGCGAGACTGAATCAGCTGGCATGGGCTCAGCCATTGTTTTTTTACTGCATTGTAGACATAGCCTGTGAGGCCAGGCAGCCATTGTGAAGTGGTGATGTCCTAAAGCTGAGTACTTTGCAAGTGTGTGTGCATGCATTGGGGGGGGGGAGGAGGGAGGAAGGGGTACAATAGAAGTGACAGAGGCAACCGCACCAATCAGCTAGACCAACTCTCCAACCTAGTTACCCACACAAGCCAGCTTCCTTACAA
The DNA here is from genome assembly GCF_002925995.2 of Terrapene triunguis. Classification (NCBI taxonomy): domain Eukaryota; kingdom Metazoa; phylum Chordata; order Testudines; family Emydidae; genus Terrapene; species Terrapene triunguis. Next base: position 13,484,582 of record NW_020664447.1, read on the forward strand.
GCCTTTCAACATGATAGCCTTGCCTAGCAGCACAGGACCGACCAGCCCCTACTATTCCAACAGCCCCACCAAGCTCAAGCCCCTTCTCCCAGAACTCAGAAAGTACGTGCTGTTTGTTGTCATTATTTCTAACCCTAAAATCCTACATGGCCACAAAAAATTATGGATTTTGGTGGGTTGTAGCAAGGAAAAGCAAGTGGGATTTTAAGTATCGTATGGAGAAAGATTGAGAAGCACTGGTTTTGATGTCCGTATTATTGGCTCCTACAGTTTGACCAAAAATGCAATCTGGACATGCATATATCTTATACCTAACAAGACAGAAATAATAACCCACAAATTAATAATTTGTGAACTGGACCCTCTCATTATGTTTAAGGAACAACAGGAATAGAAAATAGTTACGTTGGGAAAAAAATAACTGTGCATGTTTCCAGGAAGAAAGCAGTTGTCTGTCGTGTCTCATCAAAATGTCCCCTCATTATGGCTATAAACATGCTGCATGCCTATTAAATCTGTGTGCCTGCTATTAGTTTTTTTTATTTTAAGTGAACATGCCAGCTGACTAATGTATATCTACCTGGAAAAATACAAAAGTTGATCATTCTGTTAGAGAAATAATGGCTGTTTGTGTACAAAGTCTGGTGGTGGGAAATTTGAAGTATGTTTTATTATCAGTAATCATGGTTGTTTAAGATGTCTAGATCTGACTGGCCCATAAGTGTCAGTTAAAAACAAAGGGAAATAATTTGCTCTGTAGTGAGGCAATGGAATACTATTTAATAGAAAGGGACAATCCACTGAGTCTGAAGCTGACTGGCTTGCAAAAAAGCATACTGTTTACAGTAATAAGACCAAAGGAACACCAGAGGAAACACTCCTGCAGCTTAATCAATGATCAGCACTTGAACATAAGTCAAAGATTGTCTAAAATTGCTCCAAATGAGGAATAACTGACGTCAAGAGCTTGCTTGATTTCTTACTGGCTTCACACTCTAGTTGCCTGCAGTGACAAAGTAATAATGGATTCTGTTCCTTACAAGGTAGAAGGTTTTTATTTGCATTCTCACCTAATTTATATACAGGGGAGGCAAATATGTTCTGTAGCCCAGAACTACAGTACATGGTCAATCTATACATAGTATCATTTAATGACAATAGTGAAGAACAATCCTGTGTTGTTCATGTGAATCTGCACTTGTGGTGCCTGGCATTATATAAGAGACCTGCAGTAAATAACATTGTGGGTTAGTTGATGGGCTAAGGCCGGCCTTGAGAATCAGAGAGTCAAAACTGGATCCCTGATGTGCCACATTATCAATCCATTTCTTCTCTTCCCCTTCTCTCCACCCTCCTCCCTCACATGCAAACTGATGCAAGATCTGATGCTGGAAAGAATTTAGTTCATGTAATATTTCCTGGCTATTTCTAGTTCACATGACTCTATACCAACATTCCCAATTGCCTGTTTTAGGTGTTTTTCTATTATTCCATTTAACGGCTTCCAAAACCAGCCTGAAGTCAATTTCCTAGAAAGAACATGTGATGTGAAGAAGGTCTGAGTTTGTCATTAGGTGAAAATAAATGACATGTTTTTGACTGTTCAAAAAAGTTGCTTATGCAAGATTTATGTAATTTGCCACTGGATCCATTATATGGAGATGGAATGCATTTAGAGAAAGCAATTTGAGAAGAGGAAATTGAAGAGAAGGTATGCCACCCAGAAAAGGGCAGAAGCACAGTCAGTACTATGTTCTGAAGATTTTGTGTCAATTTCCATGACCGCGTTTCCCTGGAGCAGCATATGAGCTCCATACAGAACACCCAGTGATTGAATAGCACTGTGCAGGCAAAAGAGCTGAACCATGGCGTCTTATTTTTTGTCCCATATATTACATGAATGTATTCCAAAGTGACAGCTGGTGTCCAGTGGTTGTAGCAGGAGATTGAAAGTTAGAAGACCTGGATTCTGCTTCCCTCCTTCCTTTGATACAGATTCATTGTACATGATCTCACACAAATCACTTAACCTCTCTATGCCTCAACTTTCCAGTCTGGTCCTGCAGTCCCTGTCACATTCACTATGCACTTTCAACTTCTGCACTTAACGAGGGAGGGGTCATACAGATGACAATAACCTCAGTCACTACACAGGTGTGATACAAACCTTGAGAACCATACATGGCAGGAGACTGGTGGAACACAGAGCATGTGCTGATTTGATTAAAACAGTATTATTGTGCTTATCTAAAGGGGGGCAGATTAAGATTGCACGAGCACCCTTAATTCTGACATTTCCTAACCTTTGAGTTCTTAACTTTGCCCTAATAACATTATTTCTATTCTTTTAATTTTGTATAGACTTCTTGTAGCCTTAATTTTTTTTCATTGTGTTAAAATTTCTGAGTTCAAGCTTTAAATGTGTCTGTGCATGAGATGATGTAAAATATATTGGGTCCACCATAGATAATTACTTGATTTCAGTTATTATGAGCCTAACCCAAACCATGATATTTGGATGTATAAAATCAAGAAAATAAAGCAGGAGTGAGGGGGTGATATTACTTTTATATACAGCATTAGTGAGACCATTGTTGGAATATTGGATCTCATTCTGGCATCCACACTGTTAAAACGTTATAAAATTGGAGAGGATTCAGGGAAGAACTACAAGAAATTTTGGACTGGAAAATATACCTTACAAAGACCAAAAGAGTTAAATCTATAAAGTTTATCAAATAGAAGTTTGAAGCACCAGAGGAAACACCCCTGAAGCTTAATCAATTGTCAGTATTTGAACACAAGTCAAAGATTGTTTAAAATTTAACCATGTATCTACACACGGAGAAGATACCTGATATTGTAGAGCTCTTAATTCAGGAAAGTTCTATGGCCTGTGTTATGCAAGAAAGCAGACTAGAATCGATTAATATAGCAGACAAAGGTAGAATGAGATTCAGTGCTGGAATCTGAAGACAGCAAAGTTCAAACAGGAAATAAGATGAAATTTTTAGTAGTTAATTAAGCATTTGGAATATATTATCAAGTGGTAAATTCTCTATCACATGGAGTCTGTCACATTGGATGCTAGGTGCAGGAAATACTGGGTACATAAGAACATAAGAATGGCCATACTAGGTAAGACCAAAGGTCCATCCAGCCCAGTATCCTGTCTGCCGACAGTGGCCAATGCCAGGTGCCCCAGAGGGAGTGAACCTAACAGGTAATGATGAAATGATCTCTCTCCTGCCATCCATCTCCACCCTCTGACAAACAGAGGCTAGGGACACCATTCCTTACCCATCCTGGCTAATAGCCATGAATGGACTTAACCTCCATGAATTTATCTAGTTCTCTTTTAAACCCTGTTATAGTCCTAGTCTTCACAACCTCCTCAGGCAAGGAGTTCCACAGGTTGACTGTGCGCTGTGTGAAGAACAGTTCTGTGAACTGTGTTATGATCAGACTAGATTAACATAATTGTCCCTTTTGGTCTTGAAATCTATAAAAAAATCCAATGAAATCAGTGGAAATGACTGCAATGGACTTGGGATCAGGCCCCATCTAAACACTCTGCACCATACTGGGCATCCAGTCCTGAAGTTGCCTTTCTTGTATTTTGGGATTCGTTAAAGAATTTCTTAAGTTTTATTCTACCATAGCTTTCCTCTTTTCTCGGCCAATTTTCTACCCATTCAGTACAGAGGACTCACATTGGGTTCAATAGGACTTCCCGTTGGTTTAAATAGAAAGCTACCACAGAAGTGAGCCCTTCCTGATGACCCTGCTCCTGCTATGCTTGTATGTTAAATATATACTGAAGTACTTGCTATGGATGTGACCAAGAAAAAATGTTTTAGGCTCAAGTTAGCAAGGTATTTAAGCTTGTGCATAACTTTAAGTGTAAGAATAGTCCCACTGAAACACATACTTAAAGTCAGGCACATATTTAAGTGCCTTGCTGAACCAGGGACTTAATGAATAGTAAAACTGTAGAGGCATCTTCTATGCCAGTTCCACCCCCTGGAACTATATTGAGTTCAGGGCAGAATTTAACTTTTAAACTGTGTTTGGGGGAAAGGGGAAGGAGAATTCATTCTATATATAAATTATATAAAATAAAAGACCACTGTTTTATTTAAGGAGCTTAATTCAACTACAAGACAAAGAAGAGTTGGGAAATTTTGGTTTATTACAGAACTTCACCCACACAAATTCTCTCTCAACTTCATAAAAAATTTCTCCCCTAATGGAATAGAGAGTAGCAACATACTCAACCAGTGGAAACACACGATGGAATTATTACAATAATGTCATTCTAAGGCCACTAAGGCCAAGATACTATAACCAACCAATCCCCAAAAGCTGATCAATCCTTTTCTGGGACTAACGCACTTTCTTAGTAAAATTTTGTGAAAAATATTAGCTAAGGGCTGCATGGATCTTTTATTCTTCTGGCCCTTTATTAGTTTGGATTGGTTTGACTTAAAAATAACATCCATCACATAGTAACACAGTGTTATTGGAGTGCTTGGAAATACCAGAAGTTTAGTCTACAGTAGTTCTGCTTTTGTAGTTTAATGTACAGGAAGTGTCTTGTAAAGAAGAAGGTTCCTGATGATTGATCCAAATCATTTATTCTCTCTCCTTACATATAGAAAGTACTGAAATAATATAAGAATGGGCTGAAAGTGTCCAGTATGTATGAAAGAAGGGAGATGTATGAAAAGGTATCATCCCCCTGAAACCTGCACCAGCCCCTCATATGAATTGAAAACTCAACAGTTTAATGAGGGAATGGAATCGGACACAGCCAAATGCCACTTGCACTCTGTGGCATCATCCCATGTAGATGTGTAGGAAGAGAGCATTGAAAGTGGAGAGTTAGCAGCTGCGGGAGTCCACATGACTTGACAGTTCATGTAGCGTCTTTCACAATAGAGTGGCGGTATGATTCAATTGTAGTCAATATGGAACTTTTAGTTAAGCTTCAGGACATGGGCAGACCCTGACTCTCTAGTTCACAGACCAGTTAAAAACTGTGGCAGCTAGGGTTGCTACACATGCTCGCCCAAGTCCTAGCCTTGGCTCAGAATTCATGGGAGTTATGCCTTATTGGGGCTTTGACATGCCTGAGGAGAATACCTTTTACCTTCTCTTGCTCCTACAGCTTCATGGATTTGTCACCAACTCCCCATCTCTAAAATGGCTTTTAAAGTCTCTTGAGGCCAAGCCCCATGCTCATTGTTCAGGGGGTGAATTCCTTCTCTACCACAGGAATTCTGCAATATGAAACTTCCAGAGTTTCTAGTCCTCTCTATAGTTTTCTTCTATGGCAGAGTTGACTGCTTGTTTCAGTGAGGGGGGAAAGTAGGTCATTTTTAGAGTCCTGTCCCTTTTGCCATTGTCACCAGTTTTAGGAATATCTGCAGAACTATTCCCAAAAATGCTAAATATAAATAAACATAACCTCCATAATCATAGAATCATAGAACTGGAAGGGACCTTGAGAGGTCATCTAGTCCAGTCCCCTGCACTCAAGGCAGGACTAAGTATTAGCTAGACCATCCCTGACACGTGTTTGTCCAACCTGCTCTTAAAAATCCCCAACGATGGAGATTCCACAACCTCCCAGTGGAATTATTCCAGTGCTTAACCACCCTGACAGTTAGGAAGTTTTTCCTAATGTCCAACCTTAACCTCCCTTTCCACAATTTAACCCCATTGCTTCTTGTCCTATCCTCAGAGGTTAAGAAGAACGATTTTCCTCCTTCCTCCTTGTAACAATCTTTTATGTACTTGAAAACTGTTATAACGTTCCCTCTCTGTCTTCTCTTCTCCAGACTAAACAAACCCAATTTTTTCAATCTTCCCTCATAGGTCATGTTTTCTAGACCTTTAATCATTTTTGTTGCTCTTCTCTGAACTTTCTTCAGTTTGTCCACATCTTTCCTGAAATGTGACTCCCAGAACTGGACACAATACTCCAGTTGAGGCCTAATCAGCGCGGAATACAGCGGAAGAATTACTTCTCATGTCTTGCTTACAACACTCCTGCTAATACATCCCAGAATAATGTTTGCTTTTTTGGCAACAGTGTTATACTCTTGACTCATATTTAGCTTGTGATCCACTATGACCCCCAGATCCCTTTCCGCAGTACTCCTTCCTAGGCAGTCATTTCCCATTTTCTATGTGTGCAACTGCTTGTTCCTTTCTAAGTGGAGTACTTCGCATTTATCCTTATTGAATTTCATCCTATTTACTTCAGACTATTTCTCCAGTTTGTCCAGATCATTTTGAATTTTAATCCTTTCTTCCAAAGCACTTGTAACCCCTCCCAGCTTGGTATCGCCCACAGACTTTATAAATGTACTCTCTTTATCTCCCATTATCTAAATTATTGATGAAGATATTGAACAGAACCGGACCCAGAACCGATCCCTGCGGGACCCCACTCGTCATAATGATTTCCTAATTAAAATGTTGGAAATATGGAATGAGTATTTGTTCCAAATCCAGGAACTGGACAGTTTGAGTAGCCTTCTTCTGTCTCTGCATCACTGAGCTGAAATGGAGCATTACTGGAAATTATCAATAGCCTTTGGGCTTTCGGCAACTGCTAAATGAATAAACACCTGAATGAAAAATCACATAGAAGATTTACAGTCTGCTTAATTTTCTTCTCTCTATTTTAGTAAACTCTTTTCACTAGGGTCTGTAGCAAGAATTGCAGATGAGAACTGACTAACCACAGCTGCAAACCCTGCTAACTGGAAATTCTCAGCAAATGATCAGTGTTGATGCACTGACATGCACTGACTCAGCTTTGCAAGTTATGGTAGGTTTAACCCGTGTGTCCTTTTTATCTCTGTCAGAATATAGCCTAATCTGTTGCTTAGTTTCTCAAAAGCTTCAAGCTCTTCTAAACTAGCCACCTACCCAGAGCACTGGGATTTATACAGCTTTCCCAGCTTGCGAATTGTAATAATAGACCTGTTAGAGTTCTTAAACGTGATTTTAATGATTATTTGAGAATTGAACATTAATTGTGTGTGTTTCTTGGAAGGTAAAGATTGCAGTGGTCAGTGTTTTCTATTAAAAATGCCCAGCAACAAATAGTAGTTCAGCTGTGTAATTCTACCCTCGGGGATCAGTACAACTAGAGATAATCTGCAGGATTTCAGTAATTAAGTAAGTATATATAGGCATATACTGTAAAATTGTTTTCCTTAAATTATCATCAGAGCCTCAGGTGCTGGGTACCAGGCAACCCCCTTGAAGTCAGTGGGATTTACTGGTATTCAGCAGTTGTGAATCAATCCCAGCAACTTTACCTCTGGCTCTCCCTACTTTTCCTCAGCCCATATGTCTTGGTAGGGTCTAGGGCTGGGGTGGATAGTCCTACAGAGATGTCTGCCTGTGTATGGATGTCAGTGGGACAAAAGGTGCCTTATTTCCCTCTTCCCCCTTAAGCAATGAGCTATACATTTTAGTAATGCTGTGAAAACAATGGCAAAGGCTCTCCATGTGTTTAATGTCAAACAGCATGGTATAGTCATCTTGGGTGGGATTTATAGCAAGGACAGAAAGCCTAATCCTGTTTTTAGTAAAGATGATAGGAACAGGCTTGAGACCATAGTTATAAATTAACCACACAGAAAGTGTGGATAATTAGAAATGTGACTCTAAAAATGGCATTGTGTGGTTCCATGTATATTGTGTCTCAGTGACTCCAGATAAAATCTGCTCCATTCACTAGTCAGATTTTTTTTAAAAAACAATTTTACACTCCCAGTCAGCCTGGGAGTTGAAACTCAAGCTGTGTTTTCTCTGCCTCTTCTATCATCACATTGACCACGGGTGGATGACTCCATAATTGCCCTGTTCTGTATACTCCCCCTGAAACTCTGGTATGTGCCATTGTTGGAAACAGGATACTTTGTAAGACGGACCATGGTCGGACCCAGTATGGCAGCTCTTATATTTCATATAAGTATCTGTGCAAGTGCCATTTTGTGTGTGTGTATGTGAGAGAGAGAGATGGAAAAAAATCCACTTTAATATACATTGAAAGTAGAATACGCCCTACTTTTTGGGGAGTATCTCCAAAGCAATCTAAACCTCAATCTTAAAAGTTTAATCTATATATCTAGGACACCAACATTCCCAGTATTGAGAGCCATGCATAATATTAAATTATTTATTTTCCATCACAGCTGTGTTACCCATTTTACAGATAGGTAAGTGAGACATGGGGGGGGGGCAAATTTTGAAAAGTTCTTTGCACCCAGCAGCACTCTTTTTGTCACTTTTAAAGCCAGATTTTCAAAAGCTCTTCCAATGTGCTGAGTTCTTTTGAAAATTTGCCCCTAAGTGACTTGCCTAAGGTCTCACAGCAAGTCTGTGGTAGAACTGGGAATTTAACCCAAGTCTCTTGAGTTCCAGTTCAGTGCCTTAACCACATATCATCCTTCCTTCCTCTCACCTGAGTAAAATATCAAAAGGTCTGTTATGGTTTATAGTCACACCCCTAGTCTCCCATTAGTCACACCTCTGTGGTAGAGGTGGTGAGGGATCACACTGCTCCCTTAGGGGCAATATACCCAAGGGAGAACTCAGGGCTTATAATTATGTCCAGCTCCTCGGGAAGGGTTCTGTGATGGGAGGTTTCTTAGCCCAGATCCTCGAATATATTTAGATGCCTAACAGGAGCCTATATACCTCTGAGGCTCTGGGCCCTTGGGGTATCCTGTCCCTTGCACAGGCACTTAATCATAATATGGCTCAAAGTATTTCAACATGTGTGCTGAAATGAATTATTAGGGGTGAAAAACTGGCCCCATTGAAGTCAATGATAAAATTCCCATTAACTTTGGGGCCAGGATTTCACCTTAAGAGTTGTATACACAGAGATGTAGTTCAAATAGCGAGAAAAACAGCAGATTCAGATCTAAAGGTTTATTTGTCCTGTTTTATTTTGGGTTTTTTGAGGGGTGGGGAGGAAAGGGGATTGTACAAGCAGCCCAGAATAGGAGTCTTCTTCCTTGTGATCAGAGACATTACATCTCAAAACAAACACTGAAGCTTCTGAACTGCTTACATTAGTGACCTCTCTTTAATATTGCAAAATAGAAAAGAAGCTAGGGAGGCTTGGTTTGTGCATTAGCCAAATACTGTAATATACATACACAGCAAAACAGGTTTATTAACAGTCTGTCTCACACTGTATGTTTTAGTTTGTTTGTTTTTAATAGCAAAGATGGTATAATCTTACAAGCTGACTGGGAGAAGTAACAGGATCCCTTCTGAATACACAACATTAGAAATATATTTCTTTTTTTATATATATACTTTTTGTCCTTAGGTAAAGGGATTTAATTTAATCAAAACCTTGGAGATTAAATAATTAAACCTGTAGACAACCACAATTTTTTATTGCTAATTAGTCATAGTGAGGTGCCATTTTCATAGGACGCACAGTCCCTAAATTTAGCTGTAGAATATTACATTGATCACACAAAAAAGCCTTCATTGATTCTCTGGGGATAGGTTGGACGTCAGTATGTGCGTTTTGGCTCAGACCACCTTTCACCTATTAAAGGGGGTGCTTCTAGATTTTTATCTTTGCTGCACATAGCAACACAATGTGATTTACCATCCTTAACCCTTTGAGCATCTTCAGCATCTTAGCAGAATGATTCACTTGTTCAGTTTCCTTGTGTGCATGTTTTGTATTATTTCTGAAATCTTTGTAATAAAAGTGCTGCATCTGTGATTGCCTCTGTCAGACTTTTAATATATGGTTCATGTATTTTAATGGTTTCAGAGTATGTTGAATATTTAAACATAATTCTAAAATGTAGCCTATCTCCTATCACTCCAGATGCTTTTCTTTAAATGAATTGCAGCATATGTAAATGAAACTCTAACTCCTGATAAAATGAACAGTAGTGTAACTTGCATATACAGTAGGTTTCTTTGATTATTTAAGTTTGCAAACCTTAGTGAATCAAATCTAAAGCGTTATGCAGAACAGTTCTTTTTATTTCCATTTTGCTTTTTGTCGCTATTCAAGATTATATTTGTAAGATTGCTTTGCAGCAAGCACAAATTATATAGGTTCAGAACATCCAGAAACCTTTGTATTTTAATTTATCTGCATGTTTTGAATAATCAGTCAATCAAGCACTGTTCAGAATTTAGAAACATTGTGGGACAGATTTTTAAAGATATTAGTTGTACAATGATTGCACATGCAGACCTGATAACTGTGCAATGAAAATGGAGAAAATTGGCTATTTATACATGCAATTACCCATTTTGTGCGTGTATTCACAGTAATTGTGTATACACACAATTGCATATTGATCATTTTTCAAAAACAAGCCTGAAATTGTATTTTTAAAAAGCTCCATCTGTACTATTCAGTTGCATGGATTAAACATAAATCTATGAGGCAAGCAGTGAAACAAAAGCTGGTTAAGGTTTTCAACATAGCTGCCATATACTGACCGTAAGTTGGGTGAAAAAATTAGATAAAATAGCAACCTCTCCTGTGCTCCCGTGCTCTTATCTTTCAACTGGCAACAGAAACAAATTCAAACCCAGGCTTTTCTGAGACTCTGTAATGTTCTTTTCACTTGTATTTGCTGATTGGAAAGGAATCACTGGAAGCTGAAGTGCCAGATACCTCATAAACAAGCTTATTTTCATGATATTTCACTTGTTCTGAGATTTCTAGCATGATTTTCCTGACTCAAGATGAGATTTGGATATGAATCTAAACTTCTAGATGTTTGTCTGAACTGATATCTTGAGGTTCATTACTTCCTAATTTAAACTCACTTGCCCCACTGTTGTCTCAGAAAACATCTACATCAAACAAGTATTATTTACTGACAGAAAAATAGAATCAAGAAAATTATGGCTTAAAAGAGAAATATTTATCTTTCCACACATCTGTATTATAAGTACGTCTTTGTGCTTCAGAACAAACATTGAAGACTACCCAGTATTCTTGCTGGGTGTTTGTTTTTCTGTACCATGTGACATAGCTGGGCTTGGTTGCTCGTTTCGGTCTCTCCCTCCTTGGGCTTCAGAAGGCTGGAGGGATGCAAACAGCATGCTTCACCACTGAAGGAAGGGAATGTCTTATGCTGTTCAGCAGTAACCACTATGGCTGATCTGGGAAGGGGAAGAGAGAGAGAATGAACCACACATTACAGATGCTAGTTGTATTTCTTAATGTACTGCCAGAAGGCATGCAGATACCACAGTGTTGGGCATAGTATAAGATCCTGAATACTATAACATAGAATCTAGAAGCAGACCATGAAGTCCTGAATCAGAATGTCAGAATGGAGTCCTGAGCAATTCTCACCTGGAGATATATCCCAGTTGTGTACGTAGAATTTAAAATTTCATAGAGAAATAGCTCTCAGAGAAGACCTACACCATGTGCTTGCTCATGGAGACTTGGCTGAGGATCAGTTTCTCTGAGTGTTTTGCAGTTATGCAATCCTGTTATCAAGTTCTTACAGATTTTTCTACACACAATAACAACAATAGGCTGTTAGTGCTGCTTCTTCATGCACTAGAAAACACTTGACAAAGGAAGGTAAATACCATTATCCCCAATTTTCAGATGAGGAAACTGATGTGCAGAAACAGAGGGGGTGAAGAAAGAGAAGACAGCCTATGATACTTATCTTCTGGAACTTAGAATGTCATTGATTCAATTTGAAGTTTCTTGAACCCCGCTGTCTCTCATTATGGTTCACCCTTTCAAATTACACCAATAAGATTCATTCAATCAGAATGACCTTTATTTTAGATTAAGAGAATAACAAAAATCTAAAGTCTACCTGGGAGAGTGCATGTGGTGTCTGCTCTGACCATCTGCATTGAGAGAATAAAAATAGTTCCTAAACACTGCACACAGGGAGAGGGCTTAGAAATTAAAAGGTGCAATATGCAGAAAACAAAAGGCATCACAGTCTTATAGCTACCTACACTACAACCATGATGGGGAGCCTTCATATGATGAGGAATGCTTCTCCCCAAAAGAGATCTTAATGCACCTTAATGCTGGAATATTTCCCTAACATTGCTTTAGCATTCTTTTAATGAACGTAGGCCCAGATATTTACAAGTATTTAGGCACATAAAGATGCAGATAGGCACCTATGAGATTTTCAAAAGCTCCTAGAAGCATAATTCCCATTTTGGGATTTAGGCACCTAGGCATTTTTGAAAATCCAAATAGAGTCTCAGAGACTAAAATAAATCCTATTTTTAAAAGTGACAGATTTGGGAATCTAAATTCCATTGACCTCCAATGAGACTTGGGCTCCTTAGACCCAGATCCTCAAAGGTATTTAGGTGACTAACTCCTGATGATTTCAATGGGAGTTAGTCATCTAAATGCCTTTGAGGATCTGGGCCCAAGTGCCTGAATCACTTTTTAAAACGAGACTTTAGCCATCTAGAGTCCTTGCAACACTGAGTAGAGCAAAGGCTAAATACCTTTAAAAATCAGGGTGCTCATTTTCATTTGTGACCTTCCTTTTGTTTTTTTTCAAAATAGGATATGTATGAGTATAAATAATTAGCACCAATAGCACTCATATCACATGTTTAATTTTCAAAACATTTTACAAGCTTAAACTAATCTGAGTTGATCAGATTCTTCCACCCTTACTCACAGTGGGTAATACACCTCTACCCCGATATAACGCAACCCGATATAATATGAATTCGGATATAACGCTGTAAAGCAGCGCTGGGGGGGGGGGGCGCGCGGGGCTGTGCACTCCGGCCGATCAAAGCAAGTTCGATATAACACGGTTTCACCTATAACGCAGTAAGATTTTTTGGCTCAGAGGACAGCGTTATATCGGGGTAGAGGTGTATCTTACATGACAGAGAGGCTCATTGATTGAATGGGATTGCTCATGGACTAAGGTACTACTCAGTGTGAGTGAGAGTGGCAAAACCCACAGTTTAATTACACTGCTCTACAGCCAAAATGCTTCTGAAATAAATGTAGTCAAACTTTACTAATTCTGGGTCACTGAGAACGAAAATGATGCTTAAAATTGTTGATTGGCTCTAGTTTTCAAGATATGCTATTGGGTCAGTATATACGACCCTTGACTTGGGAAAGGCAGAGGATAAGTGAGTTATAAAGGGAAGGGATCTCAATTTAAACCAGAAATGACTAAAATACATCTTTGACTGGATCTATGAATAAATCTATGACTGGGTTTGGACAGTACTTGCTTTTTAGGCAAAACAATGAATGATGCAATCTGAAGCTGGTATTGCGTCATACATGATATGAATTGCATCATGTTATTCCTAGAAGTCATGGATGATGCAATCATAACAAAGCTTACATCACTCTGCTGAACAAATTGCCCTATGTCAGCTCTAGAAATCATACAGTGTCGTGCTCTCTTATTTGTCAGTGTTTGATTTTGCAAAGGGACACATTTCTGTTTAGCCAAAGTGAGCAGAGATGCCTTGTACTTGTGTGAACAGTGCAGATAACTTCTGCTATGTTTGTGGTGAAGTGACTTTTGCATCACAAAAGCGCAGTATAACCACTCTGGTTAAGAAAGCCTATCATCTTTATTTTGGCTGCAAAATTGGAGATCAGGACAAGAGGTGGGCCCCACACATATGCTGCAACACTTGTGCAACAAATCTTCGCCAGTGGCTGAACAGGAAAAGGAAATCTATGCCTTTCGCAGTGCCAATGATTTGGAGAGAGCCAACAGATCATACCAGCAATTGTTACTTCTGCATGGTGCCTCCAGTTGGGAAAGGTGTGTCAAAGAAGAAAAAGTGGACTGTGCATTATCCAAACATTCCATCCGCTATACGCCCAGTACCCCACGGAGAAGGACTGCCGGTTCCTGATGCACCAGAATCGTTCTCACTTGAGTCAGACGAGGAAGAGGATGAAACTTCTGGTCCTGAACCATCAATGTCACAGGACCCACATTTTCTCCCATCCTCCTCCTCTGAACCACACCTCATAACACAAGGTGAACTGAATGACCTTGTCAGGGATTTGGAACTACCCAAGAGTAAGGCAGAGCTGTTGGGCTCCAGACTACAGCAGTGGAATCTCCTGGCAGGTGATGTTAGGGTTTCCATGTTCCGTGACCGTCAAAAGGATCTTGTCCCATTCTTCTTCATGGAAAGTGATCTTGTAGCCTGCAACAACATCGATGGTGTGATGGCAGCCCTCAACATCGTTCACGATCCAGATAAGTGGAGACTGTTCATTGATTCATCGAAGACGAGTCTTAAAGCTGTTTTACTGCATAATGACAATGTTTTGCCATCAATTCCAGTTGGTCATGCAGTTCATATGAAGGAAACCTATGACAACATGAAACAACTTTTGAGGTGCATAAACTATGACCAACATCAGTGGCAGCTTTGTGGCAATTTGAAGGTTGTTGCTCTCTTGCTTGGTCTGCAGACTGGATACACAAAGTACTGCTGTTTTCTCTGCGAATGGGATAGTCGTGCAAGAGATTCCCACTACATCAAGAAAGATTGGCCACTCCGACAGTCATTGGAGCCTGGGAGGAAAAGTGTTCAGCATCCACCACTTGTTGAATCAAGGAAGATTTTGTTACCACCCTTACAAATCAAGCTGGGTCTGATGAAGAACTTTGTCAAGGCCATTGACAAAACACAAGCAGCTTTCAAGTACCTCCATGGAAAATTTCCAAGGTTAAGTGAAGCTAAGATAAAGGAAGGTGTCTTTGTTGGTCCTCAGATTCGTGAACTTCTTCGAGATGATGCATTTGACCATGCACTGCGTGGCAAGGAAAAGACGGCATGGAAAGCCTTCCGGTTAGTGGCAATAAAATTTCTCGGAAACAACAAGGCAGACAACTACAGATTGTTGGTGGAAAACCTCCTCAAGGCATACAAAAGCCTTGGTTGCAACATGTCACTAAAGATACATTTTTTGCACTCTCATCTAGATTTTTTTCCACCGAACTGCGGAGCAGTGAGCGACGAGCACGGCGAGCGATTTCACCAGGACATTGCAACAATGGAGAAACGCTATCAGGGCAAATGGAGCCCATCAATGCTTGCAGACTATTGCTGGACAGTGACAAGAGATGCTCCATTTAATGAATACAAGAGACAAGCCAAGAAGCGCCGAGTAGACACTGAATAGGACTAAACTATGTACAGAATAGTTTTTTGCCTTTTGTTTCATAATAAATTTTATTTATATAACTCTTTTGCTGATTTTTAAAGTGTTACATAAACAGGACAGGTGAAATATTATCATGTAAAGCAACCATAAACACATGAAAAGACCTAGGTTTACAATTTATGATTAAAACTCTACTATCTACACAATATACATAGACATAAAATGTAAAAACTTAAATATCTTAGAAACAGTAGCCAATCAGTTGTTTTAATTGTCATATTTGAATTGAGCACATCAAAATACATAATAAATAGCACATTTTATCTCTGAAGCAGACGACGTCTCAAAAATTGTAGACCAGTGTTATTAGACGTGGTTTTATGTGGACTAGAGAGCAACTGTTTGAAGTAAAATTTAGCAAAATGCAGCAGGCAGCGGCGGGTCCAGGCACCAGCGCATCAAGCGCGTGCCTGGGGCGGCAAGCCACGGGGGGCGGCCTGCCAGTCGCTGTGAGGGCGACAGTCAGGCTGCCTTTGGCGGCATGCCTGCGGGAGGTCCGCCGGTCCCGCGGATTCGGCGGCAATTCGGTGGCGGGGACGCTGAAGGCAGACCTCCCGCAGGCATGCCGCCGAATCCGCGTGACCAGCGGACCGCCCGCAGGCGCGCCGCTGAAAGCCGCCTTACTGCCGTGCTTGGGGCAGCAAAAAACATAGAGCCACCCCTGGCAGCAAGGCAGCCTAATCATTTAGTTGCTGGAGTTGTTTTTATTGAAACAATGGATATGTATCCATTAGGCATTACTGCAAAGGCTGACCTGGCTTTTCTAAAGTTTTCAGTTTGTCAGAAATGGTCATGTTGTATACATGCTTAAATTCTTGACAGCAAAATAACACCTTAATTTCTTTTATAGTAGGCTTTTTCACTCTATAGATTGACATATAAAAACAGATGTTTCTATGAGTACAAAGAAATTCTAGCTGTTCCACATTGGGTTGGTTGTTCTGCACTCATATACAGAGGCATTTGTCAAGAAGAACTTTGTACGGTGAAGGCTGATAGAGTGCTAACCGTGATAGTGATGGAAGTAGATATGTTAGAGAAGTGTGAGTATGAAACACCCCTCTTCTCATTGGATATGGCCATGACACCTAGAGAGAAAAGGATGAACATATTTCAAACTCCCCTTTAAAAACAATAAAGCATTCTCTTTCAAAATTTTCAGCAGAGATGGACTGTTCTTGCATGCAGTGTTTCAGCATAATAGGCTTGACTCATCGACGGATGACACATCAAGCATAGGGAATTTGAAAAGGTGCTGCTTAACCTTACTAAAAAACATTATAGGTTTGAGAACAGGAAAGAAGGAAAATTGCTTTCTGATCCTTGACTTCAGTATGCTCATAAAGGATAATAAATGTTTTCATAAAACATATTTCATTGGGTAAAAAGGTCTGGTTAAAACTGACAGTGTTATGCAAAAGGATATCCAGGACTGTCTGAAAATAATTTTATACTACCTGGAAAAAGGATACAAGGGAAAAGATCAGCAGCAGGAAACTATAAATGAAATTTGTCAGAGGAATTTTTTAATTGTTTCTCTTGGAGAAACTTCAAGTCTCAATTCTGACCTGAAGAAGAGCTCTGTGCAAGCTTAGAAACGTTTCTGTCTCTCACCAACAGAAGATGGTTCAATAAAAGATATTTCCTCACCCACCTAGTTTCTCTAATATCCTGGGACCAACATGGCTACAAAAAACACTGCATACAGCTAGCTAATGACTATTACAATGATCACTTGTCCACCCTTAACCAGTGTGGGGAAAAATCCACCTTTTGAGTATTAAAAGATGCAGGCATTGCCAGACTTCTAGACTGCTGCAGTGCTCTCTATCTAGAGCAGGAGTGGCCAACCTGAGCTTGAGAAGGAGCCAGAATTTACCAATGTACATTGCCAAAGAGCCACAGTAATATGTCAGCAGCCCCCCATCAGCTTCCCCCACCGCTCCCAGCACCTCCCGCCTACTGGCAGTCCTGCCAATCAGCGCCTCCCCCTCCCTCCCGCATCTCCCGATCAGCTGTTTCGTGGTGTGCAGGAGGCTCTGGGGTGGAGGAGGAGCGAGGGCATGGCAGGCTCAGGGGAGGGGGCGAGAAGGGGTGGAGTGGGTGCAGGGTCTGTGGCAGAGCCAGGGGTTGAGCAGTGAGCACCCCCGGCACATTGGAAAGTTGGCGCCTGTAGCTCCAGCCCCGGAGTCGGTGTCTATACAAGCAGCCGCATATTGACTTCTGAAGAGCCACATGTGGCTCCGGAGCCACAGGTTAGCCACCCCAATCTAAAGCTTCCTTTAAACAGTCCCCCAGAAGCTTTGGCTGGTACAGAATGCAGCTGCTCTCTTGTGGAGTGTGAGAGAGCACATAATACCTGTGCTCTGCCCTCCAGATGAAATTCTAGATGCTGGCTACCATCTATAAAACCATAAATGGCCTAGACCCAAGTTACCTAAGAAGCTACTTTTCATTCTCTGACATGCTGCTCCACCTGCATTCATCTAACTCTTTCAAGCGTGAAGCTCATGAGACTTGGGGGCAGGACATTCTCAATGGTGAGCTCCTGCATTTGGAATTTGCTCCCAGTGGTAATCTATTATTTATTATTTCAATTAAAGTAGTACCCAGAGGCCTCACTGAAGATCAAGGGCCTAGCTGATCCACCCACATCCCCTGCTATTGTCAGAGTTACTCCAGATTTATGCTTGATTAACTGAGATCAGAATTTGGTCCTTGTTTCTTAATAAAGGAATTCTAGTTTCATGGGAAAGAACTGTTCATTATATGGGGAAAAAAAATTCTATCAGCTGGTATTCATTTTTTAAAAAGCAAGAAAGTTCACAAAGCAATACTGTCTGAAAATCATGACTAGATTTTAATACAAAGCAACAAAAGCCAGCAACCCCACACTACATGGTTCCACATGACAAGATGACTTTTTTAATCATACTGCAGCTGCAAGGAGGAATCTTGGTCTTAACTTTGAATTTTCTTGCTCTTGTCAAAGCATTAATGTTATGTAAAATCTTTCATTATTATTATTTATTATTAATTTGTTTTGAAAATATTTAACTTTCCAGTGTAGTTCATTAGTGACACTGTTTTATCTGCTTCCTAACCAGCTTGTTGTAGTTGTAGCTTCATTTGCTATCTATTGACACCCTGGATTATGTAGGGTTATCTTAAAAAACAAAAACAACCACCACCACTGGCACAGTCTGTGTAAAGTATTGAAAAGACATCTGAAGACAAATTTAACTGCCTTAAGGGAAAGTGCCACAGTGATATCATCAGTATATCGGCACAGCAATATCATCAGTGTATCTCAAAGTGAAAGGAGGTAAGGCATCTTCACTTCACAACTCCGCCTTAATTTTGATTAAGTGCAGAAATTATCAATGAGCTTCACTTCTTTAATAGAAAAGGGGAAAAACCTGACTAAATACTAGTAAGCTGCTATTTAATTGTTAACCCCATTTAACTGGCTTCAGGGTGCTGACACCAGAGATGAATTTGAACCCATGTTTCTTAAATTTCACATCTTTGGGCTATACCATGTTTGAGAAAGAAAACACAATGTTGTTGTGGGTGGCTTGTTTATGACTGTTGTGAGTAAAATGATCCCGTGTTCATGGGGAATGTACATGTAGAAATCTCCTTTCGTAGTGTAGGTGCCCCTCCAGGTTGAACTGATCAGGAACATAATGCTTCACCATGTTCATAGTGGTGCGATAGTTTGATTCATTCATTAACATTGAATAAAAATCAATCACACAGTGGGTTATAGCATACAGGCAGGTGGTTAGTGCTTAAGGTGAAAATGAAATATATGGCCCAATGAGGATGGGTGGCTCAAGGGATTGGGAATGTAGATATAGAGCATTTCACCTCTATCTTGCTAGTTCATCTCAAGAATAAGCAGGTAGTGATCGAAATTAGTTACTATCTGATGTCTGTGAGGTAGCCCTGGTGTAAAAGCTCTGGGAGGACTGATGTTGACATCACTAAAACCACTACTACATTTGGACTAATTGGCATCTTCTTGGCAGTCTCCTCAGCAGATAGGCTTCAAAATAGGGCTTAAGTGGTGCCCAGGCCTTGTACTCATCCTCTCCCCATAGATGAATGTCACCCTTAATGATTACCAATCAGTGGTGTGGGTATCACTGCTAGTACTTCAGGCTTTTCTAACTGGTATTTTGTGCTCCCACTCCCTACCATTGGGCTGAATCCTGAGGTCTTTACTCAGCAAAGCTCTCATTAGCTTCAGTAGAAAATCTGGTTACAAACCACTGAGTGGGGAGCAGTGTAATTGATTGCAGACAGTCTTTGGTTTTCCTGTGGGTTTTGGTTTTTGAAGGGGAAGAGGAAATTCTGGCAGAACTTAATAGCTTTCCTCTGTTCTCTTCCCACCCAAGGAACTGGAACCTAACAGAGATTGTGTAAAGGAGGTTCCACAGCGTATGGGCAAGAGGGTAGCAGTCTGTGAAAGAAGCACTCTCCCCATTCCCCGAGAAGTCTTCTCAATGCTTGTTGCCTTTTGTGTCAAATTGCGTTCTAAGCTTCCTGGATACAGGGACTGTACCACCTTATAAGTTTGTATAGCACCTATGACAACTGGTCCTGGTCCTGATTGCAGTGTCTGGGTGCTACCATAAAACTAATAATAATAATAGGGGGAGACTGGCTTTTTGACAATAAACTCTTCCTTTGACAGACCGAAGTTTTAATTGTCTTGAAAGCACCATTCCCACACCCCCTTATGGACCTGTAGCAACAGTAAATACAAGTGATAATCTTATAGAAGTGTTCATGGCTTAATATACCAGTAAAATATTGCTTAAAGCAATGCTTGAAAAAGTAAAGGAAGCAGATCAGTCATTCTCATAGTTGGTTAAATGCTAAGAATATGTGAGTGGCTTCTGATATTTCACCTCAAGAAGAGGTGAAGCAATGCTGCAAATCTGCACATGGCTTTGGGTTAGTTAGTGACAAAATAAAAGATATAGCAGATTGCTGCTACATGTTCAAGGCTCTTGCTACACCTCAAGTACTCACTTTTGGAAATGAAGAGATAGCCTCAGGCTTATTTGTTTGACTACTTCGTGTTAAAATCCTGAAACTGTGTCAGCCAGCATGGTGGATATTGTGCATCAGCTTGATATTGATTTTTCCTTAGGTGACCTACATTTGTTGAAGAGAATAATTCATAGACATCATTAGAACTGGCTGAATTTTTTGTTATGAATAATTTATCTGAGACATTTAGGGCTCCTCCCCCCTTGGTTCCCACTGTATAAGAATGATCTGTGAGAAGAGCTAGTTGAAAAATAGTGGAACAAATTTTTCAAAAATATTTTGCCATTTTTGGCACAAATTTTTCTCAATTTCAAATTTTCAAAAAAAAATTAGACTGGTTTAATAAGCTGGTCATAAACAGCAAAACATTTTTGCTATACATTTTATTGACAAATGTATACTTCTTTTTGTTTAAAAAATGAAAGAATGTAAGGCATGTGCTTTGTATCTTGCTGAATTAGGAGACTTAAGATATAAACAAGCTTGTTGTAGCAGTGAAATATGTCCTAGACCTGAAGCAGAGCTCTGTGTAGCTCAAAAGCGTGTCTCTCTCACCAACAGAATTTGGTCCAATAAAAGATATTACCTCACCCATCTTGTCTCTCTAATATGTCTGAAGCCTTTGAGCTTCTTATGGAGTAGGATAAATCCTGCTACATTTTCACCTGCCCCTGTTGAATCAGAAGTTTTCAGCTCTCTGGGGCTGTGTGGTAGTATCAGATGAGTTTCAGTTCTTAATTTTTCCAGATCTGAGCTAAATACAGCATACAAGAGCATCCACTTGGGAGAGGATTTAGTGAAGACTGGCAGCATTAAAAAAGGCTTGGAAGTGTCTGCATTTTCTTCACACCTGCTGAGCAAACTGACAAAACATTAAGCATCACAAGTGTTAACGCTATTTGTTTACGATGAAATACTAGGTTTTGCTGCAAGTGTAGAAAATAGCAATAGAGAAATATCACATGGTGCAGCCAAAAGAGCACATGGGAAATTTACAGAAAAGCTAAACATGACAGAAAACAGCAAGAAGAGGATTTGTCAGCCAGCTACTAATGTCTACATTTACAGCCATCTTTCTCTCCCACCCACCCCAAAAACGTGCAGGATTTTGAATTCTTCTACCAAGATGCAGTGTAGTGATGCTAATGTTTTTATAAAACTCTTGGATGGACAAATCAAGAGCAATCCTCATGAGAAAGTTTTCTGTAGTTTCTAGTACTGCTCGGTTCCAGATGGGTGGGAAACAAATTAATGACTTGTAAGTAGGCTACTTAATGGAGGAAGAGTATGGAAAAGCAAACACTCCCCTTATTTTGCTCATCACTCATAAGTAATATACAAATAGCAATGGAAGATTTCATGGATGCTTAATATCAAATATGACTTCTCTTTTTTTAAACCCACTTCATTTAATGTGATAGCGCTTATCTTTGTACATATGTGGCCCAATTAATGTCTGAGCAGCTGACAATAATGTATTCTGATAATAAACCCTGTGAGATAAAGCAGTGCTATTATACCCAATTTATAGATGGAGGAACTGAAATACAGGCAGCCCTCAGACTTACGACACAAGTAGTTCCTCAAAATTGTGTCGTAAGTCGAAACATCGTAACTCGGAACCGCAATCCACTCCATTGCGAGACCGAGTGTCATAAAGTCTAAACCAATTGTTGTAAGTTGAATCAGGGTGTCAATTCAGAAACATCGTAAGTGCCGTTCATCGTAAGTCGAACGTCGTAAAGTCGAGGACTGCCTGTACAGAGATAGTAAGGGCCTTGCCCAAGGACACTCAGAAAGTCTGTAACCAAGCAGGGAACTGAACCCAAGCCCCAGCTCCCTAAGTACTGGACCATCTTTCCTCTCTTGGAAGCTCCCCATACAAGGATTGAGGCCCCCCTGTGCTAGGCACTGTACATACACATAATGAAAAGACAGTCCCAGTACATGGTCATGGGGTTCCTTGGCTTCATTGGGAGTTGCGGATGCTTAGCAGCTGCGAAAACTAGGCCATATTTAATTAGGTGCCTAAATATGGATTTTGGTGCCTAAACTTAGGCACCAACATTTGAAAATATTGGCCTCTATGTAAAAAATGTAGTAAAAAGAGCATCACCTTTGTCCTGAAACGTGAATTATTCCATGGCTATACCAAGCAATGTCAATAATGACACACTAAGCCTGGGTTTAGTAATATAAATAGACAAGGGTAAACCAGTCAATATAAAATGAAAAATCCCCTCCAACCTTTATTCAAAACCCGAACCAAACTGAACCAGTTTGGAGGTTTGGAAAAGTAGATATCGTTTTTCCACATCCCCATTATTTCTTATTATTTGTGTATAACTTTGTACCCTGATGTTCTTGCTAGGAACCAAGTGAAGAGCAGGAGAATGTGAGAGTCTGCTTTTTGTGGTATTTCTGGCCAAACTGGAAGCAATAGATACTGGAAATATTGCAAAAAGTGTTGTTTTTCAAGATTTCTAGTCCTTGTGGGTAGTCCAGAGTTCATGCAGGTGTTTGTGTGCATATCAAAATAGAACTTCCAACCTCTTTTTGTTTTGTGAATTTAGTATCTGTGAAAGATACCAAAGAGAGCTGATTAGAAACATTTGTGTTAAAATTTTCAGTTATTTTCATTCCACAGGTTTAGAAAGAACAAATTTTCATTTATTCAAAATTTTTCCAAAAAAGTGGATTATTTCATTTCCATTTTTTTCTTTTTTTTCTTTTTTCTTGCCCATTCCTTTCTTCTTCTTCTTCTCCTCTTTTTTTTCTTTTTTTTTTTTTTTTTTTTTTTGTTCAACTTGCCCCTGCTTTCCCCCTTTTTGCCACTGAAAAATGGAAGGGATGGGGAAGGCAAGGGAGAAGATTGGGAAAAAAGAAACCCAATGAACAAATAACTGAAAAAGACTCAATTTTTCATTTTCTGCTTTGTTGAAAAGCAAACCTTTCTTAAAGAAACTTATTTAGTGCTTATTTAGTGGGAACTGGGAACCACCAAATTAATTTCACATAAGCCACAGAACATCTATCAGGTAGTAGCCAGTTTCAATCGGACCCAAGTTGAATTTGAACCTATGACATAAAGTGAAAGGTTCTATATGCTAGTACTGCTTTCCTACATTGGTCAGTCTCTCTGCATCTGAATTTATTGATGTTTGCATATTGCTTATGGTGCTTAAGTGTCATGGTCCATCAATATTTTTTTTGGTGTTGTTGTAGCCATTTCAGTCCCAGGATATGAGAGAGACAAGGTAGGTGAGGTAATATCGTTTATTGGACCGACATTTGTTGATGAAAGGTACAAGCTTTTGAGCTACATAGAGCTCAGAAAGAAGACAACAAGATGAAGAGCTGTGTTTAGCTTGAAAGCTTGTACCTTCCAATATCCAAAGTTGGTCCAATAAAAGATGTTACCTAACCTACCTTGTCTCATGTCTATCAATTTTTTTTCCTTTTTACTCTTTTTGCTGTGTTCAGAAACAAAATTACCACTGAAACCAGGCTTAGTATAGATGGGAATTTAGACACTTGAGAACACCGCTGATTCATATTTAAATGACAGGGTAATTTAACATCCACCCCCAGTGGATGTTGAACTGCAATAAAATGTATGGGATTAACACAGTTCAGCCCTTTAGTTGTAAAAAAGATTTTATAACTCTTGTTGGAAAAATAAAGATTGATTTTTGTCCAGCTATTAGGCTGACTTCTGATGAAATACAGAGACACTTGCAAGAAATCCTAAAGAAGAAAAACCTCCACAAAGCAGAATATATTAAGACGCTATGTCACTGAGAAGAGTGTAAAAGGAAAATTTTCTTTTCAGAGATAAGGTAATAATTTTAGCTGTCACAACTATAAAATATTTCTGTGTCTGTGTAGGCACAGGGCTTAAAGTCAGCAAAGAAAGTAAAAAATTTGTACTCTTGTGATAGATGTTTACATTTGTGTTGTTCGGAGAATGTAACTACAGCAGAAAATATATACAGTGCAGTAGTTGGTTTAACACCTACATATTGAATCCACTTCTTTTGTAGACTTTTCCAGATTTGTTGCAAAGTTGCTTATTTTTTAATGAGAAGGGAATCCCATATTTAATTTGCTTCTGTCTACAGATCAATAACTTGATATTCTTTGTGACGCTGAATATGCCTCCCACACTTTCAGTCCTAAATTCCTTGTATTGTAATAAAACAGAAAAATTTGAAAGCATAAGAGTGAATTTTCAAACATGAATGTATGAAAGATATTATTAACCACCTGTTCTGGTAATGTATAGGAACAATGGTAATAAAGGTAAAATTGGACTCATTGGATTTTTTCACATTAGAGAGTTCAGTTTTCTATCCCAAAAGCAAAGTAAGCCACCCACACTCTTCCCATATTTTCATTCTGCTGTACCATCCAACTCTGAAAACTGAGAAAGTTTAAGTAATTTCAAATGTTTACTGCAGAGGTACAAATTTAATAGGTGCTTTTTGTTCTAAGTTTCTCATGGGAATATTTTAAAGTATTTTGCAATAGTAGGTAAACATTTCAATACAAGAAAACAGAAGCATTTGCTAAGATGAAATAAGTATTATTTGTTTTATTATCTTGAGTTACAGATATACATTACAGGCAGTGAACAGCTCATTATTTTGGGTGAAGTCATGCCCCACTGAAGCAATGGGAGTTTTGCCATTGGCTTTAATGGGACCAGGGTTTCACCTATTATGTACGAAGTGACTGGCTTGCTGATTTGTGTGTTGAATGTGTATTTCCAGATCTAAAAACAAATGGAGGATTTGTTTTTTCTGCAAGTATATATTTATCACTCATATCTTAGCTCACTATTTTTAAGTCATCTCCCTTAACTACCATTAGACTTTTTGACTGCAATTATCAATGATTTTTTTAATTCTTATCAAAATTAAGCAGATACGGGAAAAAAAGTAACAAATAGTGGATGAGAGATGGTCAGAATTTCAGAAGTGTCCTCCCCACTTTAAGTCATATATTTTAAATATTTCTGTGGTCCGTCTTGTTATGGTGTCTAACACTTGGTAATTTTGTAATGATTTAATCCTCATAGCCCTGCCAAAGTAACACAGAAAGAGCAAGGAACTAAATCCAGGTCTCCTCAGTCCCAGCTAGCACCCTCACTACCAGACCATTTTCCCTCTATGTCACAATTCTGATGCCTCTGTGCTGGGACTAATGTGTTTGTTGGCTATGCTCAAAAGGCAGCTGTTCCATTTCATTGCCTGAGTGAAGAACTACATTTATAGCATATTTTTGTTCCTGGGTGGGCATTTCTTGGAGAATAAAATCTAAGATAAGGAATTATGAGCCATTTTTGTGAGTTGGTTACATCACAAGAATTATTTCTGAAATGGCAGGGCTGGACATCAGTCCTCAACCCTAGTGGATTTTATTATGGCCATGCCACTTACAATCTATGTATCACCTCATTTACTGCTGTGTCAACACGCACAGGCTGATAATATTTTAAACTCAAAGGAAATATGGGAGGCTGAGGATAAGCAGGGAAATGATTATGCCTAACACAGGTAATTGTTTTTTATGTTTATACATGCACTGTAAATGTTTCTTGGATCACTGCCAAGGGCTTTTTTTGTTTTTAAAATGTGTATCTGTCTATCCAAATACATTTAATTCCAGCAGTTACATCTAGAGGGACGTGTTTCATGTGGTCCAATTTAATTTCACAGTGAGCTTTTTACTTTCGAGCTAGTCTTAGACAAACCATTGGAATTATACAGCATGGAATAGTCCTGGACTGGCAGGGCCATGGCTACATGACATAAAAGGTCTCTTCCATGTAGTTATCTCATTAACGTGCTCTACTATGGCTAATTCACCTGCACTTTATGAGTCAATTATAGATCTTTGGTATTATGATTTTATATTTCATTTTTCTACTGGACCACACAAGAAGTGGAGCTGTTGTGGTTCCTTGGCACAGGGAGCCTATGCAAGGCAGTCTTCACCTTTCTGCACCACAGTGGAGGGAGCTTAGGGTGTAGGCAGAGGATAGCAGAGTGGGAAAAATGCAAGTGAATCCAGCCCTCATTCACCCCAAACTGCATGTGAGTGATGCAGCCATGGAGGCTATTGCTAGTCTGGAACTGGGAGAAAGATTCCTTCCTCACAGACACCTGGTGGTTCTCTGCAGGTGACAGCCTGATCAGACTTTGCTTTAAGTACAGGATTTAATCTTGGATATATATTGTAACAAGAGAATTTATTATGGTTCTGTGCAAACCACTGATAATCCATCGACTAGAGACTTCTGGTCTCCATTGGCCTGCGTAGAACTGGCTGGTCGTTTCTCTGTATTATTATTATTATTATTTTATTATTTTATTTATTATTTATATCACTGTAGCATCTATCAGCCCCAATTAAGGTCAGGGCCATACACACAGTGAGAGACAGAAGAGCTTACAATCTAAATAAATGTAACCCACACAAGACAGACAAAGGGATGGAGGTGAAACCAAATCAGAGAGAGGTCAAGTGACTTGCCCAAAGGCACACAGCATGTCAATTGCAAAACTAGGAATACAACCTAGATTTCCTATTTCCTACATCCAGTGCACTATCACTAGGTAACACTGCCTTTCTAGCTGCAAAATTGGAGTAAAGATGACTAAAATCACATTAGGAAAATATGTAAGGAGATTTTCCAGCTAAGCAATTGCTGTGGTTGTCCAGAGATATTTCCCAATCTCCGATGGGAAAAGTGGTGTGTAAGGTGATGAGTTGTGCCTGAACTAGAGCCTGATTAAGCCACATGCATCAATGAGTCCTTTCTCTGCTAGGTTCCAGCCAATTTGCAAGCCAGGAGCTGGTCTGGTGACTCTGAGGGCACTCTTTATGACTGTCCCATACTCTTGCTGGATAGTAAGATAGTGAAATGTGTTAATTAGCATGTTAAGTAGAACATTTCACCATCCTACGATCCATGCAATACTTGTATTGCATTAGTGCCCAGATGCCGCAGTTACGATCAGGGCCCCTTTGTGCTAGGTGCTATACAAATAGATGAAAAGGCAAGGATCTTGATTTGATGATGTTTAGTTTCAATGCCTAGAACTGTCCCGGACACACTGTGTGACCGTGGTCTAGTTACTTAATTTACCTGTGTCCAAGTTCCCCATCTGTAAGGTGGGTATAATAATACTTCCCTACCACACAGGAATATTGGGAAGATAAAGTCATTACTAATGTAATATGGTGCACAGATGCTACAATGATGGAGACCACAAAAGTTGCTAGCTTGAGATACCGGTGTTGGAAATAGAATCTGTCTGTCATTAGGAACCTTGGAATATCAGAATTATTAAATAAAATACAAGTGATGAAACCCGCACATCAACAATTTAAGTCAAATACCAATCCACTCAGCTGCATTTTCTTTATTGGCTTCTAGCACCATAGAGGAAAATTTGAAAAAGCATAGAAACAATTTGCTCAGAAAATGTATTCAGAAGCATTGTTGTAGTGACGCAGTGTGGCCCTGCGTGATCATACATGGTGGTGTTGGCAAATGCATCAGATTGCTCTATTGGTTCCCTGAGCTGTGGAAATGTATAAAAAAGCCTGCCTGGCATTGACCTCTGCTGTGTGGCAAGCAAATATTGGGTCGGGTAAATGAGAGGGACACTGAGAGCTGTCTGAGGACTTGTCTACATAGGGACACTCAGAAAAATTAATCCAAATTAACTCAAGGTAAGAATTTAAAGTGGATTAGTTAAACCACATTAAGCCTGTGTGGATGTTCTTATTCAGAATTAGTGGTCAGTTAATAAAAATATTTTGTATTTAATCAAAATAATCTTTTTTTAATATAATACCATGCCTGCCTGTCTTAATCTCAGTCTGTCTCTCTTTCTTTTCCCTCTACCCATCACGTCATTCATTTATTCCTGAAATCATAGTCTCATTCCTCACAATGTACAGAGCTGTATTGTTCAAAGGTAAAAGAAAAGGAAGAGAATGAGGGGAAAAGTGGAAAATGTGGGTGACATAACTCTAACATCCCGGTACTTTCACTCATCAGTGATGCAGAGATCCCATCACTCAACAATGAATTGTTCATGGGCAGTAGCAGAGGGATACAGGAGCTACAACTGGTAGCCACCATGGGGCTGGGAGAAAGGGCTACTCGAGTCCTCCTTCTATGTCCCAGCAACAGTGCAATTAAGATTTTTGAGGCAGATGGTTCCAGTCCCAGGGCTTCAGGAGAATCGTGAACTGGAGACCTTCACAGAATTTCCCAAACATGTGGGACTGGAGGAAGCAGAGTCTGAAAAGGAGAAATTCAGCAGCAGCAGCAGCAGGGGGCAGAAAAGGAGCAGCCAAATCCCCTGTCGCTGATGGCTTTGGTTACACAATACATATTCTACTCTCTCCCTTCCGTAACACAAGGAGTTCTCTTCTTCTACTCCACTATCCCAAGAGCGGAAGTCCTATTACTTGAGAAATTTATAATTAGATGAAAAAAATACTCAAAAATGTACCATAAGGTACAATCCTGCATTGGCCGGGAGATGGGCTGGAGCTCCTATGAGGTTTTTTTCCAGCTGTAATATTTGATTCTGTTTTCGAGTACAGTATTCTTCTCTTTTAGACCATAACTAAAGAATATGTTCTCTCTGTGGGCTTTTCAAACATTTTAGTTATCCCCAACACAGTCAGATAAGTCATGCTCTTTGCACTGGTTTTCATCAAAGCCAGAGGCACATTCCGGGCTGCAGGAGCTGGCAAGGTTACTTTATATTTTGTAATGGCTTAGTTCACTATTCTTTTCTAATGAACGTATCTGAACACATTGTATAATTGTGTTTTCCACAATACTCCTTCTTTTAGAACTCATAATCCCTCTATTTATAATGTATATTTTATTTACTAGACCTAACCACTTACAAGTTTTTAGCCTCACGATTGACTGAGTCACTTGGGACAAGAACAGCCAGAAATGCTACACTATCTTTCGTGTTTTTATGACTCATTTCTCAGTGCTCTGCCTCAGTTGGTATTGAGGCATCAAATTCATTATACATTTTTAGAAGTACATTGGAATGACTGCTGATCTTTTATTTGGGCGTTAGCCCTTTTTCCATAGAAGCATATTAAGTAGAGAGATGCAAAATACATGAGCACCCAAAATGTAACTGGAAAATGTGTGATTTTCAGTGAGTTCCATTTTAATTATGACATTTTTCCTTTGCCACATGTCTAGTTCTGTGAACATAACAGTTAGGCATGGAAATACAGTTTTACTGGCCTATTTGGGAATCAGACAGGCTCCATTTTACTTCTGTCTGGGGAGCTTTGCACTGTAAAGATATCTGTGAATGGTAACTGTGTTCCAAACACAATGAAACCAAGGGGCAGGTGAGATGAAATCATTTCCTTGTCTCTCTTGTAGGTTATAGCAACACTGATTTATGGGATCACTGGATAGGCAGAAGATAAGATCATGAGGAAATGGACAAAGTGGGATGCTGGACAGAAGAGAAAAAGCAAAGAAAAAGGAATTCTTCTATTGCGTAAGTTCCATGGCGATAAGACACAGAGGTATGGACTCCTATATTCCAACTGTTGGGGAGACAGGGAAAAAGACTGTTCTGAATGGCTTCCTTGTGTTGTTTTGGTTGGAATTTGGTTGCTGTGATGTGTAAATGTGATAACAGATTAACAGTACAGTACTCATGACAGGATGTTTGGAATTGTGCAGGGTTTTGGAGGATGTAGTTTTGGTGAGACAGGTTCTGGACCTCCATCAGCTGCACATTTAATATTTGGAACTCAGTGGTGGTATATGTGTAACCAAACTCTAATATATTAATTTGAGTTTCTTAATTCCATATATGCAAGCAAACACACACACATGCGGGGCGGCGGGGGGAGAGAGGAGAGAAGAGGCATTTTTCTTTTGACTGTTTCCACATTTTCCCCCAAATAAAAAATACTTGTGTTCCATGTTCCCAACAAACTTGAGTGCTTGTAAATAGGGGGAAAACTGTTTGCAAAGGTAACCAGGGAACTTCCCAGAGCCAGAAATAAGAGTACAGCTCAGGGTGAGGGGTCAAGCCTCCAGTTTTATCTATTTTTCAAAAAAAGTCCCCTAGGCACATTGAATCCAGCCCTTGTTGCTTCTGTTGGCACCTGGCAGAAGGGTTACAGAAGGAAAAATTAAACTTCCTTAGGCTCTTCCTTCTTAGGCCATCCCTTACATCCCAACAACCCTTACTCTGTTCTCCTTTCCCCAATCTAGTACAACCAGATCTGGGCTCTGTGGACCTGGGACTTCAGGACTCAGATGAGATAAACTGATCCCAGGCAGACAGATTTAATTCCTCTTCAGATAATTCTGTACAATTAACCTATGATTCACCATTGCTCAGCAACTTCAAAATGCATACAGATGCATCCATTACCTGCTACTAGACAGAAGATGGGACTTGTATCCACTGTGAAAGCATCAGACATGGTGGATTTCTCCAGAATATAATTTGGTACCCTTCAACTCATTAGATGGGTTATACATAGGGGCAAAACTGACTCATTCCATTCCATGGGCATTGCACAGATCTATCTGAGGCAATTATAGTTAAGCTGTTCCTTAATATATGTGTGCTATTTATGTGTGTTTTTGCAAAGTTTGATTTTTGGTTTTGTTTATTTCTTGTAGTTGAGCAGTTAGAGTCTATCTCCCATCTATATTTTTATATGGCACTAATCACTGTGGTATCTGAATGCCTTTGATAAAAATGTTAGCATTTTAGGGCCCATTCCTCATCCAATTAAGTCCTATATCACCATGATCAAGCTCCCCATACTTCAAAGTGCTTAAGCATGTGCGTGAGTTTAAGCACAAAAGTAGTTCTATTGACTTAATTAGCACTATTCAGCTTCTGAAAGTCATGCATGTGCTTCAGTGCTTACCTAGATTGGTGTCCAAGTCCCTAATAAAAACCACAGAAGCTTGTATAAGGGAGACTTTTTAAAATGAAATAAGTGTCTCTCTTAAAACCTAATGCTACTATACAATTTTTTTCAACTAAACTTTATTGTGAGGGTGGGTAGTAATGTGCGGAGAGAAAGTCACAGCAGAATCAAATACACAGTCCCTGACATGACCACAGCCACAGCTAAGAATCAATTATACTGGCTAGTTACTTATATTTACGCCCACAGTTGGAAGTGTGGGTACAAACTTGCAGGCATAGTTTGTGCTCACAAAAAAAGTAGTTGTTCCTTTAGAAAACTTGGTCCATAAAGTATACTGTATATAATATAGAGACAAAAATGAACCTCTGTGAAAACATACATTTATTTAAATACTCCTCTAATATACATTATGATGGAGACCATGAAAAAAGTGCACCAGACTCATAGCAATCTGTTTTGAAATATGTTTGCACTGTGCTTTATATTCTACAGGGAACTTGTAGTGCCACCTATAGTTAAAGTTGCCTGACACTATTATTGTACCCTGTTTTCTGTTGCTTATAAATGTGATTGAGATGGCAATTTCCTGCAATATCCTGAACAAGCCTTATTGAATTAAGTTTAAGTATCTTAGGAGCTCATTGTATTAAAAATACAAACGTTTATTTGTTATTGTGGGATTGTACATAGCTTGTCTAGGAGACATGACTAGAATCAGTCTTAGGAAGTGTTATGAGCTTCACAGGAATCTTTTAAACAATGGGCTGAGACAAAAATGAATTGTTACTTGAGTACATTTCCTAGGAAATACTTGGGAGGAAGTGGAAGACAAATGCCGCCTCTGGACCTGATCTTGTGAAGGCTTAGCCTGGGAGGGGAACTTTGTCTACAAATTACCTCTTCCCAGCATCAAAAGGTCTAAATAGCATTAAGGAGTAACTCTCAGATTATGAGCGTGCTGGTTCTGAGCCAAGTGGTTATGAACTGGTATCCACCGAAAAACCCACTGGTGGGTTTGAAGGACTGTTCACCAGCCAGAGTCCAAGGTTGGAGTTGAGATAATCTCTGGTGAGCTTATTAGCATGTTCATAGGGTCTTTTATTGTTTTAATATGTTTTATCTGTAAAGCTTTTACCTTAAGAACAAATGTGCTTGCTTAGGAAGAGCTGTGTGGTAAGTCAATAACACTGTTTATCATCTCGGAGGAGAAAAGCAAAGCAGGCTGGCTTAGGCAGTCTGACTTTGTCGGGGAATTCTCAGTGTGGTCAGGGAGCTGTGCAGCCTTGAAATACCCTAGACAGGAGCAGGAGAGACACATGTTTCCAATCGAACAGAGGTGATTGTTGGGGAGCCAGAAGCCTAAGAGTGAGTGCCCTTGCTGAACTATAAAGAGGGAAGACAGGTGCAGTTGCCCTGATCTGTGACAATAACTTTGACAGACTTTAATCATTCAATCAATTTTTAAAGATAGGGGTGTGCCTAATATCCAAGGCGAGGTGGGGAATTTGCATTCACATCCCCCACCCCCGGATATTTCCGAGGACATCCACTTCACATGTTCCAAAAGTCCATTATTATCTGGCACATTGTTCAATATGTTCTTTGATCATCCAGGCCTTACTTCCCATCTTCCCCTAGAGATACATACAATCCTGGCCCACAATAATACATAAACTTTGCAAAGATATTTAAATTTCCTTCAATAAAGTTTTTCAAGGAAATTGCCATATCAATCACACATTGAAAAATCAGGATTTGATTATCTCATGTTGGAAACCCAAAATTAGTGGACACTTGGAAATTTTGGTTTTTATTTCTCCATTCCTCAGTTTTTCAACAGTACAAAGAGAATAACAATATCACTTAACTCAAAGGTTGTGAAGATAAATTCATTAATGTTTGTGACGCACTCAACTACTAGGATGAGAGTGCCATAGAACTGCTGAGGAGGAAATTAATAATAGTTGTATTCAGTGCAGGGTTTGAATGATGTAAATAAGACCTAGGGTCACATGCTGAATGAAGAGGATAAAAATGAAATATTGAGCAGCTACACACCATTCACAGGCTGGAGCAGGAGTTCTGTG
Organism: Terrapene triunguis; assembly: GCF_002925995.2. Lineage (NCBI taxonomy): Eukaryota > Metazoa > Chordata > Testudines > Emydidae > Terrapene > Terrapene triunguis. The sequence continues at coordinate 13,517,957 of NW_020664447.1, forward strand.
GGGAAAATGTAGTATATGATCATGTAATTAAAGACTGCATCATACTGTATATGCAGAAAGGGGGCAAATTAAGGTTGCACAAGCAAGCTTAATTCTGGCATTTACTAACTTGAGTGGTTAGCTTTGCTATCTTTTTTTTCCTATTAACTTTTTATTTTTTAAAATATGTATACCGAGAAAACAAACATAACAAAGCATACATAAAGTTCTCATAATATATTAACAATTTGCTATCTAACCTTAGCTATACTTGAAACATTTAATTCTATATGTAAAATATAAATGGTTAAAATATAAATCAATTATTTGTATTACAAATTTATAAACAGAATTTGTTTATAAAAATCCAAATATTTAAAGAAAAAATATTAAGTTAAGATAAAGAATAGAAGCAAAATTCAGAGGAGATGGGTAGAAAAGGGGAGGGAAGAAAGTGGATAGAGAGGACAGGGAGGTGAGATGGGGGCCATACATTTAATAGGATTATTCAGATACATCCAGGAAAGCATCCCATATCTTTGAGACATTTTCTTGGGTATTTCTGTTATGATAAACAATTCTTTCCATTGTGGGCAAGTTTATGATGTCTATGCTCCAGTTTTCAATTGTTGGTCTCTTTTTGGATTTCCATTTTTGTAGTACTACTCTTTTAGCAGTTATTAGTACTCTGCTGAGCCAAAACTTTTCAGATTTATTCAGCTTCCACTTAACATCCATTTGGTTTTAAATTACATGTTTAGTTTGTAACACAATGTTACATAAATGAGTAGCTTTGTAACATGAACAAGGGTCTGAGACTGATTCATTTTAATCTTTGCATCTGCTATTGACATGCTGGCAAGCTTTGGGCAAGTGACTTCACTTCTGCCTCAATTCTCCTATCTGTACAATGGGGATAATAACGCTTAGCTACAGTAGCTCAGAGTGGCTGTGAGGGTTAATTAGTTAATGTCATTGAATGTGCTTTAAAGACATAATGTGCCATGTATTTCATTAAATTAGTTCAGTGTTGTAGATCTCTGATGTCACTAATATATAGATGTATACCGTACACTGATATTTATCTGTACTGTGCTTTTTGAAGCATTCTTCATGAAAATGCCACAAATACCATGGTACACTCAGCACATGTCCAATTTTTAATGGCACCCACCATATGTTGCATGACTGACTGCATTTTAGGATTCCTAGAAATTAGAGCTGCAAAAGATCTGTAGTATTAGATTATCCAGTTCATCCCCCTGCTGGTGGTATATTGACATATATGTATATTTCTGCGCAAAGGTTGTCATTCTGTTTGCTTTCCTTTTAGGATTATGGCATAAAATGTCTTTTGGAAAAGCACAGCCAGCCTGTCTCATTTATAGATTAGACCAAGAACTGTGCATACTCATGACATTTCTTTTTGTAAAATTTCACATGAGATGAGACCTCATAATAAATTAGCACAAAAATACCTATATTTCCAGTAGCCACAAAGGAGCATTATGGATGATAAGTGGCTCTGGGAGTAAATGAGGTACGGTCCAGATAACTAAATAGTAGATAAGACTCATACCTTTTAACACCTACTATTTAATTTCTCAAAGTTAGTTTTGGCTATGAGGAGGTCAGTATTCCTCCAATGAGAGATACAGAAAATAATTTGGTACTCACTGGAGTGTCAACAATTGTAATGTAATTTTTCTTAGCATAAAGCAGGACAATGAATTGAAAGAGTTGCACGATTCCAGTGGGAAATTAAACACCCACTAGGTGAAGGAAGGTGCTGCTCAAATTCATGAAAGGAAGGGACAAGAGGAGTAAGGCCATTTTCTTAATCTTGACCTTGTGTTGCCTTTTGTACTAAGGTGTGGGAGTGAGGTTTTTTTTTAAAGCCTTTGAAAAGTATGAGCATTTCCGTGCTGACCTGAACAAATGTGTGGGAAAAGGTTGGTGGTGAAAGGTATTATGGCAAAGTTTGGTTTGTGAAATGTCAGCGTGGGTGGATGTGAAATGACTGAAAGAAGGTGGCTTATGAATATTTTATTAAGATAAGCTTGCCCCAACTCCTTAACATTTGTGAGAGTCATTTATAAAGGGGATGAATGGTTATCTTTTGAATTGGATTCTGTGTGGTAGAAAGGGGTAATTTTAAATTATTGGACACAAAGTAATTTGTGTTTTAAAAATAACTAAAAATATTTAGTCCAAGAAACAAGAAAATGGTAAGTCAGCTCTTACTAATTGTTTCTCTTACCACCAAATCTGGAGTGTGACTCCCACTGTTTTAGTCACAGAGGTTCTTTTACATACCTTAGGGGACACAATAATTAAGATGATCACAATTATTAATTAGGGCTATTTAATTATTAAAGAGAGGAAAATAAGATATTGAACAAAACAACACAAAAGATAGAACACAAATGATAAACTGGTTACTTCCATTACGATTTCTTCTGTATGTGTCTCTGTGGAGACTGTTAGCAGAGATTACACCTCTGAAAGTGGACCCGGCTTTGGTGGGCCATTTTCCCTTGGTAAATTGAGACCAAAGTATATTGTTTCCCAAAATTATAGCAAACCCAGACTTAGTATCTTATTAGATACTTAAAATTGGTTATATGTGGGCAAACTAATTTGTTTATGGTGGATCTGTTTTTAGTTATTAATAATAATTTAAACAGTTTATGACTGGGGAAAGTAAACAATCTTAACTAAATTGTATGACATCAAAGAAAATATTTAAATCAGTTAGAAGAAGCCATTTAAGGAGCTATCTGAAAACAGGCTAATTATGAATGTTAAGAATTTTAAATCCCAGTATTTCTCCATTTACCAGTGTTGAGACCCTGTTTTCTCTGCAGGAATACATGGTCTAACCATCTGGGGATTAGCAGGACAACTGGGTTAGTATTTCAAGTTACAGCAGTATTTTCATATTCCAATAAAATCATTACCAGAGTTTAAATCTAATCCCTTGGATAGTGTCTTAGTTAACTTTTTCTCACCAATCTGTTCTGGAGAGGTTTTTCTTGGGTTCGTTTCTTATTGAGTTTTCTGTTTTTCTTATCTGTGGCAGATTTCTTGTTGAGATGGACAGGATAAGTCAATGAGTGCTTGCTGTTTTAAGCAGGATAGCAGAAGGGGGATATGTGAGTAAGAGGGTTATTTTTTAAATATTCTTCTCCTTCCTATTTCCATGCAATTATAGGAGGGGAGGGACTGAGCGAGCAGTGGGTGGCAGCGGCCTCTCAGGGGAGGAGAGAAGGAACTCAGTGAGAAGTGGCGAGCAGCAGGGGCCTCGGCGGAGGAGAGAAACAGGGACTGGAAGAGGTGGCGTGCGGGTGGGGCCATGGAGGAAAAGTGGTAGGGGGCCTCGGGGCAGAGCGCAGGAGGGGACACCATGGCCCAGGCGTCCACGCCCTCAAAAGGTATCAGGTCAGCGCTGCATCCCACAGGGGAGGCTTAGCCTCCCCTGGCCTATTATACCTGCCACCTATGTCTTCCAGGCTTATTTAGATTTAAAGTTGGTTGCTGTCATTCTCTTATTGGCTCCATGCCTTTGGGGTTGGCTTAGGTGACATCTTTGGCTCCTGAATATGCAGTCTGCCTAATGAATATGCAACATTTCTTTAATTGCCTTTGTTCTTGTGGTGGGAAAATCCCAGATAACCTTTTAAAGTTAAAATCTAACTTTTTATTCAATTCATTTTCTGAGTTAATCCCTCAATTTTGTCAGAGTTCAACAGGAAATGAAATTCTGTTTCCGAAAGTCCAAACATTTCTGTTGCTGATATAAAAGTTTTTAGTTCTCAAAATAATTCTTAGAAAATCTTTAGCTTAAGTTGTTGATTCTACATGACAATTTTTGGAAAGATGATTTCTCTTGTCTTGCTGAATGGGATGAGTGTTGACAGTAAATAATTAATTCCCCATTAATATAAAAATTCTATACTTACATGGCTTCTTACGTTGGTAATTAGTTTAGCAAGATCATTAGATTTCATGTCGGTACATAAAGCGTGTTACCATTTATGGAGCAATAATATTAGGAGCTTTGCATGTAGCTAACATATCTGCAAGTATGTATTTCACAAAGGTCTTTGCCATTTCAACACTTAAGAAATAAACAAAAGTTCAAACCAGTTCCAACTACACATTTTTTTCGTGGAAGGTTTTAAAAAACACAAACAGAAATTTTGATTTGGGGTCGGGGTTGAGGGCGGAAGTTGTTATAGTGCACTTTACAGCCTAGATTTATTGCTCTGATAACACACTAAATTCCTGTTTACAATTAGGAGTCTTACGAAAATATGAATGTTTTACATGGTTTTATGACTAAGGAGGTTATTTTTTTGATGTTTGCTTGTCCCTGGGAGACAGAACAGAAATATTCTGAAATTCCTTAAATAAGGTTGAACATTTTATAATATAACTAATCACATACAAATACTGTATACCTTTAAGCATCCTGGCTACACCATACTTGTAGCTATATCTGAATACTAATTAAAGGCTGAAACAAGTTTGTAATGACCTAATATTTTTTTAAAGTTATAATAAGTTTATTGCCATGTTTGCATCCATACTGAGGTCTGTCCATCACAGCTCTCAGATCTGACCTATTGCTGTAGCTCAACAAACTACCCAAGGAATGAATGTTCCATTTCTCTCAGCAAGGTTGTTATACTGTATTTCTCTATTTAGTTTTCTTATTAGAATCATCTTTGGAATGGCATCTGAACAAGCGCTGTGTAGAGCCTGCAGGTTCAGGCAGGTGTGGTGAGAGGATAATATTCACCTACTTGTGAACAGGAATTACATTACCAAAGCTGCTGTTACAGGAAATCAAGATATAACAGAACACTAACAATAGTAAAATAAATAAACCAGCATTCTTAGAAACATTTACACCTCTACCCCGATATAACGCTGTCCTTGGGAGCCAAAAAATCTTACCGCATTATAGGTGAAACCGTGTTATATTGAATTTGCTTTGATCCGCCGGAGCGCGCAGCCCCACCCTCTCTGGAGTGCTGCTTTACCGAGTTATATCCAAATTCGTGTTATATCGGGTCGCGTTATATCAGGGTAGAAGTGTATTTAAAAAAACATCTGTAAGAAAAAACACAGAAAAAGCTTCCCAGTAAGTAGATATGGGCATGGTTGAGAACAAAGTGGCTGTCTCTCACTTCAGGCAGGGTGGAAGTGATGCTTCTTGACATGAGGAAACGGCTGGAGGAAGTGGCAGCATTGATAGCTCCATTAGCTATCGTGGCATACACCTATCCTTCAGCAAAACAGTTTGTAGCTTCTGATCTCCAGTGGATCCACTGCTGATCCTGGATTCACAACTATAATGATTGCCATTAAAAAGTCAACATTTGCTAACAGTTATTGCACAGTAATTTCAGAGCTACCATTGGTGTTATACAGAAGGTCAGACTAGATTATCCAGTGGTCCCTTCTGGCCTTAAAGTCTGTGAATATGAATCTTCCTCTATAGTTTCAAGGGGAAAAAATGTGTGAAGTGTGGGATATAGGTTGGCAAATACTGGCTTTTTAATGGTGGCCCCTGTGCCTTTCATTATCTGTGGTTAGCCAGGAAGTAGCAACCATTCCTCTTAGATGGGAACATCACAATAGTCTTCTATGCTTTGGTCATCTCCAAGCTAGACTGCCATACTTAGAACTAACCGTGAAGTCTACCTAGAAGATTCAGTTGAAAGAGAACCCAGCTATTCACCCCGTGAATGGCCTGAGGTGTCTTCTCAAGTCTCTTTGCTGGTTTTCTGTTTATTTTTGGGTGTGGTACAACGTATTGAAGGTCTTTAAAGCCCTGAGTGGTCAGGGACTTGACTACCTAAGAGAGTGTCTCTCACCCTGTACCCCGTGAAGGCAGTTAAGATTGTCTGGGAAGCTATTCCTGAGATTGAACTCTCTGGGACTGGCAAGAGGGGAGTCTCCGTTTAAAGAATTCCACCTCTGGAATTCTCCCCTTGCAGACCTTTAGTCTGCACTTTGTTTCATCAGAGTTCACTCTTGGTGATCTTCTAGAAGGCAAGCTACTGATGTGTGCACATAATGGACAGTTCTATCATCCCTCGATAGCCAGGGGAAGCAGAAAAGTGTTTGAGTCCCAATCCTAACATCTAAGGGATCCTATTGATTTTAAGTGCAAGGCAAGCCAACAAGTTTTACACTAGTATGGACATCATAAGTGTGAGTGTAAAATTAATGTAGAGTTGAGGCATCTGGAAGAGGTGTCCATGACAGTGACTAACTCTTCAGTTAAAACAGGGAACTAAATATCTTTGCCAGTTCTACATCACTATGTAAATACGCCCTTCAGCAGAAACCAAAAATACTTGCTCTTTTAGTGAGTAACACTTTGAAACACAACTTTGATCTCCTTTTTGGCAACTTCCTCCATGATTTTGGCATCTGTTACTTCCGAGGAGATGGATAAAGATGTATGTGTTTTTAAAAATGTCATTCGTCCTCTATATTGCACACTGACATGCCATTTATTTATAATTTATTATATACTGAATCTATTAAAAGTATATGAGTTAAACCTATATTGTTTTTAACTAGCCAAAGGCTTATTTATAAGTGATAAATATTCTGGCGTAAGATTTATGTCACTAATGAGTAAATCACGAGTTTACAAATGCATTCTAAAGCAAGACAACCACCGTTTAAAGAAAGAGACATCAGGAGCCAACAGGGCAGATTGTCTTTAGATCTTTTATATTATTTTTAAGTGAATTTAGTGCTGGTGAGAGAGAGGGCTGACATTGGAAAGTGAAACACTCTGTTTCCAGAAGAAAGATAACAAAGGCAGTGGGAATGTAGCAGAGCAAATCTGCTGACTGTACATCTCAACTCTGATCTGGAAGGACCCCGTTACAAAGAGGTGAAAATGGTTTTCTGGAGTGTGCCCAAGGGAAGAATCATTCAAAATCATTTTTAAATATTGGTGATAAAAACAATCTCACATAATGAAGGTGTTGAAGTCTAAGGTTTATGTTTGCAAAGCTGTCTCCCTAGAAGCACAGGTTCATATCACAAAAGGGCTGGCTAAACCCTTTACCTTCTGAAGTTGACAAATTGAGTTTCATAAATTTTACTCTGTGGGGATCTTTTGGTTGAGACCTTAAAAAGGAGGCTGCCTTGTCTGCTCTGCATATATGTTAGAGATCCTACTTTTGTAAAAGTAGTAATTTTTCTGTGGTATCCTTGGCCACAATGTTTCCCCTCTCCCATGATGGCCAGGCTCCCCGGCTGGTGCAAAGGACTGCGGGGGATCCTTTGGGAGAAAAGACACTATATACATATAAAATATTATTTTTAAGCAATTGTATCTTTTTCTGAACTTGCAGTGTGTTTTATGTTAATGTACATGGAGCAGTCTGTATATATATATATATATATATATATATATATATATATATACACCCTGGCACCTGGAGTTCATGTGCACCACTTTGCTGATCTCTACATGCACATGAACTGCTCTTGAAATCGGCATACAATGTACAGTCTCTGTTCCTTTCACTCCTGAAAGTAATAGTATCTAATAGAGTTGAACAGCTGCTAGGTATTCAGAGATGTGGATAAATGTGTTTTGTTCTTTCTTTAATATATTATGCCACTGTCTATAAAACTATGATCAAAGGCTATGAAGTAAATTCAGCCTTTGCTTACAAAGGTGAAACCCCCAATGGAATCAGTTTGGATGAGTGCTCGCTTATGCCATTTGACCACATCATTCAAAAACTCTAGAGTCCATTGTTATAAAATATATCTCTTATTGTGTTTATCTTTGGAGGTTGTAACACCACATTACCTGGCTATGAGCACTTCTCCCAAATGACCCCAGCCCAGATAAAAGCTCCCAAGCAATCCATTGGTCTCAATCAATTCTCCCACTGCTCCTTTAACAGATCCTTCCACACTGGTTAATTCACCCCACTCCAGCTCAACAAACGACCTCACCTTGTCCAAATTCTTTCCCTCAACCACAGCAAATGTCTCTTAGTAGCTCTTTCTATCTGTTTCTATCTTTGGTGGTTCAGCAGATTTTTCTCTTGAAACGCTGCTCCTATTAGATTACCTACCAAAGCAAGGACTTTCAAAGTTGTAAAAAGTTTAGGGGAAATTATTGATTTATAACTATTTCACTTAATGTAGAAGTGGTAAATTAATAAGAATCATAATTGAACTTACCATACAACAACTATGAACTATTGATTTTCCCATGAACTCAAATGGGGCCTGCAAATCCTTATTGTTACATGACATTCTTACTTCTCCCGCTAGGAAATCTCAGGTTCACCTCTTCCACTGAGACACGATTGAAGCCGCTGGAGATAGAGGAACATCATTATCGTTTGTATTTCACTGTCACATTAAATGTGCGAGGTGCTGTCTATAGTATTGAAAAGTAGTTCTAAATATTTTTTTAAAATCTGCCTCAGAATAAATATTTATTTATTTACTCTATCACTAAATAAACATACATTTCCCCAGTATGGCCGTAAGGAATTGTGAAATAAAAATGATGATTTTGGGCCAACTCTAGGCCCCATTCAAATGAAGAGCAAAATCTCCATTAATTTCAACTGGACTGGGATTTGATCTCTGAATAGCAGTCCTAAGAAATGTCAGGCTAATTAGACATCCTTGAAGATGATAAGGTAAGAGAAACCATATATTAATATACTAGCAGTGGCTTGGGGGTCTCTGGTGTCACATCATTTTTCTGATCCTAGATTCCCCACTAACTTTATTGTACTACATCACAAACTGAAGTGGCTCCAGTAAACCCCATACCCACATATAAACAATCTGTTTTTTCTACTTAGAAAGTTTTTATTTGACCAACTTAAGTGCACAGAGTGGGTGTAGTGATGGGGGTGGAATCCTCACCGTACTATTAAAAGCCAAATCGTTGATGCAGGGATAACAAAATCTTTAAAACCTTGCAGCTGCAGTGTCAGTGAAATCAGCCAAAACAACCTTCTTCCTAGTTGCAAGGAACTGTCAATGATCAGGTATGACTCAGAGTCAGAGATAGATGGTGGCTAAAGCCCGGGTTAGCTTGTTGAGTGTGCTTATTGTACAGTTCTCTTCATGTATGCTAATGGGGAGATACTGCTAAAGTGTGCCTGATTTAATGCTCATTGACATAGACAAAATCAAACGCTTATGCCCCAGCTACTGTAGATAAAACTAATTGTGCTTGGTAGGTGATCTATCTGGAGTACATACAGTACCACTTATCAATTGTGGTAAGTGGGCAGGTAATAAGCATTTTTATAGAGGGCCTGGTGCTTTACAGAAAAAATAAATGACAAGTCTCCGCTCCAAGGAGTTTACAGTGGAAGGGTCTCATCCTACAGGCTGCTGAACAATGTGAAGGCAATGGGAGACAAGGGAAATAAGAATCTCACAAGATTAGACAAAACACAGAAAGGGACGACAAAGAGGAGGTAGACCAAGAGGTGAAGTGAAGTGAAAAGTGGCTGGAGACTCAGAGAAATGTTCATAACAGTCAATAACTTGGGGGTGTTCGTTTACACCACTCTGCTTAATCTCTCTTTCCTTTAGGCACCCTGGGTTTTATCTCCCTTGGGTCAGTAGTGATGAAAACTGCTGGCACTGGCACCATCATTGCTCCCACCTTGCTTCACTAGTATGGAGCGGATTTGTTCAGGTGTCAAACACCCAGGTAATTGACAGATTACTCGCTTCCCTATGTGTAGCTGAGGGGAAACACTTATTGAATTTTCATTTCTGTTAACCAGGCTATTTTTATTTTTTTAGTTAAATCCTTGGTGTCATATATAAGATTATTCATAGATCAAAACACCAACTAAAATATGTTTTAAATGTCAATATTTTCAAGCATTAATTACTTTGCTAATATCATGCATGAATTTGCATGCTCCTCTGCTGACAGATTCATGAGTAGCCTTTTCAAACCTCACAGGGTTAGCTCATCCTTCATACAAAGACTAGATCATCTCTCCTGTTTGGAGGAAGGAGAAATTGTCTGTGGGTGACAGGACAAGGAAAATGGCAAAAATTAGAGGGGAGCCATTACAGAGGGTGGAAGGTCAAGGGCAATTGACCAGGACAAGCACGTAAATGAATGACAGATGCATGGAATAGGTTTAAACAGCAGGCCTCAACTTTATTAATTATACCTCGGGGAGGAGCAAAATACTGTCTGCCCCCTGCTCTCATGTACCAGACAGTAAGTTGGTTCCCGTGCGGGTTACAGAGCTTTATTCATGAACCAAAGAATAACTTGGGGTATAGCCTCCCTGGTCTACCCTATGGACTCAGCTCTCCCCCACATTACACAAAGGGCGGGGGGAGGGAGTGGGGGGGAATGACAGAGGCTACAAGGCTGGGGAGGTGGGGGAAAATTTCAGTGCACAAAGACTTCAGGCTTCTCCCCTGCCCCCATGAGCACAAGGTCCAACTGCACAATCTTGGGTTTCATTTACTATCTGGGAGCTGGTCCTTTTAGTCTTTATCCACACTGGACACCAGCCACACATTGCAATCAATCAGTAATTTTAATCTAACCCAACTATACCTCTAGAAGGCTTTAAGGAAGGCAAAAAACCCCACCACACCACACCACATAATTTGGCCCAGTGAGAAAAATTCCTTTCTGATCCCTAAAAGCAGGCAGTTGGTCAGACCTGCAGAATAATAAATGTACAGTTCCTAATCTACAACTACGGGGAGGGAGGCTGGGGCAGTTTACCACAGAGAGAGAGGCTTTTGAAAAGCCCAGGCTTAGCTTAAATTGGCTGCTATGTGCCCGCCTCTGCCTCTCAGCTGGCCCCATCCCCTTTTCCCAACTAATGGCTTAGCAGAGAATCAAAGGAAGGGGGCACTGACAGGACAGAACCCCCACCCCCCCACCCCCATACATGCTTTTGAGCTTCTCTCTTTCCCAGCTGTCTAGTTAACCATCCTGCCCCACTAACAGCAGTAGAGTAAAAGGGTATTTTAAGGTTGGGGTGGGATATGCAGCATCATTTTGGATTGTGATAATTAATCAAAGTGCTGCCTTACACCGTTTGCAGCTATAAAAATTGATCCTTTTACTGCCCTGTGAATATTCACTTTTCATCCCAGGGGTAGATGTGTAAACTCCCATGACCATACTGAGTTAGCGGGTTGGCTTTTGTATTTTCTTCTTTCTGGGTCCTGAGCAGGCTGGACAGAAGGTGCACATTCTGGGATTAATTGATCCATATATGACTTAAGCACTTCCTGCAACACGGAATTAGAGCTCTATGTAAATGATTTTGGTCCTGAAGATGGGAAGTTTTTCCTCTATCAGACTTCCCACTTATGCAGGCCCTTATCAGTGTTCTATCACACATCTATTTTACATGAAGATAGTGGAAGAAATTTGGTGTTCAAGGAAATTAAATCATGAGTAAAATCGTTAGTAAATTTAAGACAATAAGCCAAATCCAGAAGTGTTTACTCATTTTTACCTCTGTCCTAATTCAGCTCCACTGAGGGGTCTGCTGTGCAGGTAAACATGTTCAGAATTTGGTTTGATGTGATGAAATAATGGAAGAGGGAAAATCTCAGTAACTTTGATTTTCCTTAATCTCAGGCTGACCTTCAGGATTTGCTTTTAAAGTACAAGGTTAAATGTGCTAAACTTTTAAGAATATTTGCCAGCGTGAACCATGTTTTATTGTGTCAGAGAAATGAGGATGTAACTTTAATTCTACTGAAAATGGCTAAAATCAACTGGGATGAGAATTTTCTATGCCCGTGGCTCCTCCTAATTCCAAGAATCCTTCTGTTAGTCACAATTCCCTACTAGAAATAATGGTTTGCAGTGAACTGTAACTGGGTTGGTGAAACAGGTTGTGCAGAACCTGAGTAAATGATCTGAGAGTCAGACAATTGTAATCTTTCCAGATATGTCTCCTCACACCATAAGCCTGTCAGCGCAGGTTTTTACTTGAAAATTCTCCTTTCAAAATCCAAGATTTTGTAATTATTGCTCCTTTGCACATGCAATGAGAGATTTCAGGATATGACCAATCAGCTTTCTGATTCATTACAGGGAGAGCTGAGTGGATAAGACTTGGATTGTCATGAGCTTCTGCTAAAGCTGATGCTACTAGTTGTTCTGAGGGCAAGCTGAACCAAAGCATGGAAGTTAGAAGATTTAGAATATTTAAAATTTTCCCTTTTGATACAGAGTTGATATTAGCATTAGAGTTTATTTTTTAAATCGAGAAGGTGGGTGAGGTAAACATCTTATTGAACCAACTTCTGCTGGTGAACGAGACTAACTTTCAAGCTTACATAGCATCTATTTGCTATTTCCTGAGGAAAATATTAATATCAATGTGTATTTTGTGTGTGACTGTGAGTGATTGACTACCCACATTAGACCCCTATCCAGAAAATCATAATAGCAAGAATAATTTTGAGTGGTCCCAGTGACTGCAGGGGGGTTGCTCATCAGACTAACAACTACTTTGCATTAGTGGCATTCACCCAATCACTCTGACCAATGTTTTGTGTAGATTTTTTTCCCCTTTATCTGTATGTATATACTAAGTTTATTAACAATGGCCTCTGTGCTATGTTGTTTTTAAAAATGGACATAAAGAAAAGGCAAAGTCTGTCCTTAAAATATGTATTACGTATAGTTCCAAAAAATCATACCAAAAAATTGATAATATGACTAGGAATATGTACTGAGGAATTTTCAACTCTGTAAGGATAGCAGCACATATATAGTCAATGGCATACTTAATGATGCAAATACTATATTAATATACAAACCTGATGAGAAATTTTGCAAAAGATAGAAGATACTGCATATTTTATTTATTAACAAGCTCTCAGACAACATGTGTTATTAAAAAGTTCCATAAACAGCTTGGTCACAATGAGCCATGCATGTAATCAGATTAATGAGGAGAGATCTACAATTCAGTGCTGCTCATGAGTCATAACAAAATCCTTCCCTACAGCTTCATGGCAGCCCTTTATGTACCATTCATTAGATACAGACAGGTAATATTATTAAGAGTGCAAGGAACTACAGGCCAGGAAAAATTCACTTGACCAAACTTGTATACTTTAAATTTCATTCACTTCACCTCATACTTTCGCTTCCTTCCTAGCTTTAAAAAGATTTACCTATTTTTTAAAACCATTAAAGTGGTATGTTCAAGTGCCTTTGCTTGGCATGTCATTTTGCATGTTTATTAATGTATGTGGGACTGGCTGCTTACTCTTCATTTCCTATATTCTAAAACGTGCACCCAGGTTTTGAGCACCTCACCTTCTGGCTGGTATTTTCAAAGGAGTCTAAGAAATTTAGGCTTCGGATTCCCACTGAATCCCAATGGGATTTCAGCACCTAAATTTTAGGCATCTTTGAAAATCCCATCCTATATTTCTTCCTGTTATATCAAACTCCTTAACAATAAGCCATCTCAGAGTCTCTCTCCCCTCCTCCCCTCCGCCCCAGTGAAAATAGCTCAAATCCTTTAGGATTTTCCTTTCATGAATATTCTGAAAAATATCAACTAACCACACAATGAAAAGCTAAAATATCCTTCCTATGGAAAGGTGGCATACATTAATGTAAGTATTTCAGAAAAGGATTGACCATTTTTAAAAAATACAATAATAATCACTTTCCTCTTCTCAACTACGTACGCTACATTGATGACATCTTCATCATCTGGACCCATGGGAAGGAGACCCTGGAAGAATTCCACCATGATTTCAACAGCTTCCACCCCACCATCAACCTCAGCCTGGACCAATCTACACGGGAGGTCCACTTCCTAGACACCACAGTACAAATAAGCGATGGCCACGTTAACACCACCCTATACCGAAAACCCACCGACCGCTACGCCTACCTTCATGCCTCCAGCTTCCACCCCGGACACACCACACGATCCATCGTCTACAGCCAAGCACTGAGGTACAATCGCATCTGCTCCAACCCCTCAGACAGAGACCAACACCTACAAGATCTTCACCAAGCATTCTCAGAACTACGATACCCACACAAGGAAATAGAGAAACAAATCAACAGAGCCAGACGTGTACCCAGAAGCCTCCTGCTACAACACAGGCCCAAAAAAGAAACCAACAGAACTCCACTGACCATCACCTACAGTCCTCAGCTTAAACCTCTCCAACGCATCATCAGTGATCTACAACCCATCCTGGACAATGATGCCTCACTTTCACAGACCTTGGGAGGCAGGCCAGTCCTCACCCACAGACAGCCCACCAACCTTAAGCATATTCTCACCAGCAACCACGCACCGCACCATAACAACTCTAACTCAGGAACCAACCCATGCAACAAACCTCGATGCCAACTCTGCCCACATATCTACACCAGCAACACCATCACAGGACCTAACCAGATCAGCTACAACATCACCGGCTCATTCACCTGCACGTCCACCAATGTTATATATGCCATCATGTGCCAGCTATGCCCCTCTGCTATGTACATTGGCCAAACTGGACAGTCACTACGCAAGAGGATAAATGGACACAAGTCAGATATCAAGAATTGCAATATACAAAAACCTGTGGGAGAACACTTCAATCTCCCTGGCCACACAATAGCAGATGTAAAGGTAGCCATCTTACAGCAAAAAAACTTCAGGATCAGACTCCAAAGAGAAACTGCTGAGCTCCAGTTCATTTGCAAATTTGACACCATCAGATCAGGATTAAACAAAGACTGTGAATGGCTATCCAACTACAGAAGCAGTTTCTCCTCCCTTGGTGTTCACACCTCAACTGCTAGCAGAGCACCTCACCCTCCCTGATTGAACTAACCTCGTTATCTCCATACTGATTTATACCTGCCTCTGGAAATTTCCATTACTTGCATCTGAAGAAGTGAGGTTCTTACCCACGAAAGCTTATGCTCCCAATACTTCTGTTAGTCTTAAAGGTGCCACAGGACCCTCTGTTGCTTTTTACAGATTCAGACTAACACTGCTACCCCTCTGATACTTTCCTCTTCTCGTGTAGGGTTCCTTAGTTCCTGCATGGAATGTTTGGTATTCCACAGGAATCAACCTCTCTTAAGACATCCCCCCAAGAGACCCTACATTGCAGCCATAATTCTCCCAGATTAACATAGCAGGACAAGAATCCCTTCCATGGCAGCCTGCTTTGCAGTCCCCATCTCCTGTATTCATCTTAGACATCAAGGCTCTGATCCATAGGTCATTAAAGTAAATGGAAAGACTCCCATTGACTTAAAAAATGGGCTTTGGATCAGGCCTTAAGAAACCAAGTCAAATTCAGATCTCTTGCAAGGATAGCAGAAAGCAATATTGCCAGGGTATTTGGGCCACCCAACATTTTTTCCTTTATTTACTGTGTAGATTCCATAATCTTCATGTATTTTCCCTTTGGGGATGCATCCTATGTGTCTTTTTGTTTACTTACTGGGGTTGATGCCTTCAAAGATTTTTTTCTAACTCCCTGATCTGTCTCAGTAGAAAATGCATGTTAATCAGTTTGGTTTGTTGTCTCCAGCCACATTGCTCCAAATTACAGTCTCTGTGAACACATGACTGATACATTTATTTGAATGAATTCACCAACAAAAATAAAGGACTCGTGCTATCAGAAAAGTTGAGCCAAGATTCTCCTCAAAGAAGACAACTCCATCATAACCTGCATTGTAAGTAGGTCCCACAGCATCATTATCAAGAAGAAAAAACTTCCTCTGGAAGGATACTTGGATTACTGGATGAAAAACTTTTTTCCAATTTAGAAATGTATTCAATTCCTTTTCTATATCATTGTGCTTTCTTCTACTTTGGTAGTAATTTCATTCCAATCATATTGCTTCTCAGAATATGAATGAAGCTGTACAAAGGGGGCTTCCTCTTTCCAAAGAGAATAATAAATCAGCAGACTGCTATGCCACTTCTTCATACTCATTTGCACAGCTAAAAATGAGGAGATTTCCAAGTGTCAGATACAACCTTTCTCCTTAACAGTGACACTCAGTATGACACATAGAACTGAGTAGAACTCAACCTACTCAGGCCATTGACCAGATCTCACTCAATGCATAATAATCCAATAGCCCCAAATACAGTCTTTCCAGCTGATTTTTAGTTTCATCAACAGGCTTGCAAAGCTTCCTGTTTCCACAGGGGAAACTCTTAATGTCCTTCTTTTTGAATTTCCCACATTATTTTCCAATCTCTGCCAGGGCCTGAAAATGTAAGAGTTGGGAAGGAGGGGAGGAATTAAAAAGCTAATCAAAATTTGTCATGCCTCCAAAGCAGTTTGAGGTTGTGGCTTGGTTTCATTCTAGTACTGGGTTGTATTTTATATAATCCAAACAGCAACCATTCAGCCATTTCTAAATCCAAATGTGGGGTGGAAGAGCCTTCATATGTGAGATGGGTAGAGTGCTGTTTAGCTCATTAGAATATGAGAAAGTCTTGTGAATAAATATACAAGTATATAATGTTAGGGCCTGATCCTGAGAAGTGCTCAATCCCAGCAAGATTAATAGGAGCTTTCAGGATCAGGCTCTTTATTATTAACACAGTTTTCAATTAATTTAGTTGTTTTCAGCTATAGTTCTGTATTGGAATTTTTAAAAAATCAAATATGTTTTCTCCAGTATTGTTAGTGGCTGGATTCTGATCTCAGCTACATTGGTGTAAATCCATAGTGTCTCCACTGAAGTAATAGAATGACTCTGGGGGTACAACAGTAACTGAGCTCTGAATCTAGCCCAGATCTAAACAGTTATGAAAGGCGATGTGTCAGAAGCATCTGTTCCAAGTGTTTAGTTCATGCATTGTATAGTTCTTTCATCTATAGTTCTCGTCCCATGTTGTCATCCTGGATTTCTGTTCCACTTCAAAATTAGCAACACATCAGCCAGCAATTTCCTCAAAATCCCCTCCACACTCATGGGTACTTCAACAAGCATGATTTGACATCACTGCTGGCACTTGACATACCTCCTCCAAAAGACAGTATTCATAGGAATGGCAATCAGCATTTCCAATGCTAAAACATTCTCGAAAGTGCTGCCTGACTCATCTTCATTCGAAAGAGTCTTCAGCTTCAAGGTAAATTAGAGAATATACTCTATTGTTGGAAAGGACTCAACCCACAGGCCCAGCGTACAAATCAAAATAGGACCGCTTTTGGAGTGTTACAGAAATGGAGGACATTTATTGTAAAGCAGTCTTAAACACATTATATTATGTGGTAAACATAGACCCTTCATTACAAGTCTCAGATGGAACTGAAATACGTCTGCATGTTCTGCAGTATACATTTTGCATGGCGATTTTTTGTAGCTTACGCAACCACAGTATTGTACACTTGTAGAGCTAATATGAAGCCAACAATTTTTTTCTCTCAAAATATTTGCCATGGGGAAAAAAAAAACAATTACCCTACAAAAACTGGCAAAATGTTGAGGGGGGAAATTGATAGAGTTTCCTGGTAGTATGAAAATGCATTTTAATTCGCCTCTCCATCATGATGTTTGGTCTGTTTTCTATGATCATGCAGATTTATGCAATGATTTGTCAAAGCCAATTTGACCAGTGAAAAGTTTTTCATATTTGAAAGTAGCAGGAGAGACTTTTGTTAATTGCCTTTTTTTTTTCATTATGTGGGTAAGGACTAGAGCCCTGTTTATTGAAGGTAGAGTATTAGCTTAAGAATCTTAGATTCTATTTCCAGCTCTGCTACTGACTTGAAGTGTGTCCTTAACCGAATCTCACTCCTTCTAGACTTCAGCAAAAATACTGTTACCCTGAACTTAATTTTACTATTAGTAAAATTGAGAATAAGTTAAGAATGATTCCTGTTTATGGGCTAAGTCAAGTCAGAGGCTGAATGCTGATCCATTCATGTATAGTATACCTACATTTGAGGTATTTGTGTTGCTGGAGCTCAGCAGGGTTATAACTGAGTTTAAGAGAAATCCCTTCTATTAGCGGATTATGGGAAGGGCTAAGTGACTGGGTCAGCCATATTTGTGAGCAGAGAGAAGTAAATAGTAAGGGACAAATGTGTGAATATTCATATGAACTGAAAACAAATTTGGATTCAGCCATATTTGTGACCCTTTCCATGGATATTTGTGTCCAAAGTTTACTAGCTGAATACTTGCCAAAAGCAAATGTTAAGCTGAAATTCTCAAATATTCATCGAATGCAAGTTTAAGATACAATTGTAAAATTTGCAATGTGCACTCTATTGGTTAGCAACATCAAATTACATCACATAAATGAATATTAATAATGCCATGTGATTTATATAAGTAACTAACACAACTACAAATATTCACAATTAAAGAATGATCTGCAGATAGGAAAGAAAACTCTCAGAAAATATTTGGTGAATAATTTCCAGTAGCAAATACATTTGAGAAGTTCATGATCTGTTCACAAAGAATTGACAAACAGGTGTAATTCACCAAATAAATTATTATTTCCATATTACAATCCGAGTGGTGAGCATATTGGAGGTGGAGTTCTGAGGCCAGTAGTTGACAGAGCTGCTTTCTATTAACCAGACCACAGGGATTATTATGCTTTACAGTTATTGAAAAGTAAACATACTGATCCACTGAAATCAGTGGAGCTATGCAAATTTACACTAGCTGAATATCTGGCCCAATATCTGCAGCAAATGTGTTCACAGAACTCTTATAGGATGCCAACATACTGAAAACTTACTCCAGACAAAAAATATGACAACCGCCATTACATACAATTAGTCCACATGTGTTTCATTTACACTGATGTAACTCCATTTAAGGAGTTAGTCTAGAGTTAATCTAGATTTACTTTTGGGACAAGTCAAAGTACTATTTGGCCCAAAAACTCTTCTCTCATGCCATAGTCCTATTTATTTCATTTCCGTCAGAATCCAAAAGGTGAGATTGGTAAGTAAAATGAGAGAGCAAAGAACATATTCCACATTTCACAGATCATACCCCTACTGATGTTACTTAATCTCATTGACGTCAATGGTAGTTCCATTCATGGAATGAATATAGAATATGCCCCAAGGTTGTATGTAAATAGATTATTCCTAATTCTGCATTTCAGGCTTTATATATCTTTGTTTTTGACTGTCAGCTTGTGCTTTCTGTGGCAAAAAGAGATTACATCTTTTATCTCAGGGGCATTGTTTAGCTTCTGTGTAAACAGAAATCAGGAAATGAACACTTACTTTCTCTTCCCAAATTTTAATAGCAAATTATCTATAATGATCGTAGGTGGACATTGATGGCTGAACTACAAGAGATAGATTTACAATTCAGAGGAAGACATTATTTTGTGGTGAGAAATGACTTTTCTGATGCAATGTAAATAATTCAATCACTCCGTATTTACTGTATAATGTAAGGATTTTTCAGACCTTGATCTCCCTTTTTCTATGGGAAAAGGGGAACAATGCTTTGAAAATTTGATTCATTTCTTTCAAAAATTTCTGAATGAATAAATGATGCATCCTATGGGGTTTGTTTGTTTTGTTTTAACCGTGTAAAATTAAGGATCCTTTTTGTATTTTATTATGACTAATTGTTCACTCAATGGAAGTTTGTCTTAATTCAAATGCCACTCTAATAAAGGTTAGCTCCTATGATTGTATATAACTTGTGTGGAAAAGCTTTTATAAATTACCTTATTGTTTCACAGGCCTTGGAGAGTGCTGCTGGGGATGGCAATGAGTGTGACTCATCTGGCTGTATAGCTGGAAATGTAATATTAAAGAAAATAAATAACAAGACTGAAAGGGCATTAAGTGAGGAAATGAGGCATGAATGCATGAGACCGAGGTTAGTCTACTGCATGTAAGTGGATTTTGCCCAATTACTTGGGAACCAGAACTTAGTAAGGGAACTGCAGGATCATGAATGAACTGAGGCATACACTCGAATACTTCTGGCTATTTGAAACTACTAGTTTCCCGTAGATTTCATTTCCAAACAGAAGGCTGCTAGTCTATTCCCATTCAACATTGTATGGATTGACAATTTGAAAATTAGAATATTTGAAGAAAATACCTTGTGGTTGTTAATATTATTTGTACTACTTACATATGTCACCATGTCGTATTTTGGATTCCCTGACTCAGCAGAGTCAGAGTTGCAAACTTGTTACAAACATTTTGAACTAAAATTTCCTAACCTGTACATTGTGCAGGCTTTTGAAAGATGCAGGCTGGAACCTGAAACTGACTTAGATCCTTGTTATATCAAACTTTGAAGTGTCGATGGAAGCCCAGTTATCTCATTGCTCTTTATTTACTATATGTAAGATTTCTATATTTTACTGTAGTAGAAAAGAGTAAAATCTGCCTGCTTTGTAAAGTTAGGTATGAGCTAATCTGTTTCAATATACAAACTCCATTTATTATTTCAGTTGACTTACTGACCATATCCCTGACTAGTGCAGGAACATACATGTTACCATTTTTTTCTCACTATTCAACCACTCCAGGAATTTCAGAGTACTTTATCATGTAAAAATTATTTAATTTTAGGCAAAAAAATCACTTGGCCATGGCAAATTTATTCAAATGTCCCTGACATGGATATATTAGGTATTTGTGTTGCTAAGAGATCAACAAGCCATCAATACATAACGATTGATGACTAATATTAAAGGACTACACTTTTGAGTTACCATTCTTCTAAGAAAGATGGTTGATATAAAAGGCTGATGCCTGTTTAGAACTTTATACTGTGAGGCCTACAGCTTTGGATTCAGATAAGTTTTGCCTCATGAAGCTCTTGGGACTATGTGACAACCTTGCTTTGCCCAAATATTGGGTCTGCTAGGTGACAGGCTGCTCCTCAGCACAAGGCAGATTTATAGCCTCAGAGAGTCAGCCTGCCTGCCCTCAGGGCCAATTCTGGCATATGGAGATGAGTCAGAGATTGCAGCTCCCTGACTCTGCCCTCTTTTCTCCAGCCACACCTCGGAACTGTCTCATACATATGGGGTCAGCTTCAGCCACCCAGTGATTTACCCTGGGGTGGGATTGTGGTGGGGCGGACCACTTGAGGGTAGGATTGGAGTTGATGCATCCATAATTACATGGATCTCTCAGCCAACCCCCCATTATCCTATGCAGAGGGAGGGAACAAGGGCTGCAGATGATACTGTAAGTGAGGGTTAAGTAGTAGCCTGAGGGAAAGAATTTTTGTTTTCCCTAAACCCTGAGTGCCTAAACCGCCTTTTCCCTCTTTAAAGTCAAAAAGTTGATGAGTTTGGCTGAGATTTGGGCACACACAACATGGAGTGAAGGTGTAGAGGCCAGAGTCTCAGCTATGCCCAATGAGTTCTCAGTGCATCCGAGTGGGGTGCACAAAAGGACTTGTTTGCAGCCCCTGATTTTAGGGCTAGATCTGTGCTAGCCCAGTCTCAGTGTAGTTCAGAGTAGCCTCCAGGCCAACAGCCCCCAGAAGGGATGGCCAGGTCTCAGGATACCAGCGTCACAGTCCCACCACGCACCTTTCCCCCTACAATGGAGGTCCTCAGAAGGTGGTGTAGGAAATGTTACGATGACTCTATACAAGCTAGGTTTACCCCATGCCATGGGAATCCTCCACAGTCATGAACTGCCAGCTGTGAATCTGCTTTTCCCTAGGGAGAGCAGTTGGAAGACTTCTCAGAACTACACCCTTATTATATATAAATATCGAAGAACTTTTTTTCTCCTGCTTTTACTGAGGTCAAGCTATGGTATGTTATATAGTTGTAGTGAGAGACAGTAGTGTGCTCAAGTGTAACCCTAGCAACCTTGTTTGACCAATTTAAAAAAGTGGCAGAAACAAATACAAAGCTAAAGAGACAGACCTAGATGAACAAGGCAGAAGTAGCATACAAAACAAAAACAAAATGTTCATAGGTGTTGAGCCAGCAAGTTATTCCACTGGGGGCAGTGAGGCTTAGGTATCTATTTTATAGTATGGAGTTTTGCAGTTTCATAAATACCTGTGCTAAACTAGTTCAGTCCATCTCTAATATTCTATGTTAACATTCACCAATATTCCTTTTTAAACAGCCATGACATGCAGTGAATAGGAGAGGACGCTTAAAACTCATAAAATTTTACATGCTTTATATTCACTTTTTTTGAAAAAGGGGATATTTTTTCCTTGACTCCCAACTCTAATGGAATATTCCACGAGGATGAAAACTAAAACTGTTCAACCAATCAGAATTCCCCTGCATTCTGGCAGCTGCACAAAATGACTCTCTTAGGAAAATGTACGTGCTTTGGAACTTTGAGAGACCCTGGCAGCAGACTGATGCTAGCAAGGAGGTAATTATTTATAATACCTGTATGATGTTATTGAAACTGTTGTCAAATGCAGATTTTTGTAGGAATGCCGCTCCTGCCCTTCTCCCTTGTTTATATTCCTGAGAGTGTGCATGACTGGTACTTATTTCAGTCTTAAAATCTTGCAAACAGCTTACAGGTCAAATATGGATGCAATGCTTTTGTCCCAAACCAGAACATTCTTGTACTCATAGATTTTCCTTGAAATGGTTTCATTCATAAAAGCACAGCCCTCCAATTAAAATGTGTATTTGGTAGGTATGCTTACTGTAATCTATAATTATGTTCTTTTGGATATGCTCTCTCCTTGTTTTGTACATCAAACACCCTCTTGTGCTGTGCAAAAGAACAGTTTAGCCTGTCATCAATTTGGCATATCCTTAATATAAATTAATATACGCATATCTGAACTGATCCTCCAGCATTCTGAAATTTAGTAAGGCAACTTAAAGTTGTAGTTAGTCTATTCCAACAAAAGATGGCAGCGCTCGGTTTATTACAAAACCATAGGGGGCTTGCACTATATTTAACACTTGTAAGGCTGCTCCCTTGACTTTGCCTGGAGTGTGCACATTATGAACAGCATTCCTTATTACCAATTAGCTCTGCTCCTTGGTCAAACAAGTTAGCCTTACATCTTTAGAAAAAAATGTGTTCTTGAAGAAAGTTCCTGTAAATACTGGCCTGAAATTGCTGCATATTTCATGAAATGTAACTGCATTTTTAGCAATACTCGCAACCTGTTAAAGCCCAGCTACAGCTTGTCAAATCATTGCTTTTATGAAAATTGTTCTCCAACAAATAGGAAAAGAAAGAAAAATAGTAGCCAAGGTTGTCTTAAATCTGCCTGTATAGCAGTAATCTATTACACTCTATCAAGGCATGAATTCAAATATTAAAAATACAATATTGACTAAAATGCTTTTCCTTAAAACTTTTGCTCATATTATATCATTATTACCAAACGTGGTACTTGACATGATGGTTTTTTTTGTTTGTTTGTTTGTTTTTTGGCTACTGCTTTGCTTCAAATCAGAAAGATATTTGCTTTAGAACTCTAACTTTAGGGATCACTTAAGAGTAACCCCCGTAAATATGAAAAATACATGAAAAAGTAAAATGATAATACATATTCGACAGGCTCTTTTTTTAAGTGATCTGATAACATTAGATAATTTCCTCAGGGAGGTACCATTCTATAATGTTTTTTTGTAGTAGTACAGTGTTCTAAATTGGGACCTCTCGATCATACCACGATTAAAAATAAATGACTGTAAAAAGTGCAGGTGTGGGGAACCAGTTTGCATAAAAAGGGAAGAAAGAAACCTCAAACTATATTGAACTTCAGATATTGTGTGAAGTTTTGGAAATAAGTAAAACTGTTCAACTCTATTCCTCCTATTTTCAGTGGGGACCTGGAGTATCGAAGTATTGCGATAGATACTTGGCCGGGATGACACCAGGGAGCACTGGAAATCTCCCAGGAGCGCATAATTTTATACATATCCATCCTGTTTTCCAGACCAACCAGATTCAGATAAATTTGGATAAACACCACAGTTGAGATTGATCTTTTGAGGTTCTTCTATCACTATGTGTGGACAAACCGCCGAAGTTTGAGTTCATGTGTCAGATAAGCACCCAGAAGTTCAGATGTTTCACCACATTTTCCAATTTTGGGGGGATTTTCAAAATGTGGTTACATATGCCATGAAAAAAGCCTTCCTTGCAATATTTCAGCACTTTCAATTCCACTCCTATCTAGAACAAGGCACTATAGAGACAACACAATAAACTGTTTTTCATTATTTTTTCTTAACTGAACACTTATGAACCTTCCAAAATGTTTGAGCTACCTATGTGCAAAAAATTTTAGTGAGAGTGGGGTGGGTATTAGTCTATCTTACTTACGAAAGACAATTCAGTCGATAGTATTCCTGGATAATCTCCCACTTTTGTGATGACCATCATCTTGGATGAGACCAACTACTGAAGTAGGGACCTCCAGAGCAAAAAGCATGAATCACTACAGTTTGAGCTAAAGGACCAACTTTTGCATCTGGTAGCTGTAGCCTTGTAAAATGCTAACACACTGACCAGTGGTTAAACCTACAATCACCTTTACTTTCAAAGATTATTCTAGATAAAGTTATGTTGCCCAAATGTATGTCCTGTTTTCCATTCATATTATCAGATATGAAAGTTTGGTAAGAATAAAGAGAAAAGGTGACATCTTTTAAAGCTTTGTTATTCAAACAGGAAATTGGAAGAGTTATGATAATGAGATTAAAACAATCCAGATAGTGAAACAATGCAACTCCTGGAAGCAATGCTATGCTTCCTGCATTACAGATGGTCATAAAACAGATGCCCAGTGCAGAGGTTGGACACTTGTGACTCTTCAGTTCAACCTGATTGTATGTGGTTCACTGGATCAGCCTTCTCAGCAAATGATATGTAGACAAAAAACTGTCATTTTCTCTATCATTTAGAAAGAGCATTTGCATTTTGACAGATCTTGGCACATTTGTACAGCAAGAAATCTCCTTACCTCATTAAAAATGCATGACTGCTTTATCAGTTTAAAAAGAGGATATTCAATTAGATTCGTCGTAAAATTACTGTTCTGAGAGGCTGGGTAACATTTTTGACCAACATTTTCAAGGTAAAAGATGCAGAGTCAGCAACATCAAAACATTTGTGAATTTGTGTCAGTTTTTCCAAATTCTTCATTCCAAAAACAACTCCAAAAATTGTAAAAAAGTCAAAAACTTGTCTCAACATTCTTGAAAAGAAACACATTGATTTTCGTGGTTTAGAATAACTTTTAGGAATTTTAGAATGAATTTTGGAACTTAATTCAATTTTATTAAAATCAAAAGCTTTTAGAAGAGTTTGAAATTGAAATTAAATGTTTAGTTTCAGGTCAAACAAGTTTTTTGGTTTGCTGAAAACATGTAAAATATTGTCAGATCTAAATAGATGGATGTATCAGAATCATGCTTTCAGAATTATTAAGACGAAATGTTAAAAAACCTTGAGTCAGATTCCAAAAAATCATGGGATTGGCTCAAAAATAGAGATTAAGAAAAAGTTACAGTGCCAGATTTTTGGGGTGAGGAAGGGTGGGTCTGGTTTTGGATTTTTTAATGTCATCTTGCCCATCGCAAATATTTGTGGGGCAGAAATACGATATTGCCAACTCTCCTACCTTTATAGATTAAAGTGATTTTGCCCACCACCAGGAGCGCTTGCTAGCTGTCATGTGTAGACAGAGCTTCTACCTTCTCTCCAAACCCCAATAATCTAATTAATTATGGCCCCAACCTCATATCTACCCATTCTCCTGACCAGCAATTAATTATGCACCTGAAACCTCCACATCAACTTTGCTCTCTGCCCCTTGCCCCTCGGTGAACCTCTGCTCCTCCATCTCCAGGGATGCTTTATCCCCTTCACCCAAACTTGTGGGAAGGGAGCAGCTTCTGGGATTCTTCACCCCCTTCCCAGACCTAGTGTTGCAGAGATGGAGAGGGGCAGGGAGCAAAAAGCAAGCTGAGCCATTTTTCCTTAGGAGAAGAGGGAGCTTCCTGAGCTGCTGAAGTCTATCTGCTCCCTCTACCCAAAAATTCCTCCCAGAACCTGAGAGATATGTGAAGGGAGAGCTCTGCTTGATGCCTGCAGCAACTCTGATTGGCTGCTCTTTCCCAGGAGGCGGGGAAAATAATCAATCAGAGGATTTTTCCCAATGGGCTAGAAATCAGGTTGGGGCTGGAGCTTTCTCATTGGAAGATTTGCTCCAGCAAGGGCCAAAAGCACATTACATGTGATTTCATCGTAAAATTTACCATTGTTTCATGACTGTGGCAGAAAACAAACAAAAAAATGTTTTAGTGCAAAAAAGGGCCTCTGTCACTACTGTGAATTGGGTGGCTGTTTAATTTATTTTAATTATTTTGTGTGATTTCAGTGATCAGGAAAGATGCTGGATTGACACCTCCAGAAAGTGAAGTTCTCCATTTAGCCAAAGAACAGCATAGTCAAAAGCAGTGTATGCTTCCTGTTGGTGACCTGATAATATGTTTTGACACTGATCTTACAGGACAATTTATAGTAATGTAAGAGTTTATTCTTTGTCTATTCTGCTGAAACTGCAAGTAAAGGTGATGATTAGTATCAAATGTGATGGCTGGATGTATTCACCTACAGTGAAATCCTGCACCTATTGAAGTCAGTGGGAGTTTTGCCATTGACTTCAGTGGTGCCAGGGTTTCACACCTGTCCTCAAAAGTGCTAGTCTGAGAGTGAAGCATCAAATAATTTCACATAGGTAAAATGGTCATTAATTTCCACTCACCACTGTCCTGGGCTGCATTTGACCTAGACATAAAAGTGTTTATGCCCCAGTGCTCAGCAATTACCCATGTACATTTGATCTTATTTATGAAATCTTGGTAGACTTCAAGGAAGTTTAGATACTTCCACCATGGTTGACATTAACAACAATAAGATAGAAAGAATAGCATTTATATATAGATTTTCCCTTTGGTCTTTTTATATGCTAAAATCAAGATACTAAGCTGGACAGGTTGCAAATTCTCAATCCAACTATTTAACTAATGATAATAATTTTTAATGCATTAATCAGTCAATTGTATTCTCACTTGTATTTCCTGTAAGAAACATTTGTTCTTAATGTATGTACAAATACTGCAAATTAGAGTTTTGAGAAGCTACCCAGTTTTGCTTCAGGAATATTCACTAGCCAAACAGGATTTTCCTAAGTACCCAGCAGCATTCACACATATGATCAAAGGTAAAATTGAAACCTTTTTACCAGCAAAACCAGGTATCTTCTGCGAATGTAGAAAAATTGTTTCAGAATATTAATTAGTCACTATCCATGCTTCCCAGAAATAGAGGCACATGAAAATGAAATGAAAAAAATAACTTAAAGTTTACCAAACTTTTTCAAACCACAATAAAAGTTCAGTTTGAGTTTTAGAGGAACAGCTTGAGTTGGTCTTTACTTTAGCCAAGTAAGGGGGGGAGGGATAGCTCAGTGGTTTGAGCATGGGCCTGCTAAACCTAGGGTTGTAAATTCAATCCTTGAGGGGGCCATTTAAGGATCTGGAGCAAAAATCTGTCTGGGGATTGGTCCTGGTTTGAGCAGGGGGTTGGACTACATGACCTCCTGAGGTCCCTTCCAACCCTGACATTCTATGATTCTAAGTTAATCATTCTAGATTATTAACATGATATTCTTTGGTGGAAAGAATGCACCTTCTTTTATGCTGGTACAGCATCTAGCTCATTGTGGATGCTACCAAACAAACAACCCCTACCCACAAAATGTACTGCTGAATATTAATGAGATGGGATCAGGCTTAGAAGAATGTAAGGAGAGAATAACTTGCTTGGGCTGGCTGTAGAGCTCTGATGATACTTTTCAGATGCTTGGCTCCAGTATTGTATCTTTATTGGGTATAGCAGAGTTAACATCAGAGTTTGAACAAAGAGCTGGGTTGTGATGCCACAAAACCTCAGTGGCAAACAAAAGCCTAGGTGATTTGGCTAATATGGAACCTGCTTCTGGAGTTGTGTGGGAAGCCGTTCAGGTTTGATTCACGTTTTGGCCTAGTTCTAGTATATTCATCTGCCATGTATTTCCCATCTTTCTCAGTTGGGAGATTTTTCCATGCACCCTCTTTTCTCTGAGTGGAGTTTTGAGTTTAGAAATGCCCTCTCAGAGAATATCATTTATTGAACCAAATTCTGTTGGTGAGAGACACTAGCTTTCAAGATTACACAGAGCTCTTCCTCAGGTCTGGGAAATGTACTCAGAATGTCACAGCTAGATGAAAGATGGAACACATTGTTTAGCATAAGTAGTTAACACATATTTCAAGGGACCATTCAAGGTGAAGTGGCCTCTCAGGGGACTGGACCCTGGGTCTTCACCTCCCACATGGGTGCCCTAACCACTGGGCTACAGTCACTCTCTCTGTCAACTCATTCCCTCAAGAAACAGGATTCCCTCAATCCAGTTGTGGATTGCTAAACAAAGGGAGGTATCTCCCTACAGCCAGGACTTAGGCACCTAGCGCTGAGATAGGGGGAGTAGCTTAGCACATACCCTGCTGGCTAGCTTCTGTGAACTGCATTCTTATACAACAAATAGGGAAAGAGAGGTGTCTAAGCTTTGTGGACAGCAGGCTTGTTCCTGTTATTTTCCTGGCACCATTGTGCTCAGAACTGCAAGCCTAAATCTCTTTGTGGATCCCACCCCAGGTGGTTTAGAGGCCTAAGTCCCATTAACCTAAACTCCTAAGTGTCTGAGTCACTTTTAAAGAATGGGACTTGGGTGCTTTTGGAATTTTCATCCTACATCTGTATAGGGCAGGGATCACACTCACCCAACCCATTACTTATTACGCTCTACTCCACGCTGATTAGGCCTCAACTGTAGTATTGTGTCCAGTAATGGGCGCCACATTTCAGGAAAGATGTGGACAAATTGGAGAAAGTTCAGAGAAGAGCAACAAAAATGATTAAAGGTCTAGAAAACATGACCTATGAGGGAAGATTGAAAAAATTGGGTTTGTTTAGACTGGAGAAGAGAAGACTGAGAGGGGACATGATAACAGTTTTCAAGTACATAAAAGGTTGTTACGAGGAGGGAGAAATATTGTTCTTCTTAATCTCTGAGGATAAGACAAGAAGCAATAGGCTTAAATTGCAGCAAGAGCGGTTTAGGTTGAACATTAGGAAAAACTTCCTAACTGTCAGAATGGTTAAGCACTGGAATAAATTGCGTAGGAAGGTGGTGGAATCTCCGTCATTGGGGATTTTTAAGAGCAGGTTGGACAAACACCTGTCAGGGATGGTCTAGATAATACTTAGTCCTGCCTTGTGTGCAGGGGAATGGACTAGATGACCTCTTGAGGTCCCTTCCAGTTCTATGATTCTATGATTACTTGATATACACCCCCAATTAATGTATAGGAAACACTTATAGGACATTCCTAAAGTAAAGAAGATGGACCAGATCCTCAGCAGTTGATATAGATGGAAATCTATTGCAATTCATACTAACTGAGAATCTCACATGATCGCTTCAACAATTCAAAAAGACTTGGAATGCAGATCGTGCAGAAGCTGAATCCCCTAATACTGGGCCCTTTTCTTCACTGTAGGCCCCCACAAGAAATTAAGAATCAAATTTTCTAGATAGTCTGGGAGCATGAGTAATTCTGTGGGCAAGTTAATGATGGAAAGGTAAGGCAGGTATCATTTGATGCAGAAAAAACAACAGAGTCGTAATTTCAATGATGTCACCCAATATGGTGTGGTGGAGGGGACTCACCATCCACCCACCCTGGTTCCAGGTACTCTGGTAGGTGGAAATTTTGATAATACTTTTCATTGGAAATGGTTCGAGTTAGGACTTTCGAATGAAGCCTTTCTCTCATGAACACAATGGTACCAAACATGACAAACCTAGAACAATTCTGTGGATAAATATACAAGAAAATGTTTAAAAATCAAGGTTTTTGTCAAACGTGCAGTCCTCACAGAGTTAAATTGTGACCCTCGACTGACAGTACTGTTATCAGTTAGTACCCAGAACATAAAACCCGATTTTTTTTAATGTTACAGATTACTATAAATGGAAGGAGTGCTTCAAGTTGATTTGCCATCAGTAAAAAAGAAGCAGTTCAGTGGTATTAATGATCAGTTTTGTTTATAATGCCAAAAGTGTTGTAATGAGGAACTGGTTAAGACAACAGCATCCAGCCAGAAATTACTGGAATCCATCCACAAATGTTATGCATATAGTTACATAACACATTACACAACAATTAATTACAATTCCAAATTAATTTGTTACAAATCCTTGTTTTTACTTTGGTCTTGATCAATTTTAGGCATCAATGAGGAGGCAAAGAGTACCAAGTAGTAGCTGAAACATTGGAAATACCACTATGGAGGACCTGGTTAAACACAACACTTGGTGGCATCTTACATGCTATAAGAAGTGCACCCATAAACTGAATTTGACATGAGGAAGTACATTGAACATTAGGAAAAAATTGAAGATGCTGGGACAAGTGTCAGCTGTGGGTGAGACTTGCCTTATATCAGGTTCCATGGCACAAGTTTTAAGCAGAACACCTGTTTCTTCTGCAGTAATCCAGAAGCCCGAAGGCATCCATTAAGCATAGTGGAGACAGGTGAGTCACTGTTAGCGAGAATGTTCCATTGAAAGTAAACTTAATTGGGTGCATTGACCCAAAAGACGTCCACACATATGACATAACACTCAATGTGATATGCCACGCCAATAATGTATGTAACACGTTGCATCAAAAGATAAAAGCACAAATACTGATTTTACTATTGCAAACTGTGTGACTCTGTTGGAGTTATAAATTCCCTCACAGAGGCTCTAATGGATAGGAAAGTGGTGGCGATAGCCGATGCAGAGTCTAAGTACAGAGAAATATGCATTTGATTAAGAGCCTTTTTGCTGAGCATCTATTCCTCTTCAAAGCACTCATTGAAGAGGAACTGTGGGATATGGATGTAGTGTTTAGCAATCCTATCTCCAGAAATGAATCTCAGTGCATATCCTTAAGACGTGACTCTACGAAAAGCATAGCCATCATAGATGGTATAGCTGACGTACAAGCGCTAAACAAATGAAGAATTGTTAACACCAGCCAAGATTTATTGGCTGAACACTTTATTATGAGGCCACCGAGAAAATACTGGACCTATGATGAAGTCCACCTCGTGTTTCTCATGGATGCAGAGGAATACATTTAAAATATTACATTTAAGGTGCATATTGTATTGCACCTATCCCATTAAAAGATCACTGATTTTACCAACATCTCTCATGTCACAATGAAGAAGCTACTGTCTCATACTAGCCCAAATGACAAGTTAACTGCATACCTTGCAAGAAAAATGCTCCAGTGAAGAATTGCTCAAAGAATTTCATGGTCACATGGCGTAATGAAGCTGCTCACTTGCAGTGTTCCGTGGAGTTTCTTCATTGTTCCCATGAAGAGGCTGGCACAAATTATCTTGCATACCATCAATGCCACAGAGAAAGGTGCTACTAAACTCTGATTTTGGCACAAGTCAGATATTCTAGTGCTCTCTGTGAGACATTAGACTTCCACTAGATTCTGTTTTTGTGCTCGCCGCTGTAAAATAGAACTGCTGTACTCATCGATGTGTTCCTATCACATAGATAATTAAAAGCTGTTGCACTGCCAGGATTCCACACCCTTTCATGATGTGACACTATTGGAAGGTTAGTTGGAAGTTACCTTTCTAGAAGGCGTTTGATTCAGCCTCCAAAGACTCTCTGCTCATTCAGAAGGTGCTCGGAATGACTGAGACAGTCACTGACGAGTTTATACATACACTGGAAGCATTCTTATGCCAAGTTTACCATTGGAAGACCAACATTACAACATTTGCAGATGTTTTCTAAGAAGATGGTGGATGTTTTCTAAGCAGACACATAGAGAAAAATTTCAACCAGCAAGGGGTGCATTTATACCTACTATCAAGAAAGCAAATTATTAAGCCACAGAATGGCTCTGGGATGATTGAGCACATCCAAGACTACTCCCCTATCAGGCATGGATAGGTTTTGGAGGATGGACCAGTCACATCAGTTATGCGTGAAATACAATGTACTTCCAAATCAATCAAAAGATGCTCAGCACCCTGCAAATGTTTGGCCGGCAGCCTGCCTTGTACAGAGATGTGTGAGTACAGCATGAATGAGGATCAGTGTGACAACACATCTGGTAGTTCCCTAGATGGAGAGGATGCTGAAGATGACTTTGAGCTTGGATAATACTAAGGAAGTCAGCCTTGACATGTAGGGCTGAAAACATTTATTTATCAAAGTCTTTTTTATGTAAGCAATGCATCCATGTGTTAAAGTATAATTTAAAAAAATGATTTTTAACATTTTCTTGAATACATATCTGCATAATTGTTCTAGGTTTGTCATGTTTGGTACCATTGGGTATATGGGAGAAAAGACTTTTAAATTATATCCAACTTGACCCATTTCCTACAAAACTATATTATCAAAATTTCCACCAACCAGAGGACCTAAAAATGGGATCCAGGTAGGAAGGGGGCCGCAAGACTCCGGCCATGCCACAGTGGGTGACATCATTGAAAATATATTCCCAAATCAAATGACACCTCCCTTACCTTTCTATCACTAACTTACCCACAAAATGAGATTTTACTACATTATGCTCCCAGACTAAGAAATGTATAGGCTAAACATTCTTTTCAGTGGTCACTGAAAGTGTCATTTAGCCCAAAAAATTTCTACAGAAGAGTTTTGTTATTTTATAAAGATTTACATTTAAATGTTTTATATTGATTCCCTGATGCCTAAAAACAGTTGCACATTTTTAGTTCATCTAAAACAGCAATCTTAATTACATGAGAGTGTATAACTAATGTACTATCGGTAATATTTTTTAAGACTGCTGTGAATAATCAAGAGTATCTAAAAGTTGCAATTTTAATTGTTTCAGCATTTGTCTCCAAACATATTTTAGCACTCCTGCAAGTAGATCAAAAGAACTCATTTTTATTAATAGTATAATTCAGCATTTAGTGATATGAAAAAGCAAATATAATCTTCTTCCATCTGTGTTTGCTTTACAAATTGCAATTAAAGTAATGTAAAATAGAAGTGTA
This sequence comes from Terrapene triunguis, assembly GCF_002925995.2. Classification (NCBI taxonomy): domain Eukaryota; kingdom Metazoa; phylum Chordata; order Testudines; family Emydidae; genus Terrapene; species Terrapene triunguis. Next base: position 13,551,098 of record NW_020664447.1, read on the forward strand.
ATATTTGGATTACAACATGATCTCATGCAAGAGAATTTGTGTTGCTCTTTCTTTTCTAGAGTTTGCACCACTATATTTATGGGTGTTGTAACATTTCCATTAAAAGGGGTTTTCTCCCTTGTATGCAACTTCCATCAAATAGAAGCCTAACTCTACTTGTAGAATAAAGGCAGCTTTAAGAAAGCAGGTTCTGTAGAAAAGGTCCATAATTCTGCCCTCAGTTAGCTCCCCTTGAAGTCAATGAGAACCATGGGCCTAATTCTGATCTCTCAAATTTTACAACATTGTAACTCAACTGACAATGCAGTATTAATCCCTGGACTATATTCTCTAATGCTTTCTCCATCACTTTCTTTTCAATAGTCTATAAATTTCTCCAGTAGGAAACTTTTAGAGACATCAAACCTATCCTCCTCTAATTTCATCCCATTTCACCTACTGTAGTTTATATGCCCTTAAATTCAGAGGCCTGAAGTTAATCATCTAAAGGTAAGACCTATGGGAGGGACAGAGGATTAAAAAAAAAGTTTCACCTTCTGAAGTCTTCACCAAATTATCCCTGAGCAGGAAGCTTCATGATGGATTGGAAAATAGATTCAAGATGCAGCTTCCAAACCAAAGGATCCAGGGGAAAAAGTCTCCAGCTCCGAAGGGCTTCTCCTGCTTTTGGTAGCATGGTTCACCCAGGAATTGTGTTGCCACCAGCCATCCATGTTCCACTTGATGCACCTCATTCTTCCTCCGTGGTGGCAAATGACACTTGCAGCACATCAGAAGTGGTACTTTTTCTCCTTTGATATGGGAACATACTGTGTAAATTGACTGCTAACCCCACTTCAACACTCCCTCCCAGGGCCATGAGTCCTAAACACATGGAGTGGTATGAAATGGACCTACGGACCTTCCTTCGGCTCCTTTTGGGCTTCTCTGCCCCATTTGATACTTGTTTTCTCATCACTGCAAGGGGCAGTGGAAGGGGGGAACAAAGGCCCAAGAATAGGGATCCAATCCTATGAAGTGCTGAACACCATCAGTGGGAGCAGAATGACAGCAGGATTAGTGTCAGGCTTTTATAAGTCTGTCTCTTGGCCATAGCATTATTTACATGTAGGGCTTTGTAGCTGATTGATTTTAAACAGTCTAATATGTGTCACTATCATATCCCTCTTGTAAGGTTTAGTAAGCTCTGTAAAATACCTCCTATTCATCCTTTCTTTCTAAAGATTTTCATAATTAAGTTTAACCTCTTCTCTTTGGAGGTCTAGAGATTCCCCTCACTAAGCACTAATGCCTAGTACAGAGACATTTTTATTCTTGCTGTCAAGGGGTCTTATTAGTTTGGATTGATTTGGGATTGCAGTTATTGGTATTGAAGTTTGAAAGCTCAATGTTGTAATAAATAAAAATAAGTTATGTTTGCCTCAGTTTTAGGTTGGTCAAATTATGCATTCCAAACAAATTGTCCAGCACAATTAGCCCTTTTGGCTTTTCATGAACTGATCTTGATCTCTTAAGGTTTCCACTTCTTGAAAGTATTTGCCAAGTAATCTATGCCAACTAATCTCAGTTGATAAGATATTCAATAACTTTGGAAGTCATCACCTGGTCCTCCTCCTTTCTTGTTCTTAAGGACATGCTGCCCTACCATCTGGTTCTCCCTTCCTCATATACAGGATGTCCAGCTGCCTAATTCCCCTTTCCAGCTCTTCCCCTGGATATGTTTTCCAACCTCCTCATTCTCTTCTTTCTGCATATCTCTCTTCTGCTGGCAGCTCCTACTGATACAGTCTTGCTGGTGGTTCTAGTACCTGGGAAGGGCTTTTGTTTCCTCACTCGCTCTCATATGTAGCAGTATCCCCTAAAGGTAGCAGTTTTGCTAGCTTCTTATTTTGTTTCCAATGTGATTTTCTGTGCATTGAAGATTCTGGACATTTGTAAAAACAGCTGGAAACAATCAGGAAGCCAACCACATGTGACTTCCTGGTTCTGTATACACTAGTAACAAGTGTTCCATGGTGTACTGCTGAACTACAGACCACAGCTTGAGACCTACTCCATAAAAAAATTCTGAATAATGATAATTTGGAATTGTTTAGAAATGTTGTAATAGATGTCCAAAAAACAATTGCACAATCATAAAAGCATGCTTCTTTGGGTAAAAATCCTATCCTGGTTAAGAGAGGTGAAAACATCAATTAAAAATAATTTATAAAATAGCATACAAAAAAATAGGGAAGCTGATAGTGAGTGGAAATCAGCACTTAGGAAATGCAGACAATTGATAAAGGAAGCTAAAGCTATTAATGAAAAACAAACAAACAATCTATAGCCAGCAGGATTCAGTAATAAAAAAAAAGGAAAAAAAGAAAACAAAAAAAGCACTATACAAGAAATCACTGTAGCCCAGACTAAATGGATTGGAGATGGGTTAACTGATACAGGACATCAGAGTAGGTCAATGTGCACTAGGGAACTGCTAGTGCATTATAGAAGGGTTCACAGCTAATTAGTGTGTGGCAAACCAGGATGTAAATCTACAGCACACTGTTGTGTCATGCACTATCTGTTCATCTAGATAAACCCACAGATTGACCTGGATTGCTTGGTAAGGTGGGCTCATTTGAACAACATGCATTTTGATAAAGCCAAATGAAGGTCATACATCTAGGAACAAAAAACTTAGGCCAGACAAGATGGGGAGATTGTATCCTGGAATGCAATGACACTGAAAAAGATTTAGGGATAACAGTAGATAACCAGTTGAACACAAGCTCTAAATGCAATGCTGTAGCTAAATGGGCATATATGATCCTCTGATATATAAGAACGTTGGAGCAAAGAGGTGGTATTCCCTAGGTATATGGCATTAGTAAGACCACTGCTGGAATACTGTGCTCAGTTCTAATGTCCACACTTCAAAATGGGTGTTGAAAAATTGGGGTTCAGAAGAGAGCTACAAGAATGATCTGAGAGCTGAAAAAATCATGCCTTATAGTGAGGTTTAAGAAGCTCAATCTATTTCGTTCATTCAAAAGAAGATTAAGAGGTGGCTTCATCACAGTCTATGAGTACCCACATTGGGAAGATGCTTTTGAGAGTAGATGGGTCTTTAATCTATGAGAAAAAGACATAACAAAATCCAGTGGTTGGAAGCTGAAGCTAGACAAATTCAGAATAGAAAAAGGTGCAACATTTTAAGAGTGAAGGTAATTAATTATTGGAACATTCCAGCTAGGAATCTGGTGCATTCTCCATCACATGCCATCTAAGTCAAGACTGTATATCTTTCTAAAAAAGATATGCTATAGCTCAAACAGAAGATATGCATTTGATGCAGTTTATAATCTAACCTGTGATGCACAGGAAGTCATTAGATAATCATAATAGTCTACTCTGGATTTAAAGTCTATTAAATTAAGTGATAAATAGCAACATTTTTGTCATGTATTTCTCACTAGTTTCTTCTTGCAAGTCTTCAAATTATTTCCTTTTTACACATTAAGGACCCAATCCAATTTCCATGAGGTTTTTACTCTTTGTGTTAATGGGAGCTGTAGTAGACCCTAACTCTAGCTATAGCACTCTCAAACATATATTAATCTTTTCATACTTTCCATATTTATGGAAAGCATATTGTGTAGTTTTCTTCTAAATTGTCTCATGGTAAATAACAGGTGCTTCTAATTTTATCATTGAGGATTATAGATCACTAAAAAATCTGAGCAGAAGTGAATTTTCTACTTGAGGTGAGACTGGTGAACCCTCCCCATATATAAAATCATACAAAACCAAAATTTGACAGTGGCCACTTTGTTATCTGTTATTTCTGGGAGAGATTTTAAACTCTTCATATTCCAGAGTCTGTCTCCACCTCCTCTTTTCCCCGAGCACAAAGTAAGCTTTTGCAGAAACTGCATAGATTATAGAAAAGGTTAAATTTGTTTCCATATATACTGAGCTGTTCCCATATGTATGCCTGTGTTGCAGACAGGTTAACATTTCCTGGTTGAAAAAATATAGAGATAGCAAAAAAATTCTAAATTTCAAAATACTTTCATTCTGCAGGGGTTAATACGGATGATTTTTCAAAGATTTCATGAAATATCTTTTTTAAAAAATTCAATGAACTAAATTTTTTTATATTGTTTTTTTCCTTGTTTCCAACTGAGAAATTGCATCCAGGGCTGCTCACCCTCCTCTTCACTCCCCGCCCCCTTTTGCCAATCTGTAACATTTCAAAAATTGAGAAAATTTTGAAAAACTACAGTGAGGAAAAAGAAAAAAATGACTAAGCAGCTCTGAGAAGGACTCCATTCAAGCAAACTCACAAATCTTCTTAAATTGGGATTTTCTAAATCTTAAACTAGTGAATCCTGAGAAGCATTGTCAATTGTTGCACCAGGCTAAACAATTATGTGAAAGGTTAACAACTTTATACCTGGCATCTAATTTACAAGGTTTGGGTAGATAACTACATGTACAATTAAAATGATGAATGAGGGGTCATTAAAGCTAACTTTGGGGAACAGGTTATAATATTTGTGGGTAGATTCAGAAATTGCAAATGTTTCAGAAAAATTGCCGAATTTGTTAAACAGAATAGTAGCTCAGGGCTTCTCAACTGACTGAACCCTGGTTTCCTAGCTAAGTCATTCAGCAGAGGGAGCACAGTTTTTAGTCTCACATGGAAAGCTTTAAGATTATTAAAGCATCCAGATACTCTATTGATGGGCACCAAATAAATGTTTGTGATAATGATAAATAATTCATATAGGAGTCGCTATATTTATCCCTAGCTGCACAAGGGATGAACATAGCTCCTCTAGTAAAATTGTGCCATATCATTCAACTATGGTAAGCTATAAAACCCCAAGTTGGTGAATAAGTTTGGGATTTTTTCCCCAGGTTAAATAATATTACTTTCCTGATCTACAGCTGTACAATAACTGCATGCATGTGAGGACAAGAGGGAAATTTGTCTTGTGATTTGCAGTACAAATCACTTTTTATCCTTTACATTTAGAGAGTCACAGAAAAATGAGGCCCAATGTTTTCAATTTTGGGCCCTGATTTTGCAGCTGGGGCCATGCAGGCTGTGTCTTTGTGAGCTCTAGTGAACATTCTGGAGTAAGAGGATGGATAGGCCTGTAATTGAACCTCAGTATATCTGGGTTCAATTTATGCCCCTATCACCAATTTTCTTTGTGCCCTGGGGTAAGTTGCTGCTGTCTGTGATTCAGTTCCCTATCTGTAAAATGGAGAAAATACTGCCTTTCTCCCATCCCATCTGTCTTGTCTATTCAGATTGTAACTATGCATTTACACAGCACCAAACAAAACTCGGCTCTGATCTTTGTTGGGGGGTCTCATGACTTTAATGTGATAATATAATAATTAGAGTCAATGTGGCTCTACAGTGGCCTAGAAATCTTCCTGTTTGGATCCAATTTTAGGATCAGTATCTTGCTTTAGAATTTTCCACATTGAAAACTGCCATTTGGCCCTCTGTGTAATGAATCCTCTCTCCTCCTTATACATTTTTGATTTGTTCTCCAGATATATCATCCATTTGTTTTTAAACAGTATTTTTCTATTCAAGTGAGCTTGATTTTTGTTTTACAAGAAGATTTCTCAACAGGACCACACTGAATAATTCACAGTATTGTCCAGGAAGACTCTGGACTGTTATTCCTCTCTTAAGGGCATCATTTTTATTGGGACTAGCTACTTTTTTCAGACTATAGGCCTGATTTTGCAAGCTGTCTGTATGTGCAGAACTCCCATTAACTGGCTGTTTCACATGTAGGTGAACTGAGGGGTCAGGTCCCCAAAGAGTACACTTTCAGCATGGAAGCCAGCAAAGCACTGATTATTTCCGTCACTGAAATGTAGTTTATTTTCCTTAAATCAGGGATTTTCAAAGGAGCCTAACGGAGCTAGATGGTTAAATCCCACTGAAATTCAATGGGAGTTGAATGCTTTCTTCCTTTAAAATTCCCAGACTAAAGGTATGTCTACACTTACAGTGGACACTACACACCCAGTTAACACAGGTATAAACAGCAGTCTGGATGGTGAGGCATGTTTTAGTCAAGTAGCATGGCCTACATGCCAGGACCCTTGGGTACATACCCTACACAGCTCTCTGCATGCCCAAGCAGTGCCTCCCACGTCTACACTGCTATTTTTAGCAGTGTAGTGTCCCACTGCTGCCTCTAAAAAGCATGGCTAGTGCCTGCCCCACCCAATTTCTGGTTGATTCTAGCCTATCCAGCAGAATTAGCCTGCCCAAGTTAGGCAAGTCTGCAGGCACACATAATCCTCCAAACAAAAAACTATGTCTTGGATTCACAAAGGGACTTAGGTGTTGCAACACTAAGCATCTTAGTGTCTAACTTTTAAGCATCTACAAAATCACAGGACCAACACTACAATCCACAAAGCCTGAGTTAGGTGCCTAGGCCCCTATACAATGAATGGGTAGAGATAAATATCTTAGACTGCAATCCACAAAAGCCAGCATGCTAGGCAGGGAGTTGTGTAAATTAGCCAATGGCAAAGGCTAGAAAGAGGGGTGTATCTTAAATCCCACCCCTCTCTTCAAGCCAGGCACTGAAGTCTAGGCTGCAGGGAGGCACCTACCCCTGTTTAGCAATCCACGAATGGAAGACCCTTTCCTACAGTCAGGCAGTTTCGGTGCCTAAATAGTTTCTTGCAGCTGCCTCACTCCATACATAAATGACCAGAGGAGGAGCAGGAAAAGGAAGTGGTGCCTGTGCCCACCTTATAAATTTTAGCCCAGTGGTTAGAGCATTTGTCTTGGATGTGGGAGACCTAGCTTCAATTCCCTCCTCTGCCACAGGGGGGAAAGGATTTGAATAGGGATTCTTGCACCACTCCGGAAAGTGCTCTAACCACTCAGCTATGACATATTCTGACGCAGAGTTCTCTCAGTCTCTCCCATTGAAGCTGTTCCATTGTGGATAAATAATGGAACTGTGGCTGGAGCTAGGGGAACTGGACCCTGAGTCTCTCACCTCCCAGGTGAGTGCCCTAACCACTGGATGACAGTCTCTCTCTATTATTCAACAGGAGAGATTGAGGGAACCTCACATTAGCATAGCCCATAAATCAGTGGTTAGAGCACTCTCCTTTGACATGTTCAAATCCTTTCTCCCCAACAGGCAGAGGGGGGAATTGAATGTCAGTCTTCCACATACCAGGTGAGTGCTCTAACCACTGGGTTAAAAGTTTTAAGATGGGCACCATTGCCTCCTCCTGCTGGATTTTGAATGGCATGTGATCTAGTAGGCAGCCTTTGAGCACACCTACTGGATTGAGCCCTGCATGCAAATTAGGCTGATGAACGCCTGTCCTCCCATGCTTTGAGAATCACACTGGAGTTAGGCAAGAGACGTTTAGAGGCACCAGTGCACACAGCATGAGGCAGAGCATGGTGCTTAGACTTCTCAGTACCTTGTGACTCCTCTCCACCATTCTTTCCATTATTTAGGCAACTAAATGCTACAATGCAAGTTTGTGGAATACACTGGCACAGAGATATTAAGGTCAAAATATCCACTAATTTTGTGTGCCCAAATTAAGATACCTAGGGCCTGGTATTTCACACTAAGCATTATAACACTTTACATGTTCCAAATACAGCTCCCTCTGATTTCAGTTGCAGCTGGGAGGGCTCAGCACTTCTGCAAGACAAACTACAGGGTCTCAAGTCAGGCACCCAGAAAATGAGGGACACACTTTGCAGATCTGGTCAAGTTTCCCCTGCTCAATACTCACCAGACCACTGGGAGGAGATTCAAATGCTGTATCTCATATGCTCTAAGCATACAGTCAAGGTGCAAACCTCATTTCTGACAGCCCTCTTGGGTGGGCCAGGGACCACACATTCCAATTACCGAGGCTTTGAAACCAGCGCCATCTCCCCTAAGCCTCCCCTGCAGCACTTGCTCATTCCTCAGAATCCCACTGACCCTGGGTTATAAAGTTTACCTTTTCAGGGATGTGTGATAGCAGAAGCAAACATATATAGGCTTAGCAAAAGGTTTCTAAGTCAACAGGAACTCTTTACTTAATCGATAAAGCATAGGAGAATACAGAGCATTTAGAAAACAACACCCTGAATGCAATGTCCCTTATTCTAGCTCACCCTTCACTCAGGATTCTCTTTGGGGATGGAGAGGGAGGGCTGTTCAAGCTGGTATGTTCAAGCTGGTATGTAGACAGCAAAACAAGGATTCCCTCCACCTTATGGGGCTCCTTAGCTTGAGCTGATAAAACAGTGGTGTGCAAAAAAAAAGGGGGGGGGGGGTGGATGGGTGGGAAATAGCTTTTCCCCTTTTATAACCTTCCAATCTCCTCTGTCAAATGACCTCTGGATCAAGCTCCACAGGAGATCACAGACTCTTATCAGACGATTTTGTTGTCACCCATCCATCTCTCCCCTAAAAACCCAATTCTCCTGGGTAGGAGTTAGCCTATTATTTATAGCAACAAAGAGTCCTGTGGCACCTTACAGACTAACAGATGTATTGGAGCATAAGCTTTTGTGGGGAAAATAGTATATGATCTTGTAATTAAAGACTATCATATGCAGACAGGAGCTTAATTAAAGATGCTCAGGAAATCTTAATTCTGGCATTTCCTAACTTTTGAGTACTTGACTTTATACCCTTCATAATATTATTTTAATGTAGTTTAATGTGTGCAATTTACTGAGTTTATTTTAAAAAAGCAATCTGAAAAAAAAAAAGCAGAAATGGCATCATTTTAACATCCACATGGGTCATAATCAGTGTTGGACCCTTTAGATACACCACTGGCACTTGAACTGAGTAGTTAGTTGTCATCTGCTATGTGGACCAGCAGTGAGATACTTTGCCCATTAGGTCTCAAAGATATTTGCTCACAGAAGAGGCATGGTGAAAGTGAGGAATCCTGGGTTCCATTCCAGGCTCTGGAGGGAAATATGGTTCAATGGGCACAGCCTTTTCTCTCTATTCTCCCTAAGTCTGGCCCTTCCCTTCAAAACTGTCCTTGGCCCAGTACTTTTCTCCGCCCTTGGCTACTCATGCCAGTCCCAGTCTCCTTGTCTACCCAGTCCCAGTCTCCACTCATCAGGCTTCTCATCCCAGTCTCATTCCCTAGCCCAGGGATCGGCAACGTTTGGCATGTGGCCCGCCAGGGTAAGCCTCCTGGCGGGCTGGGCCAGTTTGTTTACCTGCCATGTCCACAGGTTCGGGTGATCGTGGCCACAGTTCGCCATTCCAGGCCAATGGGGGCTGCGGGAAGAGGCGCGGGCCGAGGGATGTGTTGGCCGCGGCTTCTCGCAGCCCCCATTGGCCTGGAACAGCAAACCGTGGCCAGTGGGAGCCGCGATCAGGCGAACATGCGGACGCGGCAGGTAAACAAACTGGCCCGGCCTGCCAGGGGGCTTACCCTGGCGAGCCGTGTGCCAAAGGTTGCCGATCCCTGCCCTAGCCAGTCCCAGTTCCCCCCAATGCCAGCTCCTCAAATAATCTGCCTCTCTTCTCCCCCTTGACTTCCAGGTCTCCACCACCACCTTGCCAATGTTCTCTGTCTTCACTGACTCCTCATCTCACTTTCCCTCCATAAGCGCTTCATCCAATTTCAGTTGCCCACCCCCCATTCCTTGTCCCAGGTCTCTTTGCCCAGCCAATCCCAGTTCTCCCCTGCCTTGTGGCTTCTCATCAGATCTGCTTTTCCTTCTACCATCTAACTGACTCCCATAGTCTCCTCCTCCAGATTCTAATCTGATCTCAGTCTCCCCACTACTGTTCTTAGTCTTCCTCCCATTTCTCCCCCTGGCTCCCAGTCTCCTTTTCCAGACAGTCCTAGTTTCCCACCAGATCCCAGATCCCAGTACCAGTCTCCTTTTGCCCAACTAGTCCCAGTACACTCAGCCCCTTCCGGCACCTAGTCCCAGTCTCCCCCAGCACCCAGTACTAGTCTCCTTGCCCAGCTAATCCTAGTATCCTCAATGCCAAAATTTACTTTCCCCCAGCCTTCTCCAAAGGCTCCTTATCCCAATATACTCCACTCTGCCACCACTCCAGAAGACTGACTCTTGTCCCCTCTGCCTTAAATGAAGCCGCTTCCTACTCCACAGTGCCTGGGGAGGCATTCAGAGTAGAGGAGAGAAAGTCTCTCTTCTTTTCAATTCTGGTGCCTGGTCCTGGCATGTTCCTCAGCAGTAACTTCAGGGAACGTTGTACTCAGTTCTAGGCTGGAGAACGTTCAGTTTGGATGGACTCTTCAGTGATTTTAGATGCTAAACTCTAGCAAGTTTCTACTGAGCATGTGGGAACCGTGATTTTTTCTTCAGATGTTTATAACTTGGCCAAATTTGGACAGATTTTCAGAGCTATGGCAAAAGGCATTCTGACACAAAGGCCCCACCCAGAAAAATGTCAAGTCCATTCTCCAAAGCATGGGCACATTAGAACTTCTCAAAGAAAAGGTCAACAGAAGCTTCTAGCATGGGCAAAGCAATATATTTGTCTCTAACCTTGTTCTCAGAAATGGCTGAACCATTTTAGGCTGAGAATTTCCAAAAATATTTCAGCCTGAGGCAGACACCAAGACCAATGGCTGAAAATTTCAGCTCAAATGGTTAAAGTTTAGCAAAATTATAAGCAACTGAAAACAGGGTTTTATAATGGGAACTGTCAGACAAACAATAATAAATGGTGCTATCAGGCCCTCCTCTAATAGTCTGCATTAAGGGCCAGAGCCTGATCATAATTACACATACATAACCCCACTGAATTCAAAACACTTGCTTAGATTAACCAAATCCAGAATTTAGCTCCTAATTGTCTTTAATTTGCTCCTGTATTTCTGCCCTTTTAGTGTATATTTATTTTTAATGGAAGGAGACACTTTGCTTGGATTCATCGAGGAGCTGAAGCACGTTTTAAGCCTCAATAAGACTACTCATGCTTGTAAGGACTTGGGACCTTAGGGCCGGAATTGCCTCTGCATTACTCCAGTTTTATGTTGGCATAACTCCATTGGTGGAAACTAGAGTGACACAGAGGTGAATCAGTCCTTAATCTTCATTATAACTTTCTTTAGACCAGTGGTTCTAAACTTGTGACCTGCAGGCTGCTTGTGGCCCAATCAGCACACAGCTGTGGTCCATGTGACATCCTCAGGGCCATACAGGTGATATATATATATATTGTGTGGATGCGGCCCACATAACAGAGAGCTGCATATCATAGAATCATAGAGTCATAGAAGATAAGGGTTGGAAGAGACCTCGGGAGGTCATGTAGTCCAACCCCCTTCTCAAAGCAGGACCAACCCCAACTAAATCATCCCAGCCACGGCTTTGTCAAGCAAGGCCTTAAAAACCTCTAAGGATGGAGATTCAACCACCTCCCTAGGTAACCCATTCCAGTGCTTCACCACCCTCCTAGTGAAAAAGTTTTTTCTAATCTCCAACCTAAACCTCCCCCACTGCAACTTGAGACCATTATTCCTTGTTCTATCATCTGCCACCACTGAGAACAGCCTAGCTCCATCCTCTTTGAAACCCCCCTTCGGGTAGTTGAAGGCTGCTATCAAATCCCCCCTCATTCTTCTCTTCTGCAGACTAAATAAGCCCAGTTCCCCCAGCCTCTCCTCATAAGTCGTGTTCCCCAGCCCCCTAATCATTTTCGTTGCCCTCTGCTGGACTCTCTCCAATTTGTCCACAACCTTTCTGTAGTGGGGGGCCCAAAACTGGACCCAATTCTCCAGATGTGGCCTCACCAGTGCCGAATAGAGGGGAATAATCAGTTCCCTCGATCTACTGGCAACGCTCCTATTAATGCAGCCCAATATGCCGTTAGCATTCTTGGCAACAAGAGCACACTGTTGACTCATATCCCGCTTCTTGTCCACTGTAATCCCCAGGTCCTTTTTTGCAGAACTGCTGCTTAGCCAGTTGATCCCCAGCCTGTAGCAGTGCATGGGATTCTTCTGTCCTAAGTGCAGGACTCTACACTTGTTCTTGCTGAATCTCATCAGATTTCTTTTGGCCCAATCCTGCAATTTGTCTAGGTCACTCTGGACCCCATCCCTACCCTCCAGTATATCTACCTCTCCCCCCAACTTAATGTCATCTGCGAACTTGCTGAGGGTGCAATCCATCCCATCATCCAGATCATTAATATGCAGCCCATAATGGTAAATCGGTTAAGAACCACTGTGTTACACAGAGACTGCACCAAAATAACAACATTGTGTCTTATTTAATAAAAAAGAATTGGACAATGGTTGTCAAATATGAGGGCCCAAAAATATAAGATACTCCCTTCCCACCTACAATTCTGCATTCAAGAACAAGAATAGGAGCTGATATGACTGTGATTGTTTCCAGTGGGAAAACTGCTACATTTCCTAATGCCATGCTTCACTGTTTGATACCCTGGTATGTCACCATTCACTGGAACATACATCATAATGATGTAACAGCTCCACAGTAAACAGATTTTCCTTCTGTTTTAAATAATCTGGTAGGTCCCAGCTGATAAACTGTAACAATGAGCCAGTATAACTAAAGATTCGTGATGGGTGAAACTCCTGTTCATGAACCAACTACAAATGTCAATAGTAGGAGTTTAGCCCATCTCAAGATGTTATATGATTCAGCTTTGAAATTATTATTTAAAGTGAAAGAAATCTTTTTTATATAATTATCAAAGAATGGGTTTTAAAACTATTTGCCTATTTTTAGAAATAATCGGTCAAATTCTGATCTCATCTCCAGGGTCCTGTATAAATAATCACACAAATATCCATAATATTTTTATATAAAGTGCTACGTAAAAGCACTACAGTGCCATTTTTCAGCTACCATTCAGCTCTTCAGGCTGCCAGCCTGAAATTTTGACTCTCTCCTCCATGTCTGCCTGCATTTCAATGTTTTCCTTACTAACAGAGATTTCAGTGGGTGCAGTAGCACAGTTACACATCAAAACTACATTATGTGTGTCCATACAGAATTGTGGGTGTAAAACCGCAACCATACAGGGTGGTTAGCATGAAGCGCCAGTCAAAATCAGGCCTTATCCAATTGCAATTGCATAGAGCGGTTAGTGTATAAAATCAAACATGAGATAGAAAGGTCCAGGGACATTTTCAGTTATGGTTAATGGAAGTCAGGGGAGAGGCATAAGAGGCTCCGTTGGGCATCATTTTGGTAGAGACATTGGGAGGAAGTGAAGAAGAAGGCAGAGGCCGTTGTCACCTACTATTGCCCTACTACCCAGAAGAATTTCAGCCAACACAGAAACCCTCCATGGAATGCAAACCTTACTGGACAAGCTGCCAGGAAAGGTGGACATATGTACTTAAATAAAATCCCACAAGAACAGCTGGAATAATTGTCTTTCTTTAGTTAGTTTTATAGAGAATTGAAAAGCTCAGAAGTTCTTCTTAATTCTATGGTAGGAGCTAAGCCAGGTATTGCATATTTTGAAGGAAGAAGGGACAAAGTGATTACTTTGTCAATTGCTGTTTACTATCACTATGAAGAGTAGAAGTTTCATACTATGAAAAGCAGAAACATTTGTAGACTATTAAAATGTGTCATTTCGATGGCTAATTGTGTAGGAAGAGATGTAGCAAAGTGATCAGGAATTAAGGAAGGAATCGATGTACAGAACAGATGATATGGTTTATTGGCTCTCTGATAGGTAGGATTAGGATATTATACATGCATATACATTTTTTTTTTACTGGCATTGCTGTATTGTATTGACACTTTTCAGTTGTTATTTGGTTAGATGCTTACCTCCTATCATACCAGTTTCTGTTTAGCAAAGCATTATCCTTCATCATCACATGTAGAGAGACAGGTATATGGTTCTAAGTGTCACATGAATCACAATCCTTCATTTGACCGCAACGCTTTTAGGCATACTATTAAAAAATGTCAAATGAGGAAACCTTTCATTTGACATTTATCTGAACAGCTATAATGTAGCTGTACATAAATGTCAAATGAGAATATATGAAACTGTATACCTATCTGTATAAATATCAAAGGAAAGGTGTTTTCCTCTGATATTTAAGGTGCTGACTGGGTGATGGTCAAAGGAGGTGCCTACCCCCTCAAAGGTTAATGGAGAAGATGGGTAGAGTGATTGCAGAAATCTGGAGAAATAGACATTGATGGTGTGCAGGCTTTGGTAGCCGATAGCAGCTCTAGTTAGTAGCTTACAGATAGAATCTTCCCAAGGCATCTTTTACCCTCAGCCCACACAACACTATATTCCTCCCCCCACCCCAAATGTTAGCTGTACATGACAGCTGGTGTTTAGTATTTTTGTTTGTTTGGCTTTACCCTAGTTGTGAAGAAATATGCCACTTTTAGCTCTTTAAAAAAAGAATTTTCTTTTCTCTCCCACACCCAAATTTGCTCAGAGATCCATCATGAGGAATGATGTAATTTTGCGTGCGCACACACACGCACACTTGTGTTTTTCAGAAGCTCAGTGATTGCTGGTAGAGCTGTGTGGAAAATACTCATTGCTCGTAAAAATTGGGGGTGGAAGGGAAGGGATGTTTTTCTAGGTTCAGACTAAAGAGAAGACAGCCCAAAAGTATAGGCAACTTACATAGTCCCTTTACACACTCAAGAGGGAGTGTGCCCTACTCAAGGCTGTGGCTAAATGCCATAATCTAGCTCTATGATGGATGTGTGCACTTTATTAGCAGTTGCACCAGTTATGCCTTACTTTGAAATTTTGTCTCTAGAGGCAGAGTATATTAAGAAACTCATTTTATAGCAAGGAAACACAACAGTAGTAGCACTCAATACTTAAGACCATCCCTAATTGTAGTGCATGGTCATTTTCCCAAAGGTCATGGAAGCACAAATTGACAAGGGAAACGTTCAAAAATATATTCAAAAATATTTATACAGTAAAACTCACCATTTCAAGACTAATAGAACAATTGTTCCACATCTGGAACTCCCACAGAAGTCTATGGGCATTTGTAATTCACATCTGTAGCCACTTAGTTACTGTCCCTTATCGCTTTATAGTTCAAACTGGAATTTAGCTATAGAACAAGTAGGGCATAGTGCACAGCTTCTCCGAGTAGCTTGGCATGCAGAGGACTGTACAGGTTTCCCCCTTTATTAGATGCCTTTCATATGTGGTCTTTTATGTTTGCATATGAAATTTTTGTTTAATTGTGAATAATTGTGTATGGACTCAACTAGTATTCTTCCACCAATCTCCACCATATAATATAGTCTAACTCAAATTATACTGGAGATAGGATTTTCAGCTACTTTTTTCTGTTTGATTTAATGGGCCAAATGCAGAGTTGGTATTAGCAGGTGCAACTTCAGTGAACTCCATGGAATTGCACCCACATACAATATGTCTGAATTTAGACCCAATACTTTTGCACAACCTGTTCATAGTGGTAAATCAGTAACAACATTGAAATTACTTTTAAGTGCAGGGGCTTGATGGAAATCAGTTTAGGATTTAACACAAATCCTTAATAAAATAGATGGTGCATTCCACTGTAACAATAGTGATTTTCATGATTATCATTTAGTATTTGTATTGGAGTAGAAACTTGGAGCCCCCAGGCATGGACCAAGACCCCATTATGCTAGGCATTGTACAAACACAGAACAAAAAGACAGCTCTAGCCTCAAAGAGTTTAGGCCCTAATCCTCAAAAGTTTTTAGGCACCTAACTCCCATTGGGAAATCAATGGGAGTTAGGTGCTTAAATACTTTTGAGAATCTCGGCCTTACAGTCTCAGATATGGGCTGCATTCTCAGATAGCAGAATCTGCTGCTATGGGCCTGACTCTCAAACACAAATGCCCCTTTTTACATGGCTCTGATAGTGTAAAGACACCACTGGATATGTCTACACTGCTGGGAGTGTGCCTCCCAGCCTCCCAGGCCAGGTATCAGTGGGGATGTTGCAGCATGGGTGGCAGCTCTGGGGGGCTAGACACCTGAACTCAGATGAGGGGGAAAGGATGGCACCATTCAGCAATGTCCATGCTGCTATTTTTAGCGCTTTAGCTTGGACAGAATTAGTGTGAGTCTGTTGACCCAAGCTGGGAGCGTCATTCAGTCATTGCAGTATAGACAAACCCTTAGTGCTAATGAGAATGAGGTCCTATCTATTTAATGCAGAAAGGGCTTACACGACTAGGTTAGTGACTGTTAAGAGGAGAGGGAATACCTAAAATTTGTTTCATCCTGATTTTATTTTTTATGCTTCATAATACATTTGACACTTTTAAAAACTCACACTTAGTGGTCAGTGTCTAATGTTCTGAGTGTTTCATGGTTTTAAGCTATACTGCTAATGTACTGCTTTGCATAATATTCATGTCTAACTGCTCCCTTTGTAACCTGCTCCCATGCTTATCTTAATACCCTCTTGCATGTGACCCCTTTTTGCTTGGAACAGCCTCCTAATCCTGGTGCAACCACCATCTCCTTTCAAAGCCCTCATTAAAGCACACCTCTTCCAGGAAGCTTGTCACTGTGTTTAATTACCACAAAAAGAAGTGCTATTACTTATTTGTTTAAAAAAAAAAAACACCTAGAGAATCACTATGTAATGATTCCATCATCAGCTCTCCTGATGCTTTATGTGTTGCCTATTATTAAAACTGGAACTGTTACCTCCATGCCCTATACAGCACTGTGTGCAATTAGTCCTCAGTAAATAATCATAAGATTTGTGGGTCAGTGAGATCAGAATTGGGTAGTCAGTTAATAAGTTCATTTTAGTCTTTTCAATAAAACAATGAATGGAGGTAAGGATGACAATGGAAGGGTCTAGCAGAGTGCTATATTATCTTTCTCTCCCACCAGGTGTAGCCAATTCAACTTCTTTTTCGATTCTACTTTGCAGAGAATGTATAAGACATCCTACAAACATGGTAAGATGTGTGAAATGAACAATGTGTATATAAGTGTGCTGGGAAGAGTGTTGATGTTGAATCTGAAGATAAAGCTAAGGAAGCATATGATGTGTGAAACATATGGCCCTGCATATGTATGAAGTTTGGATGAGAATATGCTTCACAAAATAGTAATGTATTTTTATTTTTTAGTGAAGGGGGTGACGAGGCAAAGAAGGCCAGAAATTCACACTAAAAACAAGAAGTGGAATCTCCTTCCCCTTGTCTGCTTGGCTTTCTCCCTTGTGGGAAAAAGGTACTTAAATATCTTTATAACCTGTATTATTAGAATGTGTGTTCCTTCATGATCTCATTTAGAAGCATGTGTTCTGTTTAGAACAAATACGTGTATATAAATATTTCTATATACTGAACTGCAGTAGACTCTCATTTTCTGCGCTAATGTGGAGAAGAGTGACCCATTGTGGTTCAGTGAGCATTTGCTTTAGTGAGGAACAGGGCAGGTGACATTATACTCACCACAAGCCAATGGGGAAAACAGCTTGTAACCTCAATTTTGATTCCTAACACAGAGCTAGGAAACAGGCTCTTGGCACACCCTCTGTTTGGATACTTCTCCTCTTGGTGGTGGTGGTACTGAGGTTGTCTCTGCCAAGCTCTCATTGGTCTCACTCCGGCCTCAGCAGAACTGAAAGAAAAGAAAAAAGAGAAAAGGAATGTGTTGGTGGTATTAAGCAGAATGAAATGGCTTTTTAAATGGCTGTCAATCTGGTCTCCTCCTCAGAGTGGTGCTTCTGTGCTCCTCACAACATGAAGGCTAGTCATAGAAAATGAGTGTACTGTGGCCACTGCTGGCTTCTGAGATGAGAGGTGTGTCCCCTCCTCCACTCCGGCATGAACTTCATTGGAAGGGATCTGTTCAATGGGAGCTACTCAAGAGGTGTGGGGATGTAAGAATACATACCCCAGCAGATCCCCTAGCCCTCCCGCCTTGCTCAACCCATCTATACTCTTTTCCAAACAGAAAATTCCTACAAGCCAGTCTTTTTTTTTACAATATTTATCTTTAAATATTTAATTAGGTTCAAACTTCATAAGGCTCGAAGGTCAACTGTGTAGTTCAGACTCCTTAGCTAATTTTCTCATGTTTTCACCTTACAGCATCAGTGTTGTAACTGCTTATTCAGACTCAGTAAACAACCAAACAGGTCAAGCTACTGCTCCCTGTGCAGCAAGCCTGCATATTTTAAGCTGCTATGGGGTTTGCTTCAGGTTTTCAGGGTACACTTGGATTTGGCCTTCTATTGGATCTCACCTGGTCATCTGAATTACAAGCTTTCAGACCAAAGTGGAATCTAACTTTCAGTGCCTCAACTTGAGAATGCCCACTTTTAGATGCTTACAAAAGTAAGCTCTCGGCTGGTGAAAATTGATGTAATTCCATCCAGTGCAATTGATCTATGCTAATTTTCATCAGCTGAAGATGTGGCCTCAATAAGTACCCCTGTTTGAACATTTTGCCCCTGGGCACACACAAACTGAGGCACCCATAATTAGAGGTCACTTCTGAAAATTTTCACCTTCATGATTTAGTTCTGTGTATGTGATGGTATCAAGATCAGTGAAACATGAAACTACATACCTGCCTGTTTATACTAAATGAGCCAGATTCTCGACTGTCATAAATTGGCATAGCTCCACTGAAGTCAATGAAACAACACTGATTTATTGTAGCTCAGGATCTGGCCCAATATGTTCTCTAAGGAACAGGCATAGAAACATGGCAACTACATCGTTCCTGAAGAGAATGGCCACTTTCTGTCATTGTTACTCACTGGAAACAAAATGTACAATTAACTAAAGCTGTTCAGCAAATATATATATAAACAGGGTTTGGAAAAGGTTCAAGTGTAAGTGAAAGTGAGGATAGAATATAATCAAGCCACAGAGCAGATATTATTATTTTGTGCTGTTCAGCACAGTAATTTCATTCAGATATTGTGACTAATGGACTGAAGCATACTTGTTAAATTGATCATGGTTGGCATTGCAGTATATTTCATAATTGCTAGGAGTCAATACCGTGGTGGCACAGAGCTCAAATCATTTTGTAGTCTCTTTCTGAGGGCCCTAACTTAGGTTCTTAATCGTCATCTAATTCGTCCAAAAGAAGGTGGTCATGGAATAGGCAAGAAATCTGAATTGTCAGCTCTAAAATTGGCCAATGGATTTATCTGAAATTTGACCAGGATGCAAAATATTTTTGTTTGTTCATTTGTTTTCTCCCCCCCTTCAAATTTTAAACTTCACGCTCTAAATTTAATTTAGAGCTGAATTAACCACTATGGAGGTGTCTCTAAAACCAAAGTCTTGCTTTCACCAACCAAAGCCAATAAGCCCTAAATCTAAAGTTTGAGGCTATGCTACTTGTTTTTAAAATAGATATTGATTTATAGCAGAGATGTGCTCTAGCTGCAAAATAGTCAATAGCTTGGAGTAGTTCAGATGCACCTTTTGCTTTGACCATTTATAAAAACAGGGGCCATTTGCAAATTTCGGATCCAAACCAAAATTTGGGTTTTGAACATTGCCCCATTCAGAGTAGTTCAATCCAGTGATTTAGGATGGATGACAGTAGTCACAGGAGACTCTGGGTACGGATCTCAATCATTGACTGGGTCATGAACCTTTTGTAACCCCAACCCATGTCAGTTAACAGCACCAGGAAATAGAGACCATTTTCTTACTAGCACTCTTTTGTGTCACATCTTTACTACAGATTGGGTCTCTCTCCATTTACAGCGATGATTAATGCAACAGTTACTATCAAACTGCCTTATAGAGAGCTTCCTCCATCCTTCTAAATTTTCTGAGCATGCATTGGCCCATTTCAGCAACCTACTCAGGCACATGTCTACCACATGAGCATCACAAGCTTGAAGTTAGGTATATGCAAAAGCACTTTGCTAAACTGGGACCTCAGTGCAGTTCACACAACCATATTTGGAATATAGAAACAGAAATATGGTGTATTAGAAGGAAACTGGTAGAGACTGAAACTGTCAAATGGGAATCCTCATGGTCCTTAGGTGAGGGGGAAATAGTATATTTTGCCTTGTAATTTATTTTATGTTGATAACATCTTCCCTGTACTCATCATGCAAAAGTTAGCATATTGCATCTGAGTTTTTGACATACATTTATTCCTCTGGAAAATCTTTGTGAAATTTGTGTTCTATTTAATTTTAAATGTTTTTCTTCTTTTTTGGAACAATTTTTGTAGAAGAAAAACTTAGTAAAAAAGAATTCCAGGTTAATTAAGTGATCTGAGTACTTTATGTCGTGTGTGTGTATATATGTGTTCCTAAGCACTTTCCAACTTCTCATCTAGACTTAAGTTCACAAACATTAAAGGGTTGACATGGTTTAGACTGAAAAGTCATCTCTGACTTGCCCTTCATTCTTGATCCACATATCCAAGCAGTATCTAAATCTTGCCCCTTCTTTCTACTTAACATCTCAAAGACCTGGCCTTTCCTCTATGATTCCACCAAAACAGAGCCTTATTTTGTGTCTTGACTAATACAGACCTTCTTCTCTCTGGCCTTACTTATTGCAACTTTGTTCCCCTAAAGTCCATGAAGAATGTTGCTGGTAAGGTCATCTTCCTGGCTTGCCATTCAAACATTATCACCCATCTCTTTCAGCACCTCCACTGATTCTCCCTGCACTTTCACAGCAAACACAAGCTTCTTGTATTTACCTTTAAGCACTGTCTGCTCTTGTAACTTACTGTGACATCAACCAACCACCATTTGCTTTGCTAACATTCCCACGCAACCATTAGATTCACCTTCAAACAACCCCAAACTTTCTAACACATGGAAGAAACTCCCTAAAATCTATACAGCCACTACCTTGACCTCTTTCAAATCCGATCTGAAGATTCACCTCTGCCATGATGCCTACAAAACCCATCTAACTGTGGTTAGGCAGGTGATGGCAGTGAGCACCTGCCCCTCTTCCTCTCACTTTTTCTTCCTATTTCCTTACTGTTACTAACTCCCCCATTCCTGCCGTTCCCCAACCCTCTTCCTTTGTCCCCTATTAAAAAACATCACCACCGACAACATGTAATTAACAAAACTATGGCATTCGTTCCCATGGTCATTTGCTTGAGCAGGAGGCACTAGTGTAAAGTAAATAAGTAATAATAATAGCAATAAATATTTTACATGCAAAATAGGTTCATATGCTAAATATTATTTACATTACACACAGAATAGGCAACATAATGATATGAGCTCTCTGCTTTTTCAATGAACTAAATTGCAAATGTGGCTGCTGTCCTAAACTAAAATGAACTCAATTGGGGCAAATTCTCCTCTCATTTACACTAGTGTAAAAGTAGAGAGATTACATTGTCTTTAGTGGAGTCACTTCAGATTGACACCACTGATAACTGAGACCAGAATGGCTCAGCTACTGTTGGCTAAAACAAAAGGACAATTGGGTGTAAATGCAATGTTCTCTCCAGGCTGTAAAATGCACTCAGTGCAGTTATCCAAACTGTAAATCCCTCTTGTGTTCCTATAATACAGTATGTTCTAATTTAGAATAACTATTTCCTGCCTTTTTGTAGTGATTAAGATAATTTTGCTGGTATTTTATTGATAAACTCAGTACTAAAAGGTGCTGAACTGCAGAGTCTCGATTTCATGAGAACTTGATTTCAAATAATTTATCACAGTCAACTACAAAAATTAAAGAATTGAAACTGCTTGTGGGGAGATGTGTCACTTTCTGGTCATTTGATTCCAATTATGCTATGCACATGTACACGCAGAACATTTCTAATAGCAAGCTGTCACTATTACTGCACGTCACTTTTGTCCCAGGAATGTTGGTTTTAGAAACACCATTACGCAAAATGAATTGCATCAACCTTTAGTTTGACTTCTTTCTTTCTTTCTTATTTTAAAGACAGCCTATGAAGTTCCTGATAGAGTTGAGGTGGAGCAATAAGTACAGATTTTTCTGAGTCTTCCACAGACACGTAAGTCATCTGGTTCATCCGTGGGTGGTCTTTAACTTATTCTGTTGGCTTTGTTATAGACTCACTAACACATCCAACATGATTAGATAGATTCACAGTATGGTCTTTACAGAATATCATGCAACCATGTCTTTTACAACAAGCAATTATGAACCATCTTCAGGGCACTGATTTATTTCTCATTGCCCTATCAATTTAATGACCTTATGATTTATACTGATTATGGGAGGCTCTCTGTGGCAAGCAAAGTAATTATCCATCAATCTTAAATTCATTAAAGGAAGAAAATGTTTATTTTCTGTCTACATAATAAGCTTTATGTCATTTTTAATGTCATGACACCCACATACACTAAAGATATATGTAGTGACTCCTAATACCACGGAGAATGCCAGTTGAGAACTCAGTCTGACAACAGACGTCGCTTCTAATGTGTGGACATTTGGAATCATACAATGAAGATGCTTAGCCTTGTCACTGGAGGGTCACACAGTATTCTGCAAAAAGAGTACGGACCAAATTTGTGGCCTGATCCCAGGGTCCTCAGGAAAAAGCACCGACCTGGGTGGGAGATTTGCCTAGGCACTGTAAAGACTTCAGGATTGGGCCCTTGAATGGGAATGGGTTTCATAGTGGCTCTCACTAAGAGACCCGATATTCACCAGATTAAAATGCTGTGCATCATTCTTGTTCTTGAGGAAAGTTTCAGACAGACAATCTATCCATTTGTGGGATTTTCTTTAATTAAAAGGCTCTGCATAAAAATAGGAATATCTTTAAAATTCAAAGACCAAAGCAGGAGTGAAGCACTGAGGAGTAAATCTGACTAACTGCACCATTAATGCATCTGAGCTTCATTCTTGCCTCTCCCAGTTCTGTTTTTCAGAGATCAATAACATACATGTGTCCCAAGCTAAGCACAGTGGTCGAAATTTATCCTGTGTAATGACCTCTGCACCTTAAACTCCACAGCAGAGCAGCCATGTGGCAGAACTCTGTGGCCTGTATGCTTCATTGAAGATGAGTCTCCAGACCAGGCCTACAAAGGTGGCCTGGATGACAGTGATGGAAGAGGCCAGGGCAATGGGACTGATGATTATAATATTCCAATGGCTCTGGCACCCCAACCTAAAAGGTACAGATGGGCTGCTGCAACTATATCAACCTATAGTTTGCAGTAGCAGTTGGTGGGTACGATGGGGAGGGGAGATTGTACCCTACCCAAGACCATGAACTGGATTTTGAACCTTGCTCTTTACTCACCAAATTTCTTATTAGACTGTCAGCAGGAGAAGTGAATTTCATCAACTTTTCTTTTTTTTTGCTTTAAAGTTTACCATCAGGTCTTTCTGAAAAGTAAAATCTTCAGACTATCCTAATACAACTACTTGTCACTTTTCTGGCCTGCTACAAAAATGTTGACATGTGAATACATTCCCACCACTCTTTACCTTGAAGATGAAAACTACTTTGGTAGTACTTTTCCTCCTTTGAATGTCAATACTTTTTACAATCAGTTGCTTTTATTTAGAAATGAAACTGAATCAATTTTCCTGATCCAATCTCCCCTGAATTTTCAGGGAAGGACTAGGAAATAAAATTTGGATCTAGATCTACGTTTTAAGGCAGACCCCAACTCTATAACTGGCAAAACCAAAATCATAGATCTGCACACTTCCAAACTTGAGAGGCCACAAAATCCAGCTCTGAATGTTGTGGCTCAGGCACACATAGGGTCAGGTGATTAGCTGGGGCAAATTGATTTCATTGGAGCCATGACAGCTTGCAACAGCTGAGGCTCTGGCCCATTTACTGGAATATTGTATTTTTTTAGCTATATGAGAAAAATAATAGAAGAATTCCACTAACTAACAGGTCTGAGTCTCCTTCCCCATACACCAGTTCTACATCAGCACAACATCAGGATTTTGATGGAATTATCTCGTATGTAATATTAGAGCCATTGAGATTAGAATCAGGCTTGGAATGGCAGATACATTTTATGCTGTGAGAAAAAAGAACTTTTTTCTGCCGTGCCAAATGGAGTCTCTCGCTATTGTATAATTTAAACGGTTGTCAGCCAGATAAATGGAGCTTGTTGTAGTATCCACATAGGCATGCATATATATTACTTAACTTTTGTTTCATGCATATACCATCAGCAAATTTCCACATCCCCTGCACCAGCCCATCTGTGTTGGCCTGCACATTGGGGGAACAGCAAAGACACTGCCCATTTCTGACCCTCTTCACCTATCCGCTCCAGGAGCTGAATAAGTGGGAGCCTGGACTCAAGGTTTGGGTAGACCATGGAGTAGTATAGAAGGTTTTTTTGCCTGTACAGGCATGTAGTCTGATCCACAGGCTAACTCTAAGAAAGGATTTTTGTAGAAATAGTAATAGCTTTTCATATAGACCAAGGGGAAATAATGGAATGGCTGGTACAGGACTCAATAAATAAAAGAGTTAAATGATGGCAATAGAATATAGGTGCTGTTAAACAAATATCGTATCATTTTTATGAGCTTACAGTTTGTTATGATGTAATATCCTTAGACTTCTGTTAGGTGTTCGATTTAGTACTAAACAGCTTTCTGATTAAAAAACTAACACTGTGCAAAAATCAACATGACATATTAAATGGATTAAAAACTGGCTAACTGACAGATCTCAAAACACAGGTGTAAATGGGAAAGCATTAGTGAATGAGAATATTTCTAGAGGGGGCCAAGGGCTTGGTTCTCAGCACAACACTATTCAATATTTTTTTACCAGTGATCTGAAAGAAAATATAAAGTCACTATTGATAAAGTTTGCAGTTGACACGAAGATTAGTGGAGTGGTAAGTAATGATGGGGACAGAGCACTTAGGTTACATCTACACTATGAGCTGGGGTATGGTTTACATACACATACAGTAGTTCAGTGAGAGCTAGTGTGAGTAGCTGCAGTAGAACAGGCAGTGGAGGCACTGCTTAGATATGCTGAGTACATACCATGGGGTTTCAAGCAGGTTTGTACTCAGCATGACTAAACTCCACTGCTGTTGCTTGTGCTTCCAGGGCTACACTATTTATAATAGCACTAGCTATCATCCAGAGCTCACCTTGAGTATGTCTCTGTGAGCTGGGGAATCACACCCTTAGCTGGAAGTATAGACATAGCCTTATACAGAGATATCTGGATTTCTTGGTATGCAAGATCATTCAAACAACATGCATTTTAATATAGCCAAATGTAAGGAACAATGTATGTATTTACAGGATTGGGGACTGTGCCCTTTAAAGCAATGACTCTGAAAAGGATTTTGGGGTCATGATAGATATCCATATGGACATGACTCCCAGTGTGATGGTTGGCTAAGAGATCTAATTCAATCCTTATGTAAGCAGAAGAACATCAAATAGGACTAAAGAGGTGATCATACCTCTGTATACAGTACTGGTGAGACCATTACTACATTACTGTGTTCAGTGCTGGTGTTCACTCTTGAAAAATTATAGAGGATACAGAGAAGAAAAGAGCCAGAAGGATGATTCCAGAACTGGAAAACATGTGTTCCCAATCAGAGACTTAAGGAGCTAAATCTGTTTATCTTATTGAAGAGAAAGTTAAGGGGATACTTGATCCTGATCTCTAAGTACCCTCACAGAAAGGTGTCATATTAGAGGATTTTTTAATGCAGAATAACATAATCTAATGGTTGGAAGCTGAAGCTAGCCATTCTACCATATTGTGTGGAAATGCAACCAAACAACCTCAACCCTGCTTTGTAGTGACAACATGAAAGGAAAAATTTGAAAACAGAACCTAATGTGTTTTTAAAAATCAATCCAGGACCACAAACACTAAAATGCCTTAATCATAATTGCATAGCATCACTACAGGACTGAGTTAAGGTGGTTTGGGTCCTTGGTTGTGCCTTTCCCTACCTTACATGTTTGGATGTCTTGGAAGTGTAACCTTAATCCTGAATTTCCTGTGTTTGCAATGTTTGAATTTGGAATAATGACAATATCCTTGTAGTATTTTTGCCCTTAAATTACTGCTATATACGCTCAACCTAACTCTCTTCTAACATAGTTTTTTGTGTAAGAATATATGAAGGCATTGAATTTCACTACATTTTGGACTGGTATATTTTATATCTAATCTATCCATCTCTATTTTCACCTGTACTTCAAGGGATTTCCAGCCCACAGGATGAATAACAGTCCCTATGTAAAAGTTCCTTCTTAAAGGACAAATTTATATTTATATTTTTAAGGCTACCTGGATTACTCGCTCTCTTTTCCCACATACCTTCCCTGTCTTATTTAGGTATTTCTAGGGAACACATCACTGGAATCTCTCTCTCTCACACACACAATTTTTCATGCCATAAGGTTTATTATAAAACAAACCTTTGCCCTGAAGTTTTTTCCTAGTGCTATGATTCACTCAGACCTCCTGTACAGTACATAAGCTTATGCTGCTTCTCCCACTCTCTTAATCATATGCCAGTGTACAAGACCTAAAAATGGGTTGTTTTTGTAGGGGTACCACAGAGATAAAGGAAAACACAAGGAAATATAAAAAATATGCCTGATATCTGCACAGTGAATCACTAGTTATTTTTATAAGAGAAACAGAGTTGATTGGAAATGAAGTTAGACACACACACACACATTTCATGATTATATGAACATTTCATGTTCTTTCCAACATTTATTGGGTGGGAGGCAAAAAATTATATATTTATATATATTTATTTATTTATTTATTTTTGCAAGGGGGGTACTCCATACTCCCTTGCAAAGAATCAGGAAATCAGAACTGAGGAAATGATGGAAAGGAAGGATATCTTTTTTTTTCCTTTTAGTTTTGTTATTTTATATCTAGCAGAGTAGTTTATTTTGATCAGAACTGAGGCTTCAAAAGTATTTGATCATTAAGAATATAAGAATGTTTGATTGTGTCGAAAATGTCAGGGCCTTTGGGAATAGAACATGGGAAGCAGATGTTTGTTAATTAAGGTTACAATGTAATTAAACCAATGGGACTGATATCACTTATATGTCATTACTTAAGAAACAGCTGTTCCTCCTACCCCCCCGCTCCACTGATTGGATCATATATATTTTCCACCCCCATAACACTACCTTCCTGTCAGTATAAGTTTTCTCTTTCTGGTAAATTGGATAGCAATGTAGGAGGGTAAACATTATTGTAAATTTAAAGGAAACTACCCCAACATTTGTATGCTTTCAGGTAAATAAAGGTATTTGTGCTCCTGTAAGTTATACTGTATATGCTCAACACTTTGAACCTGGCTGCACTTTAAAGGGATGCTTTGTCTGAATAAATCAAAAGCATAGCACTATTTAAAAAAAAAATAGCCCCATCACAATGTGCATTACAATATTGATAGAATACAATCATTTTAGGTAGGAAACTCACCATGACCAAACCGAGGGGGGTTATTGGGGATTGCCTGTATACCTATCAAGCTGGCCTTAGCACTCTGTTCTCCTGAGCAGGCAGAGTTTGAAATATACAATATTTTTGTCTTCTGCATAAGTCATGGGAGAACAGGTGCTTGTACGTCTCAATCTGCTTGCCTCCTCACAGGCACAAAGCATACTGGATAGCAGGGATATTTGCATGCTTATGGCTGTAAATCTAAACAAAATGTCTATAGTTAATTTTAAGTCTCTGAGTCTTGACAGTGATGCTAAGAAACTGTGTGAATGTGTATAAAGAAGTAATTATTTTTAATGAAGTTTAATTGCCTGGAAAATCAGGGAGTTTATCAAGACAAACATATTCAAATCAGTGTCCCATCAAATCCATTTTCCTGGCCCTGACAGTGTTCAGTACCAAATGCCATGGAGGATAAGTGCAAGACACTATGTAGTAGGAACAAACTGTGCATAGGGGAAGTTTCTTCCTAATCACTCTATAGTAGAAGTTATTTTAAAGCACGAGGGTTTCTTAATGTTGATTCTTAGATTCCCTACTTCTGAAAATAAAGTAAATAGTCCCAATATTTTCAGTCTCTTTTTATGAGAGATTTCCATACTCCTGACCATTCTAGTTGCTCATTTCTGCACATACTCTATCTCTTCTATATCTTTTATTTACCTCGTGGAGTTCCCACTGGCTCCACACTGCCCACAAGATAGTGCTTTAACTTAATGCAGCTAATTAGCTATAATATATTTTCTACATAAATGAGGCCACTGTTGAAATGTGTTCTATTGTTAAACAGCTGGGGTGAAATCCTGTTTCTACTGAAGTTAATGGCAAGCCTCCCATTCACTTCAATGGGGTCAGAATTTCAACCTAGTACTAAGCAAACTCAATATTTTTCAGCCTGCGGATTGTTCAGTAACAAATTTGGTTATAGCTGTGTGAAAAGACACATTTTTCCCATCAGCAAGATAGTTGTCTTCCTATCTATTTACCTGATAAATCCATCTACAGTATTTAGAATCAAATCAGATAATGCAAAATAAGTACAGCTGAGTTGAGTTGAAATGTAGTGACTTTCTGTATATGCAGCATTTACACAAGTCATCCAAATTGAACGATTGTAATAGTTTGCTATTTTATTACAGTGTGAAATTTATTAATATGAAAACTTTGGTATTTAATTTTAATAGCTGTATGATGACATTTCAAGACTGAAGTAAAACCTTTTCATCAGTAAAACCTGTATCATTTTGATGTATTTTACAAACAAAACTACTGAAACCTTCCCCATTTTTATGGTTATAGTAATGAAGGCTTTACATTAATTTGCAAAAGGCCCCCAATCTTTGTTGGTATTCATCTGAAGTTTGGAAATTGTTGATCTATACAGATAGCTAGCCACGTAGGGGAAGATTTTCAAAAGCACAAATGGCATTTTGGCAATTATGCATGCACTACAACCACGAAGCAGAGAGGTATTGGATAAAATTTCCCAAATAACATAGAAGCCTAATTTTTAAAAGTAACTTAGACATTTAGGAGCCTAAATCCTATTGTCTTTCATTGAGATTTTGGGTCCTAAGTCTCTTTTGAAAATGAGATTTAAGGTCCTTAGTCACTTAAATACTTTAGAAAATGTTACCCATTATTTATTTATAATATTTATCTATAATAATGAGAGGCATTGGCTACAATACTCCACTCTGACAGGCCTTTTAAGAGGAGAGTTAAAACAGATGGCCAGCTTAGCGAACGTGAGAGTCACAGTAAATTGCCTTCAGAGATATACTCCAGTTACACCAGCCACAAAAGACTTGTTGGGCCAGAACCCCTTTTTTCTTCACTTCTAACTGGCTCCTAGAACATGGGTTCACCCGATCAAGGAAATCTATGACAACAATTAAATATTCTCATTATTTTCTTATAGCCCATGAGCAGAATCACAGAAAATATTTCATTTGTAATATCCTTTATGAGTACAAAGTACACAGTGAATTAAAAAAAAGAGAGTAGCAGCAAATAGCAGAGGTTTAATTGGGCTGTCATTTTTGCCACAGAGGGAAGGGATACTGCAGGCATTAAAGTATGGGCTCTCTCACACATCATACATGTCTCCAGCATGTCCGGGAAGTCTAGATAGGAATTTCAAATCCACCCATTTTGTGCTATTCTGATGCTACAATTTCAATTGATTAACCCACTTCTCCTGCACACTCCACATAGCACTATCACTAGTGTTCTCAATTTTGCCCAGGACGTAACATGATATATAACACTTTCTCACCAAAAAGAATCCAACTCAAACAAATAAATACAGTGGGCTGGGTCCCAGATTCCCATTTCCTCCCTCCATCTCCCTGGATGTCTACACTCAATCCATGGTGTGATTGCAACTTGGGTAGCATATCCACACTAGCTTTAATACAGCTAGTGAAACTAAAAATAGTAGTGGAAATGTGGTGGCATGGACTCTGGCATGGGCTTGGAACACAAGTACGTACCCAGGGTTCTGGGCAAGTTTGTACAGCCTGCTCTGAAGCCTGCACCACTGTATCATCACTGCTGTTTTTAGCTCCTTAAGGTGCTCTAACTTTTAGCAGCAGATAGTTCAGCTCCCGGTCAGGCACAGGATCAGGGAAGGCAGAAAGGTGGCTTAGACTCATTTGCCTTCAACCCCAGAGCTACATTGAGCTCTGTTCTGCCACAGCTTAGAAATTAGCCCAGTGTTGGTAAATGTAAAGCTATGTACTAAATTCTCAAGGTGAGAGGTAATAGTTGTATCTACACAAGCAGATTTATCAGAGAACTTTTACCCTTAGGTCCAAGCATGAGGTTGTGCAGGTGCGAGAGAGGGCAGAATCTGGCCCTGAGCTGGAGCGCTTATTTTCATGATAACATTTCATGTGTAAATCCTTTGAATTTGCAAGTACAATCTGTACTTGCAGCTCATTAGTTCATACCATACACTCTGCCAAATTGCCAATTATAATGCTAAAAAAAAAAACCTCAAGCAAATTCTAGAGAATAATGACATGCATAACAATATATTAATGCCAAGTAGTTTAGCATCAGTTGTACCCATAAGAGATAAAAGGCAAAATCTAGTTCAGAGAGGCCATGAGTTTGACAGGTTTTTACTATGGGCCAAAATATGTTAAATGGTTACCTTACGCTCTGAGTAGTCCCATTTATTTCAAGGAACTACTCATGGAATAAGGATAGTTCTACTTAGCATGACTAAGGGTGGCAGAAATTGCCCCCAAGAGAAAGGATTTGTGTGCTTATTTCACAGCAGTTAATTGTATGGGAAACATTATGAGACACTTCAATCAGCCATACTGGCTGCTCCTTTAATCAATGTGGAACTGAATCATATTCATTCTGGGGGAGCCTCCACTTTTGGGTGTCCAAATTGAGGCACCTAAGATTTGATTTTCAAAGGTCTTGAGGTCCCTCAGTTCCCTGCATATTCTTCATTGGCCCAAGCTTGCAAGAAGCTGAATGCCCTCACAACCCATTTAAATTAAAGGGAATTGAAAGCATTCAGCAACTTGCAAGACCAAACTCTAAATAAACCACTTAAATATAGTAATCTAGGATGTGCTAATGCTCTCATGAAAGTCAGCTGCAAAATTCCCATTGACTTCAGTGTTCATGATATAGCCCTTAGATCCTAGATTTAGGTTTAGTTAAAAATCAGAGAAGGGGGAAGGTGTGGGAGGCTTCACAGATCCCAATAGGAACAAAAATGTTTGTGGTTCAATGAAAGCAGGCATTTAATGTTCCCTTGAAATATTGGCAACCAAAACACAACAGCAGTTTCCTACTGTAGTTCACGAGAGCCCTTTGCTACACAAATGTACAAAACTCATCTACACAAACAATTGAGATGGCAAGACTGGGAGGCCAGATCCTCAGTTGGTGTACATTTGCGTGGTTCCATTGACATTAATAGAGCTATGCTTATTTAGACCTGCCAATGATCTGACCTAAGTATTTTTTCTGCTAGGATCTGATCCAAAGCCAGTTGAAGTCAGTGAAAGACTGGTGGGAACTAGAAAAAAAAAAAGCTATGCAATATTAAAGACAGAGAGAAGTTTTCCAAATCTTCTCAAACATAATCAAAGGTTTGGGTAGGATTTATTTCAAGTGTTGTGTGAAGAATTGGATCAGTTCTTATTTTATCCAAACCAGTCCACTCTTCTTTAGAAATCCAACTATGGACCCTTAAATCATACAAATAATCTCAAATGTGAGTCACTATCTTTGTTCCAATAACTTCATTCATGGGAGGGGGGAGCACGAAGAAAGAAGGTGGGGAAACTAAATGGCCTAATTCTCAGACATATTGAATGGAGTAGGAAGACAGAAAATTTTAACCCATATGAAAGAATTTCAGAGCGCTGTACAAGAGTAACAGTGTAGTATGAAAAGTTTTCACTGAAATCACTGTAGAAAGCAAAAAAAAAAAAAAAGTGTTTGTGTGTTTTTCCCACGGATATTAAGTATCCTAGAGAGTTGCCATGGCAACAATAATTTTTCATTAGCATCAGCATAAATAAGTACATATTTATAAATGAAATACTGTACCTTCTCAGCTCCTAAGTTATAATATACATTGGAGAAACTAAAGGATCTTTTTTCGTAATTTTTTTCTGATGATTTCCAAAGCAGAAGAATGTGACTGCTTATTTGTGCCTGGAAATTCAAGCCATGTTATGTATTAAGTGATGTACAGTAATCAGATATTAAAGTGGTGAAGAAAGGAAATGCTATCTAATGTGAAAACAGACCATCACACCTTTTTGTTTAATTGCTATGCCAGCTGAATGTTTGAATTCTTGTTGTATTTGTCATGAATACAGCCATGTCAAGTGATAGAGGCAGGGAGGTGATAAAAAATTGAAATTGGGTGCTGGTGAAAGTTTGGGAAGGACTCATAGCACTGGTTAGATTCAAGCATATTGTAGTGCAGTGGGGTACTCTGCACATATTTCAACTCTGCCAATGCAACAACACCTTGACTTGCATCCTCATTGCTCTTTGTTGAGACTTCTATTAATCTCACCAAACTGCATGGTGGTTTTGTGATCCAGAGAACTATCTAAACAGAATTAGGATGAGACAGCCAAACTCACTTCTGTTTGTGGTATTAATCGGAATATAGTCTTTGGGATGAGAGGCTTGTGCATTAAACAATAATATTTTGTACTTCTCTAGCACCTTCCATTGATGGAACTCAAAGAATTCTGCCCGCATTAGCTAGTTAAGCCATGTAGGTCTCCTGTGAAATGCTAGTATTACCCTCATTTTATAGACAGGGAAACTGAAACTTAGGGTAATGTCTACACTTAAAACGCTACAGTGGCATAGCTGTGCTGATGTAGTGCTTAAGTATAAACACTACCTATGCCAACAGGGGCGGGGGGTTCTCCCATTGGCATAGGTAATCCATCATCCCAAGAGGTGGTAGCTAGGTCAACAGAAGAATTCTTCTGTCAACCTAGCACAGTCTAAAGGGGACATAGGTCGGCTTAACAATGCCACTCAGGGGTGTGGATTTTTCACATTCCTGATGGACATAGTAAAACTGACCTAATTTTCCAGTATAGACCAGACCATAGTCTCAGGAAAGTATACATGTTTTTCATTTTGACTATTAAGCCAAATACCAGATACCATATGTTGGTAAAATGAATGGAACTTTGTGCTTGACATTTTACACATTAGGTTTTCAATTATTTATGTTATGATCAATTTTCCAATTCCTGTAACAGCTGTTTTTGTTTTGTTTTGTAGTTTTTTAAATCTCATGCAAGCTCTATTTCTACTCTTTATCATGAAAAGCATCCTTATGTTTGGACAGCTCTCTGAAGTTCATCACTGACAGAACAGTAGCTAAACCATACAATTGTTGGAATTTCAATATATAGGAAAAGATGAAAGATGGGAAAAGAATAGAGAATAGGTCACTGAAAAACCAAAGAATTAACAAAAAGGGTCAAATTACATGAAGTTAAAACTGAAAGACATCAAAGAACGAAAAGCCAATTGATAAAATAAAGGGATGATAGAAGATGATTAGGGAAAGTATTATAACAAGAAGGAGATAATGGTTTGTAACTGGAAAGAGAATTGTAAAGAACTAGAAATAAATGGGTGAAATAGAATTAAATTAACTATAATGAGAACTGAAAACATAATACACAGTGATGCAGTGAAAGATAAACCTATCATATTACCCAAAGGTGCTGTATGAGCCCAGACAAATGACTGGTTATTTTAAGTTTCTGAGTGGATGCTTTGGAACCATTATTTCAAGGTGTGAAGAGAAATTCTGCTGACATGAAAATAAATTGGGAAAGAAACTCTCTGGAATATTAAACTGGGGCAAGGTTATTTTATTATTATGTAAAAGAAATTCCCTGCTTGGTTGCACAGTGTAAAAGCTGGCAGTTGTCTGCAAGGATTTACAAATTGCAGTATTACACAATGTGAGAGGAGACCTGAGAAATCTAAAGAGCTTTTTTTGGATTGTGAAAAGAAAGTCAACAATTCTACTAGGGTTCCCTCTCTTACATTTAGCAGCAGATGGGGAAAAGGAAAATGTAGTTATATGACAGCTGTTAGCTACTGAGCTCCACAATGCAGGCAATCACTATTACTGAATGACGGTACTAGAGATTGTTTCTAAAAAGTAATACAATACGCTGCATATCCACAGGGAGCATTGCATTATTTCTGCAAGCCTCCAGCCCCTGGTGAGCCAAGAGCAAAGGACCAAGCCCAGATTCCGACCTTAGATTCCTATATGGTAGTAAGTTGTACCTACTTCTAATAAATAAATGGAACAGTGCGTCTCTTTTCTAAATGATGAGATCCTTCTCTAAATTCCATAGAACAAACTGCTTGTGATGAATAATTTCATCACTTCTTGTCTTGACTAACTTGTCTTGGTCAGCCTGTTTGGTAGGCATCATGTATATGTAGAGGAAAGATGATTTAGTGGTTATGCCACTAACCTAGGACTTGAGAAGCCTGGGTTCAAGTTCTTGTTCTATATAGGCTTCTTGTGTGACCTTGGGAAATCATTCGTTGTCTCTGTACCCCATCTGTAGTATGGGGACAATAGTACTTCTCTACCTCACAGATAATAGTACTTCTGCTGCACGGAGAAATAAGTAAAATCTTGTAAGGTGCTCAGATATTATGGTATTGGGATGCCATATACATACCTCAGGTAAAGAAAGATCAATGTGGATGTCCTTAGACATGATCCTGCCAAGCTGTTTGCCCACAGGTCTCTCACTGAGGACTCTGCATGTGGATGGCTTGAAGAACTGTGCCCTCAGCTTGTTTCATGTAATGAGTTTATTACATACATGTCTTACCCACTGGTGGTAGTTCTCTCTCCTGGACAATAGAGTTCAGGGATGGATTTCTTTTCATAGTGAGGTGACCTCTTTTGAAGGTTGTGCACATTTATTTTTAGTTGTGCAGTAATGATTGGAGAATATGTTGAAATTTTGTTTTTGTTGTTCTTCCAGTAACTAAGAGTCCCAGATTGGTGGTTTGCATATTGGCACAGGGAATGTAAGTAAATTGTAGGGAGTCTCCGACTGCCAGAAGTGGAACATCAAACTGTCACAGATCCACAGCTTTGAAACAGCCTCCAGGAGGAACCCCGTCAGTGTGCCAGAACCTCCATGGGTCTCACTCTTCCTCCAGGCTAGGCCACGTGGCTTCACTGCCTTCTTAGAATAGGGCTTTGGGCCTTCAGCATTCCTGCTTCACCCCATGAGCTCTGTTCAGCGAGTGCAACTGAGACAGACTCCTGTTGGAGACTTGTGCACTCTTCAAGGATTAATGCACCTGACCAAGCATTTGCAGCGACCAGGGCTGGCTCTGGCTTTTTTGCCGCCCCAGGCAAAAAAGCCTCCCGCCGCCCCCCGCCGGGGAGTGCGGCAGGGGAGGGCAGCGAGCCTGGCTGGGGCCCCGCTCTTCCCGGCCGGCCGGAGCGCCGGGGGAGGGCAGCCCCGCTCTCCCCGGCCGGCCGGAGCGCCGGGGGGAGGGCGGCGAGCCCGCCGCGGCTCCGCTTTCCCCAGCGGCCGGAGCACCGGGAGGAGGGCGGAGAGCCTGGCCACAGCCCCGCTCTTCCCGGCCGGCCAGAGCGCCGGGGGAGGGCGGCGAGCCCGCCGCGGCCCCGCTCTCCCCGGGTGAGCGCCGCCCCTTCCAGGTGCTGCCCCAAGCACATGCTTGGAGGGCTGGTGCCTGGAGCCGGCCCTGGCAGCAACACTCACACAGCGTTATCAAACAGTAGGGTTTATTCATTAACTGGAACACAGCATAGGAAGTCCTTAGGTTAGCATAGAGCACTGAAGGTTAAAAAGTGTAGTCCATTCTGGTTAGCCCAAAGCCCAGCCAAGCTGTAGTGAATTCCTTAGTTCAAGCTCTGTCTGTCTCTCTGCCTGACCTCCTTCCTCAGATGCCAGTTGAGAACCCTGAGTCCTTCCAACTTTTATCTCCCCAACTCATACCTTCCCAGTCTTTTGTTGGCCAGCTGGGGAATGTTGTTAAGCCTTCCTGTGAATAGGTGAGGAAATCCTCTTCCCTCTCCTGTGTTGGTTGCTAGGTGTCAATGTCCATGTGATTTGCCATTGCCTTTTCAAATGCTGCATTGATATGGGGACCTAACCCCAGACAGCTAGGTAACACCCATTCCTGCATCTCCTAATCTGGGTCAGAGCAAACACTCCTTTTGCACCCTCAGTGGATAACAGTACAGCATATGGGTGAAACTAAGGCACAAACAGGACTCAAAAAATATTACAAAAATATTCCCACCTCATCACTCAAACCTATGCAGTTAACAAGTCTTATCAGCTCCTCATAAATATAAGAACAGAGGGGAAGGTGCAAATCTAAGCAGGCATTTCTGTTTTTCACATCAGCAAGCATAAAATGTTTACATGTTAACAGAGAACTCTAAAAAAATGTGTGGTCGGAAGAAAAACCAATTCTTAAGTTTTAAACAGGATCCTGGTTGGTAGAGATGCAAAAGACCTCATTGAGTGCATCACCATGTGAGTGCAGAGTGTAGGGCTTGATCAAATACCCTCACTTTAACTCTCAAGACAGTCAATGTGAGTGGAGGGCTCTGATCTAGCAAGTATGGGAGAAGGTTCCAGGTACTTGTGTTGAAGTTTGCTGGAGGGAGCTGCAGGATGACAACAAGAGAATGAGGAGTTGAGTATTTCCGCTTCAGTAGGTTCTGAGACAGTACAATGATGAGCTGGATAAAACCTTAGGATAGGATTGATAGGTGCACTCACCCTTCAATTAACGTAACTGTAAGCATAAGACAAAAGCAGAGTGTGAACCTGCCCTACAGATTGTCTGAGTATTGTTTTCAGGAGGGTTGTGGGTCTATGGAGAGTGTGTGGCAGGGGGCTGGGGGTGGGAGGCAGAACACAAAGAAATGGAGAAGGGATGAGAAAGAGAAACAGCTGAAAGCATAGTGGCTATCCCTGGAAGAAACCTAGGAAGAATATTTTGGGCAGGGGCAGGCTGAAAAGAATATTTTTGGTGCTGTGAGCAAAAGAAGCTGTTTCCTGCAATTTTATTCCATCTGCATTCAGAGACACAGAACTCAGGTATTTCTTTGATGCAATTTTGTTTATTTACAAAGAATCACCATATTTACTCCCAACTGGAATACCCTCAGGGCCCAAAACTCTGACTAGGCTCTCAGGTCAAAAGGGGCTACAGTGCAGTTTATGATGCAAAGTACTCCATTTAGGAAGGAGCAATCAGTTGCACACATACAAAATGGGAAATGACTTCCTAGGAAGGAGTACAGCAGAAAGGGATCTGGGGGTCATAGTGGACCACAAGCTAAATATGAATCAACAGTGTAACACTGTTGCAAAAAAGCAAACATCATTCTGGGATGTATTAGCAGGAGTGTTGTAAGCAAGACACGAGAAGTAATTCTTCCGCTCTACTCCACTCTGATTAGGCCTCAGCTGGAGTATTGTGTCCAGTTCTGGGTGCCACATTTCAGGAAAGATGTGAACAAATTGGAGAAAGTCCAGAGAAGAGCAACTAAAATGATTAAAGGTCTAGAAAACATGACCTATGAGGGAAGATTGAAAAAATTGGGTTTGTTTAGTCTGGAAAAGAGAAGACAGAGGGGACATGATAACAGTTTTCCACTACATAAAAGGTTGTTACAAGGAGAAGGGAGACAAATTGCTCTTCTTAACCTCTGAGGATAGAACAAGAAGCAATGGTCTTAAATTGCAGCAAGGGAGGTTTAGGTTGGACATTAGGAAAAGCTTCCTAACTGTCAGGGTGGTTAAGCACTGGAATAAATTGCCTAGGGAGGTTGTGGAATCTTCATCATTGGAGATTTTTAAGAGCATGTTAGACAAACACCTGTCAGGGATGGTCTAGATCAGCGTTTCTCAAACTGGGGGTCCCTGAGGGGATACCAGGGGATTGCGGGCCCCACTGAGAAACTCCTCCCCATCCCTCCCAGGCACACCTCCATCACACTGGGGACAGGGTTACCTGTTCTGGCTCCCTGCCGCTTCCGGAAGTGGTGGGCATGTCCTGCGGCCCACGGCGGGGGGGGGGGAGAGAGGGAGGTGAGAGGGGGAGGGGAGGTCAGGGGGTCTCCACGCACTGCCCCCACCCCAAGAGCCAAGTCCGCAGCTCCCATTGGCCATTGCCACCTTCCCCCTCCATCCCCCTTGCCTAGGAGCCACAGTCAGAGGGATGTGCCCGTTGCTTTCGGGAGCATCCCAAGGTAAGCGCTGCACCCCTCACCCCCTCCCACATCCCAACCCCCTGCCCCAGCCCAGACTCTGCACCCCTCACCCCCTCCTGCACCCAAACTCCCTCCCAGAGCCTGAACCCCACACTCCCTCCCGCACAACCCCCCTGCCCCAGCCTGGTGAAAATGAGTGAGGGTCGGGGAGAGGGAGTGACGGAGGGAGTGGGGGTGGGGCCTCGGAGAAGGGACGGGGCAGGGACAGGGCCCAGGGGCAGGGGTAGGGAAGGGGGCAGGGCAAGGGCTGAGTGGGGGGACTTGAGGGTCCCTGAAATTTTTTAAATCAAAATGGGGGTCCCTCTGGTTGCTAAAGTTTAAGAACCGCTAGTCTAGATAATATTTAGTCCTGCCATAAGTGCAGAGGACTGGACTAGATGACCTCTCGAGGTCCCTTCCAGTCCTATGATTCTATGGATTAACCATTTGCTCTGCAAACCAAACAAGAAAATAGGAAGCAAAGCAATTTATGGAAGTATATTCTTAAGTGGAAACGGTAACTTAGACCTGGATGCATCATTGTGACACAGAGCATCACAGCACCTAACTTTAGGCTCCTAGAAAATCACTATCACAAAGCCTGAGTTAGGCACCTATGTTCTTTGTACAATGAATCGGGAGAGATAGACACCTTAGACTGAGATTCTTAGAAGCCAGCACACCAGGCAGGGAGCCACCTAAGCTAGTCTAATTGAAGATACTGGCTGTCACTAGATGGATGCGTGACCCTCTCAAAGAGATAGGCATCTAAGACCTGGCTACAGGGAGTTGCCTATCTTTGCTAGCGATTGGCAGCCAGAAACCCTCTTTGTATGTAGATGCCTATGCTGTTTTTGCAAGAAGGTGGGAAGGAAGGAAGGGAGGGAAAGAGGTGGAGGAGCAGAAGGACTGGATCTCCCAAGGTGTCACGTATCTTGGATGAGTGCTCTAACCAGCAGGCTATAGAGTCAATCTCATGCTCTCTCGCTCTCAGATAACTAATTATCTATCCAGAGTGCAATACCTTGAACAAGACAGACTGAGGAGGCTACATCTACACTTGGAGCTAGGGGGGTGATTCCTAGCTTACATAGACATAATCACTCTAGCTCTCATTCGGTTTGCATGCTAAACATAGAATTGTAGCTGCAGTAGCAAGGGCAGTCTTCAGCAGCTGCAAGGGCTGGCCACCCCTCAGGACATACCTATGGGTCCAGGCAGGCTTATACTCAGGACAGCTAGTCCATGCCATTGCTCACTGCTGCCTATGCTACCATGGCTACACTCCTGTTTTTAGTACGCTAGCTCTATGTGAGCTGGTGCGAGCATCCTACATGAGCTGGGAATCACTGCCTTAGCTCCAAGTACAGATGTAGCCTGAGGGATACCCCACATCAGAATATCCAATAATGAAATAGTTAGAGCACTCACCTTTTCCCTCTTAGGCAGAGGGGGGACTTGAACTGGGGATCCCTCAAATCACAAGTCAGTTTCCCTAGCCCCGGGACTAAAAGTAATGAAATGATGGCGGCAGCATGCCCAACCCAGTTGCCTTGATCAGAGAGTGTTGGATCGAGGTCTGCGTATGACGTAAGTGGCCAGTCGCCTATATTCCCCTAGCTTGTGAATCACCCTCGGGATTAGGCAGAAGATAGGCGTGAAAATAGAGTGAAACAGCAGTGTGCAAGCCCAGAGGCAGAAACATAGGCACCCAGGGATTTTTTACTGCAAAAACTTAGGTGTCACGTATGTTTAGGTGCCTACAGGGATCAGCGGGAGTTCTGTGCATCACAGTGGTGCTGAAACTGTTTGGAGTTTCCATTAATCCTAATGGTAGTTACACGACTCATTGAAACAGCATACGCCTTAGTTGATCTTGGTCAGCCTTTAGGAAGAGATACTCTTCATTAAACTGAACAAAGGTTTTATTGCAGTCATTCTTTCAAAGTGGACTTGAACCTCCCCATTGATTTGTCTTCTAATTTACTTAGAAGAAATGTAACATTATCATACTGTTAAAAAGAGTGCACAGGAATGTTAATACTACTGATGACACAAACTGCAAGCATACCATTATTTATTATTATGATTACCATAATGCCTACAAGCCCTTATCATGAACCAGGATCCCATTGTGCTAAGTGTTGTACAAACAAACAAAAACAGTTCCTGCCCCAAATATGAGATAACTTCAGACAACATGAACCCCTACATTTCACTGATTCAGTATCATTGTGCCAGGGTTGCTAATAAAGAAAGGTTTTGCAAAGCACACTGCACTTCTGCGGTTATTTCTTCTCTGATATGTTTTGTATGTGGATTTAATTGGGCAGCATAATTCACTCAACTAAAAGGAAAAAAGAACTCTGTGGCACATCAGTGGTACTAAACGGGACTGTTTCTTCTTTCATAATGTTATCAATGGGCACCATGAACATTCTAGTGTGACTCTTAAAATCAGTTTCTGATGCAGAGAAGTGAGCAAACAAAAGAATGTTCTTCCGTTCTTGGAACTAGGTTCACCTTGAACCTCACTCAGAGAAAATGGGTAATGGAAATTCTATGTTTTTAAATTACCAGGCATCTGGAAAATTACTGCTATAGAGCCAAAGAATGAACCAGTCAATAGAAGGAAAAACACTAGAAAAGTATCTATGGTGCAACAACAAAAGATACACTGGCCAAATTAACTCAACTGTTTTGAATAGAAGATACCTGATTGTCTTATGTCTGATCAGACTAGTCCCCAGTTTTGAAAACTTTACATGATAATAGAGTCCTAGGTGGACAGAGAGAGGATGTTGTCCAAATGCTGTAAGCGGGTGTTAAATAAATTCTAAGGCACTTCATCACCACCAATAACAAGTAAGCAATTTTCTGAAACCTTTGCACATTGGGGATCTATAGGTGAGTAGAAAGCCTATGTTGGCTTTGGCTTCACATGTTCAGTGGAGAAATTCAAAGGATTGTCCTCTGGATAGTATGAGTCTTGTTCATCACTGGTCTATCATTAATCAACATAAGTTTGATTGCCTGCAGCTATTGTGTGTGCTTTATTCTTGTGAGTAGATCACTTTTGTTACTGTGAATGCTCTGGAAGCTTGGTTCTAATGTACAGCTCTCATCATCTCTGGATGGTTCCACTCACTACACCTTTGGTTTAGGTTACAGAACATGTAACCTTTGTGATGTTTGTATTGTGTAATGTTGTGATGTGATGTATAATATTTGTGATAAAATTATATGCACTTATGTTAAACTGTAATGCTTTGGATTTGAATTCTTTATTGAACTCTTTAAAGGTTTGCATAATTTAGAAAACATTTTCTCTGCAATATGAAGGTGAAAGAAGTATAGCATGAGGTGAGAAAGAAGAGTTGAAAGACTTTTCAACAGTTACTCAGAATCATCATCTGATTATTCCTTCATTTACATACAGAATTTATGAAGCAGCCTGATTAATTTATCAATTTAAGAGGGTTCTGAGAAAAGCCATGAGAATGATTAAAGGATTGGAAAAAATGCCTTCATGAAAAATCTGTTTAGCTTACCCAAAAAAAGGTTAAGAGGTGACTTGATCATAGTTTTGAAGGCCTACATGACAACGTTTAATTTGATAATAGAGTACTCTCCACTCTAGCAGACAAAAGAAGGGCAAATTTCAATGGTTGGAAGATGAAACTAGACACAGTCTGACTAGAAATAAAGTGTAATTTTTAACCGTGATGATAATTAACCATTGGAACAGTTTACCAAAGGTTGTGGTGGGTTCTCCATCACTGGAAATTTTAAAATCAAGATTGGATGTTTTTGTACAAGATAAGCTCTAGTTCAAATGGAAATTGATTCAGGGAAGTCCTATGGCCAGTGTTATACTGGAGATCATACTAGATGATCACTTTTGACTTTAGAATATATGAATTGTGAGTTTGGGACTGAGAAGAGCCACAGGATTCAGGAACTGGAAGAATCTAGATACAGACAAGCTAAGTCTATTAAGTTAAGAGTTTCTATAGTTAAGAAGCTGGGAATTGGCACATCAGTGTGTCTGGATTTGACTGTGGTAATTAAAAGTTTAACTTTCTTGAGACTTGGAATGGAATTATTGTTTTCCCTTGTTAGCGCTGGGAGTTTAAAATATCTGCACAAGAGCTGGTTTATGTGTTCAAGATGAAATGTCTTGATCTTTATTTTCAAATTTTCTTCATTAATAGAGTTCAAGTTTAAGGTATAATATTCCTTGTTTTTATTAATACGGGGTACACGTGCACTGACACAATCCTGAAATCAGGAAAAATAGGCTCACAAAAAGGAGGCAGTAAGTTAGACTACTTTCATTTATTCTTGTGAGACACTCTTTTCTTAATATTTATATCAATTTTATGTTTAAGGCTTCTGCTAAAATGGTATCAAATATTCTTTTAGTAATTTTACTGGGGATTTTTTTAAGTTTTCTTTTTGGAAATTTCCAATGAACTTTTCAGTAACATCTACTTAAAGTACCTGCTGGCTAATATGTCTAGCGTTACGAGGAATACTGTAATTTAATATTATAATGCCGATCTAATGAACTTGGGAAGTGAATAGATACTATGGTGTTGGGTGCTATCGAAAACCCTAGCATATGTAGATAACTAGATCATAGAGGACAGTTAGAGTAAGTCATCCAGGGACTAATCCAAAACCCATTGAAGTGAATGGAAAGGCTTCTAATAGAAAGACTTCCATTGACTTCAGTGTGCATTTTATCAGGCCACTCACCCATTCTTCTGCTAATGCAAGATTATTTCCTAAAATGTTTCATATTGAGTATTTTGTTACACATGGGACATGGAGGCCCCAACTTCTAGTTTCCTTTCTTATGGATTTCTTCCATTCCTTCTTCTCCCTCCCTAAAATGTTGTTGAAAAGTGAAAACAACTCCAAGTTAATGGAGGGAAAGGAATGATTTTGAGAAAACTCACCCAAATCTGATTTTTGTAGATTTGGGCGTGAAATCTGTCCGATTCCCAGTGAAACTTGTACAAAACAAACAAATTCAGTATTTCACACAGCATGGCAAAATATATTGTGAATCAATGTAGTGTTGAACCTCATAGGAAAGTGAGTGGAATGCCCTCTGATCATTGTATAATTTATCTGTTACATCTGAAATATCTTTTATAGGACAATATAAACAACAGAAATAGACTAAAAGAACAGGAAACCAAAAGTGTTTTACAGAGGGGACACATACCAGTGTAAGCTCTGATAGAATCTAAGAGGAAGAACTAAAAAAATCCTGGGGGAAAAATTAATGAGATTAGAAATTGACATTAAAACTAAATAATAAAAATGTGAATACAGAGACTATGATACAGTCTCTGAGCAAAATGTTTTAAGATTTAAATGGGAGACAGAGAAATAATCCCAACAAGAGTCATTTAAAGCACAAAGATGATGGTATTATTAAATATAAGTGTCTGGTCCTTAAAGAACAATTACCCTACAAAGCAATCGCAGAAAGACAGTTTGGTTTGTTACTGACTCTGATACAGTGTAAAAGCCTCTTGCTTATTAGGTTATAAACACTGCATATGTTTATCACTATTGTTCCAAACAAAGAAATGCTGGCTTTTTGAGAATATCATATAGAATTAGTCCTACGTTTTCTATTGGGAAAGCTATTGCCAATTCTTATAGTGGTTTTCTCAGCCTGTAGTAAAATGGATTAGTGCAAAACAGACATTTTAAATGGATGAGGGTTTTCTTTTGATCAAAATCTGAATATTTCCAGGAACAGAACCAGTTCAGTTTGATTCCTGAAGGACTCCGTGTCTCCTCTATTCTTCACCAAGAAAGAAGAAAAGGCATGGGGAAAAAATAGTTTGGAAGTTCCCAACCCTCATGGAGAGGGAAGTGGTTGACATTCTTCTCCCTAAGAGCTGGCAAAAACCACTCCATTTCCCTTGGTATCCTGTGGATGTGGAGCAGGGGTGACAGGCAATGGTAGCACAGTTTCCT
The DNA here is from genome assembly GCF_002925995.2 of Terrapene triunguis. Lineage (NCBI taxonomy): Eukaryota > Metazoa > Chordata > Testudines > Emydidae > Terrapene > Terrapene triunguis. The sequence continues at coordinate 13,595,368 of NW_020664447.1, forward strand.
CCAAGAGCCAGACAGATTAGGAGGGTCACATTATGTTCCCAATAGATTCTAAACCTCATCTTTACCCCAAGTGCCACAAGCCTTTACCCTTGAGAGGGACCTTTCCCTCCACAAAGTAAACCTTGCAACATTCCTTCATACTTTCAAGGGATGAAGCTATGTGGTTCATATTTCCCCCCCCCCCATTTTGGAGTATAGTTTGTAAGTTTTACAAGCCTGGGTTCTAGCCAGGCAGAATGAAAACCTGAGCAATGATTGCCAATTACACTATATTACACATAAAAGTTTTGTCAGAAGATGCCAATTTATGAAACCAAAAACCTTTAATATGATTTTATTAGGAGGGTCACATTATTTCCACAGGCTAAGCACATGCATGCTCACAAGCATGCTCAGCCTTGAAGTTCAATACAGTGTCAGAGTAGATAGTGGCATGCAAATACGGTTGTGTCTTACGGTGGGGGGAGGGTGGGGGTTGTGATGGGTTCGGTCAAAGAGACCCCCTTGGGACTGTTACCTGATGTGCTGAGATTACCTCTGAGCCTGTTTTCTCTGACAGTTTGAGCCTCCAGAACCCTGCCTTGTTGAGCCAGACACGCAAGCCTGCTACCACACAGACCCAGGGTCTGAACCACACCCCCAAAGCTGCAAACTTAACTGAAAACAGCTTAAGAAGTGCTCCTGTCTCCAGCACCCAGCTCCCAATGGGATCCAAACCACAAATAAATCTGTTTTACTCTGTATAAAGCTTATACAGGGTAAACTCATAAATTGTCCACTCTCTATAACACTGATAGAGAGATATGCACAGCTGTTTGCTCCCCCAGGTATTAATCACTTACTCTAGGTTAATTAATAAACAAAAGTGATTTTATTAAGTATAAAAAGTAGGGTTTAAATGGTTTCAAGTAATAACAGACAGAACAAAGTAAGTTACCAAGCAAAATAAATCAAAATACACAAAGCTAACATAATACACTAAGAAGCTAGTTACAAATACTAACTTCTCACCCTAGATGTTATCTCAGGTAAATTCCTTTTCAGACCCACATTGTAGTTTATGGCCTTGGTCCAGCAATCACTCACACCCCTGTAGTTACAGTCCTTTGTTCAGTTTTTTTCGGGTATCTCTTTGGGGCAGAGAGGCCATCTCTTGAGCCAGCTGAAGACAAAATGGAGAGGCTTACAGGGCCTTTTATATTCTCTCTCTTATGGGCAGAAACCCCTTTGTTCTCCTGTGCAAAATCACAACAAGATGGAGTTTGTAGCCACCTGGGTAAGTCACATGTGCATGAATGATTCAGCTTTTTGCAGGCTGACACCATTGTTTACATGTTAGTTTGAACGTTCCCAGGAAAGCTCAGATGTGGATTGGTGTCTCCCAAAGTCCATTGTAGTTAAGTACTCCCAATTACTTGAATAACCCCTTCACAATATGTTGGCCAAACCTCCCTTATGTGTTTCCTACAGCAAACACTTCAAATACAAGCATAGAACCAATGCTCATAACTTCAGATATAAAAATCATACATGCCTACAAATAGGATGAATATATTCAGTAGTTCATAACCTTTGCAAAGATGTGTCACATGGCATATCTAGCATAAAGCATATTCCAGTTGTTATATTTACACTTATAAGCATATTTCCATAAACATATAGAGTACAGCATCACAGGAGTCATCTCGATACACTTACTTGCAGCAAGGGTGGATTCAAGAGAGGATTGAGTTGGATAACTTCATTGCAAGTTGACTGGTAGGTTAGCAGTACTGCCAGCAAAAGAAACAAAGAGAGCCCCTTAGCTAGGAGAACTGGAGTACCTAAGATTACTTTGCGTGAACAACCTGGCCACCTTCAGTTGCAAACCCCAGGAAGTCCCTTGTCAATCTGTGCAGGCCCGGAATCTCCCCGCTGCAGCATTTCAGACCTGTTTGCAATCACCCCTGGGAGAAGACCCTGGATCTGCCCTAAATCTCTCTCTCTGCCCTCTTGATTAAGTCTACCCCCTTACAAAATCTCAAATGGTTTTCACCCAGGTATACAATAATCATTCCTGGCAGCTGCTTCCGGGCTGCCAAAGAATGTAAGAGAGGCATCATCTGGTCCCAAAGCATGCTCTTTTTGCCATGCCAACTCAGAGGCCCAACCCATGCCACCACTGAGGTCCACCTGTGAACCTCCAGATGAACTGGCTTATCAGTGCAAATTTCTGTGCCTGCAGATCCAAACACTGACCCTCATGATGCATTTTTTGCACCTTCGGGCATGTTTCTCCATCCAGGACAACTCAACTCATATCTTAATACACTGCCTCACCACTGAACTTCCATTCCCCTGTAGGCCAGATGAACAATATTCTATTCCAAGATGTGTTGTGGATGTAATCCCTCCAATCCTGCACAAATGGAATCCCACTTCACCAGGGAAACTTCAACAATCTGCATACTTTGACATCACCATGAACTGAAATTTGCATTTCCAAGGTAACTCCTCTTCCTGTGAGGAAAGAGTTGCCCGGCATCAGGACCTCTACGCAAAGCAAGTCTGTACTACTCTGACTAGGCCAATTTCACTACTACAAGAATGTGTGGAGGCTATGATTCACCTTGCCATCCCTGAATCAATTTTTGGACACTGAGTCAGGGTGTCAGATTCCTCCCTCCATTGCAAATCCCTGAACTCGAAAAGTCTACCTAAATCTCCCTTGTTGATTCTTTTTAGCCCTCAGAGAAACCATCCCTCCGACAGCCTATGTAAAACCCTGGTGTTAGGGAAGGGGCTGTGAACTACCTGAGATGCCGGTGGGATGTGGGAAAGCAACCAAGTTAATTGCTAGTACCTCCCTATGGCAGGTGATGGGGTACATTTCCCTGATAAACCAGATTTGGAAATGGACTTGGGGAGAAAGACATCCCCTGCAGAAGTTGAATGGGGTTGGAAACCCTAATGTCTGGTATAGTGTGAAGACAACCTCCTTTCCCCACCCTCTCAAACTTTGTACGAGGGCAGGGCAATGAGATCCCAGCAATGGGCTGGGACCAACTGTGGAGGGGTGGAGATCAGCCTTCCCCCCAGGTGGAAGTGTTTAATAGAGGAATCATGACCTGCATTGTACAAACTATTGCCAGAGAGTTCCGAGGTGAGTTCAGCTAATAAAGTTGTGGCATCTTGTCTTTCTTCCCATATGTCCAAAACAATGCCACCTGGAGCTCCTGGGAAGTGCTCCCTCTCCACCACCTTTTCTATAGTGGGCAGTAAGCTCCCCTCTGCCAGCCTAGCCAACTCTACTAGTCTCTTAGGGGAATGCAAGGAGTGAAATTTCACCTGCCTTCTGTGCCAAGGAGGATGTAAAGACTCCTTGGTCTCGCCCCTGTTTGTGCATTTGTGCCTGACTCAGTCTTGCCCCTGACAAACTTCCAGGAGCACATGTATATATGAAGTTAATAAATAGACTGCCAGTTTTATATGAGCCATTAGATATAAAACATCTAACAGTGTGTATTAAGATATGCACATATCTATCGTCATCAGAGAGCACTTGGGCTTTGCTCTCATGGTTACCATGATATCATCACAGTCCCTCTGAGTGGCTACCGCCGTCTTTCTCACCATGTACATCAATTATTAATGCCTGTTCAAAACACGCATCACCCACAAATTCATTCTCAGTTCTCTCTCCTATATATCTTAGAGAATTTCCAATAGAGATGTGCTGGCAGTAAAAATACCTGTTTGCAGATGTCCAAAGAAAAGTACCTGACTCTCCTGAATTAGCTGGCCCGCTAATTACCACAGCAATTGAATTGGATGTGAATCACTGGAAGAGTGCTAAGCAAGGCAGGTGGGAAATATTTATATAGACTAGACAACTAACTGTTGCTGGTGCCAGAACAAACAGGTGCAGATTTTATTGATGCAACAAACATGAAAACTAAACCAAACAAACACACAGTTTACAGGGTATATTTCTGTACCACAAACACAGCCTTTGCAAAGTAAAATAAAAGATGTTCTGTTTTCATGGAGGAGGAACTCTCATCATTAGTGATGCACGGACTCTTCCTTAAACCTTTGAACTCTAACATTAGCACCTAAACTCATGGGGTTCTTCTCAGCTCATCAAATCCCTCCCAGAAGGTGTTTTAGCCCTCCTAAATAAATTATTCAAGATATGCTGACAGGTCTTATTCCTTGTTGCCTTTTTCTCCATATAACTCTATCCCAGCCCCATCTCACATAGCAGTTATACAGGTTCTACCTACAACATGTAACTGTATGGCCAAAGGAGAGAGCGATCTCTGCAGTACCATTCAACACAGCCAGTGGTTGCTATTGCCATCATATTACATTACCAGCTGGGCTACTGCTAAACTAGTTAGAAATAGTTCTTTCAGCCAATCTTGTGGTTCTTTCTCCCTGATCACCTGCAAGACAATTTCCCCCATTCCTTCTCCCAGGTTCATATCAACACAACCTTGAATTTCCAAAGGAGCCTGTAGTCACACCTCTCACCTCCACAGTGTCCGTTAGTGTCCGAATGGGGTGTTGCAGGGGTTCTCTCAATCTAGTGCCCCCTTCAGATGTTCTGGTGTCACACAGTTCCTGGACTCTTCCACTTCTGGTGCTCATAACTTGATCTCTTGATCTGGAGGAGGGCAGCAGAATTCAAGCCCACTCTCCCCTTTGGGTTCTTGCCTGGGGACCCTGTTTTAGGCAGATAAGGACTGTTCCACCACTTTCCTGAGTTGCTCCTACATTCATCCTACTTTTTGACAGCTTCATTAGGTCCCTGCACTTGGCTACCCCCACCGGGATCTGTGGTTTCTCACAGCTTCTCCCTAACTAGCTACAAAGGTGCTTTCTCAAAGCCCACTCTCTCCCAGCCCTTCTCTACAGCAACTAGTCTGTGTTGTGAGCAAACCTTTTTGTCTCACAACTTTAGAATGATGAATATCTCCTTCCTCTAGACAGGAGTTCACCCACAACCCTCTCTCTGGGGCTGGGAGTTGTATCTCAGACCTCTTGCCTTAGGATAGTCTCTCTTCCCCTCCTTCAAACAGGAGCTCCACCTCGGCCTTCTTCCTGTAACTGGGGCTTGAGTCTCAGGCCTCTTGCTTTGGAAGAGCCAGCTACAAAGCTTTTTGCCAGCTCCCTTCAGCTGAACACCTGCTCCAATGAGCCTTCCAAGCTAGAGGGGTCAGCAGGCCATCCTCTCCTATCAGCATCTGCTTGCTGTGAGCGAGAAGGCAGCTTTTGTTAGTCCCCTTCTCCCAACTCCTCCCCCATTGATTGGGTGAGAGGGAAGCCTTACCTTGCCCTCTCTGCAAGGCTGTCAGGATTCCTTCCCCAGCACCACTCATTCCATATCTATTGGAACTTTCCAAACCCTTAAAAGGCTATGCCAGGCGATGGGGTGAGCTAACCACTAGGCACTACTACCTTCCATGGCAGACTAGCCCATCACAGAGGTTAAGGGACTTAGAACCCCACCTCCATTGAAATAAGAGTTGGGCACTTAACTGCCATAAGCTCCATTGAGGAACCCCAGCCTTACATCTCACCACCTTTTTGCTGCCAAGTAAATTCTCTTTCAGTTCACTATTTCCTAAGGGCTCAGAGAAATAATCTATTTCCCCTTAACCTAACTGTTTGCTCCATGTAGGTCAACATGACACATTTGTTTGTTAATCTTGTTTTCCAAAACAGAAACGTACTATAGCAGAAAGTGACAAAAGCTATATGAATTCTGAAAAGCAAGTAAACGACCAAGAAACAGAGGTTCCAATAAATTCCATTTTTAAATGATATACAAAAAAATTGAATTTTAACTTCAGCTGATTTGTAAAATCAAGTATTTGTTTCATATGTTTCACCTATGCCATGTGATTTGGTCATGCCAAATAATTTATAATAAAGAACTATCAAATATTAAAACAATATTCTAAGGTTTTTGCCTCCATTTTCCTGCATTCATCTGTCAAAATTAAGACAGGGAGGGAAGGGATGTGAATGAGGTATTTTCCACAATTCGCCTGTTTTAATAAAATGATCTTTCGTTTAGGACGATAACAAAGATAAAACAATCCCTGGGTTTTCCTTCACCATTCCCCCTTAAAATGCTCTTCCATAATGTCACACATTACCTTACTTATATTTTAGATGTTTCTGTACATATACAGAAGGAAACACCAGTATTTGAGCAACTTTTGTGAAATCTTGATTTTTTTTTACATTAAAATAATGTTGAAATGTGTCTCTCTGAATGGTGATGTCTTCTAACAAGAGATGACAAAATAACATTGGAATTATATTGCATGGAATGATAATAATAGCAGTGTTGCCAGCTCTTGTGATTTTGTCATGTGTCTCACATGATATCTGGTGTTTTTCTTAAAGCTCCAGCCCCCAGATTCCTGTCATTAGTTAAGAATCTCAGCCTTGATTTTAAAAAAGTAAATTTCTAGCCCTCGTAGTTGCAGAGAAAAGCTTAAAAAGTGCACCCTGAAGGGTCAGAAACCAGACGACAAATACAATAAATCCAACATTTATTATTGTGCAACAAGCTCCTGATTTTTGAGGAGTTATAATTTTTGAGTGTTTGGGTTTGGCAATACTGTAATAGATATTACTGTCAATTTAATTTACTCTGGTAATCATGCTAGTAATCATGAACATAGTTATAGTTCTTGCAGAGATATGTGCAAACCTGAAGTCTAATATTTCCATCTGTCCTATAGCAAAGGATCTCTACTCTACAGAACTCAGTGGTGTTCAGTTAAATTCACACTGCAGGGAATGTGGGGCTTTCAAGCTCAAGGTCTATATTATGTCATTTGTTTTACTTGGAATATCAAAGGTGATATGGGGCAAGCTCTGCAAGGTACTCAGCACCCTCAGCTCCCAGTGAAACTAACGGCACCTTTAGAGAGATCCTCAAGCGCCTTGCAACATCCCGATTGAGCCCAAAGTATTTTCAGAGTAATTATTTCTGTTCCTTCTTATTCTTCCTTACTGCCGCTGCCTCAGTTGTCACTGCCTCCAGAAATATCTGCAAGTTTATCAAAAGACACTCATTTATTTTCAAGGTCATGTGCAGATCTGACCGCAGCAGGAATCTGGTTTATTTAGAGAGTCGCCTTAGTGACAACTTCTTTTTTAAGAGCTCACCTGTCTGAGGTTACTGATGCTATATATATATATATATTTTACAAATAGTATATGAATCTGAATCTCATCCGGCATGCCTGTCATCTTTGGAAACTCATTTCCACCTAAGTTGTACTAACAATAGCCCCTGAACCTCTAGTTGTTGTTGTTTTTCTTTTCCTACTCTTTCCTGTAGACTAAATATTTTACAAAATTAAACCCAACCCCTCTAATCTGTTGATCTCTCAATAGCCCATTTTAGTTATGTTATGAGAAGCAATATGTTTGGCTTTATTATCCTAAAGATATTACCATCCAGGTTTTGTTGTTTTTGTTTAATCTACCATTTCCTGAACAACAGCATAAAAATCCCCATAAGAAAAATCCACATTACCGAGTAAGCAATCAGCACACATCAGTGGTCTTTTAAAAATCTTAGTCACTCATTAAATATGGAATAAATGTTCTTTCATATCTAGGTGCTTTATTAGGAAGAATATCCCTGTACAAACTCTCTAAATTTTATACACGATACATTCCATTCATACCAGCTCCTGTGTCATATCAAAAATGCAAGTTGGGGAAATGATTTATTATTATGCCTCTAATATCTGTAGGCAAAACAGAGAACCTGTAGCTTTGCATAATACTCCTTCATTTTCTTGTTTGCATAATTAACGCTATGCAAGGGGCTCCTTTGTTTTCCTTCCTCAGCTAGTTACTATGACAATGGCAATTGTTTAGAGAGCAAGAAGCTATTGTCTCGAGTGTTATTCAGTGCAGAATTATTACAGAATAATCTGACTCAAAGTTGCAATGAGTATGAAGAATAGCAATTCTGATACTATTCTAAACAGTATTTTTCTGATGTTAAATCCACAGAAACATTTGGAAAGATGTGAATTAATGTTAAAAATCATCTGGTTTGACTGTTATTAAACTGTCAAGAAGAATCAGGCTGATCTTTCTTTCTGAGTTAACACATAAAATACTTGTTATCTGTATGATGAATGGGAATACATCTTTATACATCAATTACCTGCCATCAGCAGCAGTAGCATTTAGCCAGAACTTTAGGTGAAGGCATTGCAACCCTTTGTAACTGCTTGTTAGATGCTCTTCAAAAGCCCTTTTGGACTTACTCTGTCCTTTTCTTATGGCTGTCAAAGCAATGAAATCTGCATCCTCTAAGTAGAGAACTTTGGTTAAGGTTTTTGAACCATTCCTACATATGAATGCCCTTAAGCATGTGCCTAACTTTAAGCATGTGAGTAATCCCACTTATTTAAATGGGATATGTTCAAAGTTATGCATATGCTTACATACCTTGTTAAATCAGGGACTCAGGGAATATGCTGTTAAATTACCACCTGTGAATGCAGCATATAACCAGATGATTGTGAATTGATTTTCTTTTGTTTCTTGTTGTCAAAGTGGGCCAAGGCCCCAGATGCCTCAAAGGAAGAACCATAACTGGCCATGAACCTCTTCTTAAATTAAAACTTAGGCCAAGATTTTCAAAAGGGAGGGAACCTAAAGTAAGGGTTCCACGTCCATATTTAGGTGCCCATTGTTTTCAGTTGGAGCTGTTAGGAGCTCAGCATGTTTGAACATCAGGCCATTTACCTAGGTGTCAAAATAGGATTTTATGAGCATAATTTTAGGCAGCTATATTTAACAACCTTGAATGAGTTAGAATAAAAGCCTCTCTTTATTTTGCCTTTTGTAATCACATGATCGCATTTACTTTTCCCTTTCCTCAGGCCTGTCAGTTGGAGGGAGAGTGGAGGCATTTCCCCGCCCCCCAGTTGATTCTGGGAGGGGTTTTTTTATCTCCTTCCCCTGAAGCATCAGCACTGGCCACGGCTGGATGTGACACCAAGCATTCTCTCTCTCTCTCATGTACTTGGATGGCTGGTTCTTGCTCACATGATCAGGGTCTAACTGGTCACCATATGTGGTGTCAGAAAGGAATTTGCCCTCTAGTCAGATTGGCAGTGACCTTGGGATTTTTTCCCTTCCTCTGCAGCACATGGGTGCGGGTCACTTGCCAGGATTATCTGGGTATATCTCACTTAATCATTTCCCTGCCATTGCAGGGGCCTTGAGCACTGGTGCACCTTGATCCCTCCTACATTCTGCCTATCTAACACAATAGTCTAGTCTCCTGTGGGCTGTAATTCTTTGGTCTCATTTTGGTTGTTGGGTTTGGGGTGGGTGGTGTTGGTGGCCTATGATATGCAGGAGGTCAAACTAGATAATCTGGTGGTAACTCTATGTCCTATCCTCCAACTATTTGTTATACTTGCTTACTGTACCTTGCTTTAGTCAGGGAATAAGCTCTTCAGGACTATCTTCTCTCTGTGTTTGCTGAGTGCATAGCATCCTGATGACTCTATCCCGATTGGAGCCTTTTGGCACTACTGTAATAAATAATAATGATATGGAATTAAGTGGGAGTCTAAGGGTTCTATTCCCAATATAGCCAGTGACCTGCTGTGTGATCCTGTACTAGTCACTTTATCTCTCTACACCTGTTTGTCTCCCAGCCTTTGTCTAGCCTATTTAGTCTTGCTCTTCTTTTCTGTTCATGCTCTTGCTCTGTGTCTGTACAGCACCTAGCACAATGGGGTCCCTGTCGCAGTTGGGGCCTCCAGGCATTCCTATAATGTAAATAAGGCTAATGGTTTAAAAGGATAATTTGCTACCTTTGTTTTGCATGTATAGAACATACTGTATACAGCAACCTGTATAATTTTGCATTTTAATAATACAATATTTATATTACATATCAATATATTTGTAAAAAAACTTGATATAGGTTAGAAAAAGAAAATTCCAAGTGAAAACTTATGTGTATAACATTTGTGACCCTATTTATAGGAGTGAGGATTTCTTCACAATCTTTTGGTGATAAATAACTCATTCTATATATACTACAACATTCAGCAAATCTTTGCTAATTATGCAATATAATTTCTAGAAACAGCATTAAGAAATTCACTGCAGTTTATAAAATATTTAAAATAATTATATGTGATTATGAGATTAGTTCCTAAAGCATAGAGCAAAAGCATAAAGTTACTGCATGAGTCATTCGAACACTAAATCCCGGTTTTCTGTGTCAATTTTTAGTTGTTCACTGATTACAAGTTTTTATTAAATTTGGTGAATAAAAATACCATTAGTTTGGTGGCAGACTAATACAGTGTTTTCATCTTCACTTCATTATTAGACCTGGGTTCACTCAGACATTAGCTTCCCAGTCTAACAGGAGGCTAAGAATATTGTCCAAGTGACCCATCCAGGAGAAGATTTTGTCTACATCTCTTATAGGGCACCAAATACTCTCTCAAAAGCAGCATTAGTGTACATGCAGTTGTGCTTTCTGTGTCCTACAGGGGCTAAGCACCCCCAGGTTCTAGTGAGCATGATCTTGGAAGGTGATCTGCTGCTTCAACTCCCATTGAAGTGAGCGGCAGTTGGAGATTGCAAAGAGCCTCACTAAAGATGCTCAGCAACTAAAAGGATTATGCTCGCTCAGTTTCTCTTTCCTTCTCTCTGTCAAGGTGCCTCACGGATTCCTGTTGCCAAGCTGCTGTTCACTCAGCTTCAGGAATTCAATGATTCTATTACTTTCACTCTCTATTTTCTTCTTTACCTCCTCATTCATTCTGAATTTTCTCCATTTACTACTGGGTTCTACTTCTCAGAGCCACGCTCTAGCAGACTTGCTTTCCCATCCTGCCCTGTCCTTTTCTTTCCCTTCTAGGCCATATCCCTTTCTGCTGCCAGCCCTTCCTATCTCCAAACTGTCCCTTCCTCCAGGATGCCTTTTCTCTTCTCTCCCACTTCTAGGCTCCCTCTTTTCACCAAGCTACATCATATCTAGACACCCCCCCCCCCGCTTACTTTAAGTTCCACTGATAGCCCCAATCCTGTTAATTAACTGTCATGCCATTTGCTCTCTCGGTATTCCCACTGCTGTTTACATATTCCTTATTAAGCCTGCTACTATTACCATTGTCGTTAATGGGAATTTTGCCATAGATATCAAAGGTAGCAAGCCTGGAGACCACAGTTTATGTGGCTGTTCACACGCACATTCATACATAGACTTTAAGGCCAGAGGGACAATTCTGATCATCTAGTCTGGCCACCTGCATGATACACCCCATAGAATGTTACCCAGTAATTAAGCCTATAACTTCTACTTGAGCTAAATTCAGCTACTCCCTTTTATCCAGTTGACATTATGAGCACAGCTTATACAATGAAACTCTAACCACAAAATCTTCACTTTCAGATTTAGACTCGAGGCCTGATTCTTCATTGCCTCCCATCTTATGGGGGGTCAAACCAAACTTTCAATGAAACTCAGAAAAAATTGGTTAACTTTTTCAGGTTTGTGTTTTTCATTTTCAATGCCTCTCCACTTTCAGGTTTGGATAGCAGTAGAAGTAACAAAATATTGCTCTTGCTATAGAGTATTTCCAAGAAGCACTGCGACTCTCATGAGATACCTATCTTGTGTGAGATTTCCTGATAAATAAGATATTGCATATTTATCTGGACTAAATGCCAACCACTCAGTGTTTGGGAGGAGAGTTAGGCCAATGCTGAGTGCTTTGGAAAATTTCACTAAGTCTTCTGATTTTGTTACCCTTGTTTTGGATACATATTTGCAATTAATCTCTTAGTCGGTGCTACTAGTCAATTTATAGTTATAGAACTCAGATCCTGAAACCTTCGTAGGCCCGTGCACTTGTATTACTTAATAAAGTAGAGTTGAACCTTAAGTATCTCGAGTTTTCAGTACGTGTCTTTTGTACCTTCTGTAAATATATCTCTTTTGCACTGCATACTGCCAATGCTAATGTTGCTGTATGATGACCAGTGAAGCCAAATAAGGACCTGATTTATTCTATGATTCTTTTCTCTGCAGTCTTTCAGCCATCTTATGTTTACCTGGTCATTTGCTTGATGCTACAGTGGCAAATAAAATGGTTGAACTCTGAGAAAATGTTTTAATTTTTTTTCTCTTGTAAAACTGCAGACTATTATCCATGACCATTACTACTGAGGCTCCATAACTAGACAACATGGTTATACTGCATGATGCTGGGATCAATAGCCTAGCAAATCTCGACTCCTAGTAAATAATGAACAAATCCTCTTCCCATTAAAATGAATTAACATTGTGCCTCTCTTTTCTAATGGATATGCATGCAGCTGGTCTGAACTGAGCACCCGCAGCTCCACTGTTTCTACCACCATTGACTCATTGGGTGGGTTGGAGGAATATTTAGGATGTAAGTTCCTCCGTCCATCTCCATGACTTTATGTTTGTCTAGTGAACAGCTTCATTAGTCCTTCTTTTATAGTTTTCAATTTCTAAGTATCTTTTATGACTAATTTCTATGGCTTTCCTTTTGCATAGACACAAACAAGAATAATGATCTTGTCTACTTTTGGTGCCGCTCTTCATAGTGGTGCAGATTCATCCCAGAAGGGATTGTGTTGCTTGCATGTGCCTGGGGGGCAAAGCTACACTCACTCTAACCACTACATTAGATATATTTTCCACAGCCTGCCATTTATTTTAGTCTAAGGCCTGGTCTACACTAGGACTTTAATTCGGATTTAGCTGCGTTAATCCGAATTAATCCTTAACCCGTCCACACAACGGAGCCAGTTACTTCGAATTAAAGGGCGCTTAAAATCGATTTCTGTACTCCACCCCGACGAGCAGAGTAGCACCAAAATCGATTTTGTAAATTCGAATTAGGGGTAGTGTGGCCGCACACCACCAAATTAATGTGGTTAAAATTAATGGGGTAGTGTGGCCGCACACCACCGAATTAATGTGGTTAAAAACCGAATTAATGTGCTTAGTGTGGCTGCGCACAATCGAATTTATACAATCTGTTTCCCAAATTCGAATGATCTAAATTCGAATTAATCTCGTAGTGTAGACGTACCCTAAGTGTACAACTGCTGCAGAAAAATTATGTCCTTACTACATTATTTCCCTCAATAAGAAACTGACATTTTCTCCTGTTTAGTATCAGTCCATACAATTGAGTTATTTGTAGTGCTTTAATTAACCTGTGCATTATGTTATTTTACCCCACGTAATATAGACACATATGTACATAATATCTATCCCTGACAGATGACCTAGAGGGATACTTCCATTTTCAAATGTGTCTGCAAGGAGCCAGGCAAAGCATCTCCTATAGCTTAGAATAGCATCTAATATTTCAATCAGTATTTCTGCTCATTTGGGTGTCTGGGAATGCTCTTTTTTCACATCCAGAATGAGACCTTCCCCCCCCCCCCCCCGGGTCACATGCCACTATTCTAATCTACCCATGGAATGATTGTTCAATGCTCTCTATAGCCTGATTCAGCAATGTGTGTGGACTGAGGAGCCCCACTGACTTCACATTGCAGCATAGGAGCCTATCTTTTAAAAACAACATGTCTTCTAACTATTATATGTGATTATATCCAGGAGCCTTTTCCTAGGGGCACTATCATTCTCCCAGGGTACGGAGGGGGGGAGGAAAGGGGGAGGGGGGGCACACTGTCTTTTATTTTGAATTTTCATGTGAATTATATTTGTTGTGTAGGTAAAATCCCCTAAAGTACATTTCCATAAGAAACAGGGTGACACAGTTAGTATGCAGCCAACAAACTTGGCTCATGTCTCTGTTATTATTACTAAGAATTTTCCTTTTACTGACAAACTACCACCCTGTCTGTACACCTTACTGAAAAACCCCATCATGTTATTGGAGTGCCTGGCTCCCATTCCCTACCTTATTTCAATATTAATCTAACTTGTTGTGCCACTTAGGTTATAACTTTCTGGGACACAGTCTGTGTCCTTGCCATTTTCTGCACACTACCTAATATTCTATTGGGTGTTAAAAAAATAATAAATGATCTCCTATGTATGTACTCCATATGGCCCTCATCACCTCTCAGACATTAAAGGATTTTATCCTCACAACTGCACTGTGAGGAGGAAACTTTCATGGACAAATAACCACCCCTGCCAGCTTTACTGTATTCACTCAATACAGTACAAAACAGTAGAGCACCATATCTGTGCTTAAAAACTTGATTTCATTAGCTACAGCAGAGTCCCTAAAACCTTTAGTTTCACGCTTCTAAGGAGTTATTACAACCAATGAGAGAAAAGCCTTTCATGTTGTTTTTAAATCTTTAAGTTGAAACATGGACACAGTCTCAACAGTAGTGCCAGAGGATGTGATTGACTGAGCTTTGCCAGAGTAAGGCCTGAGGGCCTGATCCTACAATGTGCAGAGCACCTTCTGCAAGAAGCTTGGCGTCAATGGGAGTTGAGAATGCTCCACAGTTGAGGCTGGTGAGGTCTAGAAGTCAAACACGTGAATGAGATTGTTCATGTCCAACATGGCTGTTCTAAGTGGAACTTTAAATGTGATAGAATTGCTGACCTAAGGGAAGATTTCTGTGCTACAAATAGAAAAGTCAGGCCTAAGAGCCTATCAACTATGATTAGAGCTAGACATGAACCAAAATCTCAAGTCTAAATGCCCTTGAAATTTGGGGGTCCAAAACTAGATCCAATCTCAAATTCACAGCAGGCCACTCTCTCTTTACTCTGAAACAAACAAACAAACAAACCCAAACTTTCAGACACCTGAAATCCAAGTCTGAATTTTATGGTTTGAACTCATGTCTAACCTTGCAGAGTATGTGGGCTGGGAGCAAGGCCAGGGGAACACGCACGTCCCCCTGGCACCTAGAAGATATCAGGGAGGACAGTACAGTAGGTTATTCTACAGGAAACCACTTAATATATTCACTCTCCCTATGGGCCTTCTCTGGGGTGCAAAAGCTAAGGGGGCAACACTGATGCAGACACAGGGTTGCCGGTAGATGCCTAAGGTTTAGTTGGGATTTAGGAAATTGGCTAGGTTTGTTGGTCAGACCCCATGTTTTTTCTGTGGAGAACAAACCTTGAGTCCACGGACAGAATAATTCAGAGGAAACTCCATGGGGAAGCATTGTGAAGTTTCCTGGCCACTGCACCAAGTATTTGTATGTGAATTTTCTCCCTGTGTGCCGCTACAATAGTTGAGGCCAGTAAGTCCCTAGATTTAAACATCTGGGGGGTGGAAGGAAGGTTGTTCCTAGTAGAGGGTCTTCTACTTTGAAATCACTTTTCCCATGACCTGCGTCTGTCAGTGCCTATAGTCACTGACAATTAAGGCACAGTGTAGGGCCATCTATTTTCTCAGGCCTTAGGCTCAGGGATGTTGGGAGAGCAGGGGCTATGTATAGTATCATGAACATTATTTTTAGGAGTTAAGAGCACATTTGCAGTGACTTTAGTCTATAGGTTGTTGTAGATTTTAATAGTGCATGTGTGCATAAGGGTAATTTAATAAACATTAAACAAATAAATAAATACATAAATAGAACTATTTTAGCAGAAAGAGTTTATTTTATTTGTCACGCTGAGATTGCTTTGTCATCTCTGGACATTGGCCTTGGGCAGCTGTGGGCCTACAGGGAAGGTGATTTCAGAAGAGGCAGAACATACAGTACAAATAAAAAGAGGCTTCAGTCACAGTGAGCTGGATAAAGGGAGAGGGAGACACAGATACACTCACTGATGTGCAGTTACCCTTCAGGCAAGACGGTTCTAGAGTGCTGCCCACTCACTGACTGCACACATCTGTGGGCAAAGACACAGCCTTCGCTTTGGTGTAGCTCAGGAAATGTCACATTTCCCTTGGTTAGCCTAATGCAAGGGAATTAAAGACCACATGGAACTAGTCCTCTTTTTTCCTTGTTATTTTAATAGACATACTTTTTAAAGTGTTTGTGTTGGAGGGACAAGTACCTGGTTCCACTTGAGCAGTATGCAGTGGACTTAGCCAAATGGAGAATCTAACCTTTATTTTTATACATGGATAACGGTACAGACAATTTCAGCAACAGATGTAAGGTGCTATTTTAAAATTCAGATTACAGTGGACCAAAGCAAATCCCCAAGTCCTTAGTATGTCAAATTCATTGAGATTTTTACATTAGGAAGAACTATGTAAATCCTGAGGAATAACTTCTGGATTTCAACCCAAAATGAATGAATCCATATGCCAGAAACCCAAATATAATTATGAGTGTTAGGCCCTGCACCCACCAATGCAACTTGGGAAAGTTAAAGGAAAGGCAAAGAGAAGTCAGACAGCTGGAAGAGCCAGAAGTGCTCACCAACCAGCCTGAATTGGTCAAAAGAAGAAGACTGGATCCAAGATAAGGGCTATACAGTATGAAAACCAAGATGAGTGCCTGGAACATTTAATCACAGTGCCTGCAGGAACCAATAAAGAATCAGAATCAAAAGGGATAACATGAGGCAATTGAGATAGGACCAAGAAATCCAATTAGTTTCTCTGATCCACTGGTGAGCTACAGCATAAGAACAAGAATTTCTAGGGAGCATTCTCACCCCTCTCATCTCAACTGCAGTTAGTGGAGGCAGTGACAGAAAGGGTTTGAAGGAGAAAAATGAGAGAAGAATGATAGGGGCCAGGAAAGAAATTTCACAGCAGCATGGGGGATGTGAGAGGATTAGACTGGTTTAAGACCTTCATCAGTAAGTCTTCAAGACAGCGCTTGGTCATAACATACTGTATGAAATGCATTGTCTGAGCACAACAGGCTATGCTAAGGACAGAATATGATCACAATCATTTATGAATTCCCACACACACCCTGAAAGAGTCCAGTCTTCTTTAACTACAGAGGGGGGTTCAATGTAAATCAGGAGATTAAAGTACATAGGGTATGATTAAACAAATACACTTAAGTATTGATATACATAATGTGTACTTACTGATGATGTGACAAAGTACTCACACATTTCAAACCAAAGCTAAAGTCAATCCCCATTTCGGGATTTTTTTTAAACCAATAGGAAAACAATAACCTTTATGAAAATGGAATTTATCTAGGGCCCGGGCCATCCTTATTCACTGTGAGTAGTATCTTACCATAGGACTAGTCTCCCTGAAATAAATAGGACAGTGTGCATAGCAAGGTACAATTCACTGTGAATAAGAATGGCACAACAGTGCTCACAATACTTATATCTAGTAAATACTATTACTACAAAATATTCAGCCACTGCCAAACCCAATTTATCCTAATCTACATACCATGTGGCTCCTGACTCCCTTTCCTTAGGCCTTCTACAGTCCTCTCTGCTGAGATCCAGTTCTAGAAACAAGTTTTACTGTAGCCCAGTTGAATATACATGGGAACAAAGTGAGACCAAGATATAGTTCCACTTAGCATTTTATTATGTTTGTGATTTGTATCAGTATTGAACATTTATATTGTGCTAATGCTTAGGGGCCTCAACTGAGGCCTGGTCTATACTGTGGGGGGATCGATCTAAGTTACGCAACTTCAGCTACGTGAATAACGTAGCTGAAGTCGATGTACTTAGATCTACTTATCGCAGTGTCTTCACTCCACCTGCTGGATTGATCGCTCCGGAGGTAAGTGTAGACATACCCTGAGGCTCCACTGTGCTAGGTGTTGTACAGACATAGTAAATGACAGCCCCCTGCCTCAAAGAGCAGGCACTCCAAAAGATTTAACAAATGAGTGAGATAAACTGTGGGGAGGATAGAATAAGAGTAATAACTGGCTGTTTTAGTGTAGCCAAGCTGTGTGAACATTTCATAATTTTAGTAAGATAATTGGTAGCAGCAGTCACAGGAATCATAGCTTGCCACCTTGCCTAGCCACTGTATGATGACATCTGAATTATAGACAGATCCCTGATTTTATTTTAGAACATCTATATTTCAACACAAAGCTGTATAGGCACATCTAATGTAAAGGGAAACAAGGTATTAAAAGAGATAGAAACCCTTCGTAATGTTTATTGTAGCCTCTGATCAATTAAGTGACTTTCATGTTTTGGTCATTTCTCACAATTACTTTATTTCCCCTGGCAGTCACACACTCAGGTTGCAAGCAGTGCAATCTAGTGATTGGAGCAGGAGTCTGGCCTGGTGGTCAAAGCAGAATCAGAGGCCAGACCCAGTGGCATGATCAAGAGGCAAGCCAAGGGTTGAAGCCAGCAGTCAGGAGCCAGAACAGAACTGAAGGGCAAGCCAGAGTTGTGATCAGGAGACAAGCCAGAAGTTATGTATCAGGAGTTCAGAGATAGGCAGGGACTAGGTTTGGAGTGGAGCAGGGAAGGGATGGAGCAAGCGCTGGCCAGGAAGCAAGTCTGGCTCAGCTGCAGGCATGGAACACATTGAATATCCACTACGCTGCTGTTGTGTCAGAGCTTAAACGGCAACTTCTTGGCTCTTCTAACCAATCAGGGAGCACAGTAACTTAGTAAGGGTTTACTGGGCCAAGTCGAGCTCATTGGGTTGGTAGGCAATCAAGCCCAGATGTAGCTGAGTTCCTGACACAGGCCAGAGCTGCTGCAAGATCAAGCTGTTTGTGCTGGGAAATAACAAATAAGGTCAGGACTGAGACCTGCCCTTATGACACTTCCTAGGGCTATCTGAGTGCACACTGAGTACAGGTGGAGAGTGAAGGAAGCCTTTGTAGATCTACTCGCCACCCATCTATGAGGGAGGGGAAGGAGTAGGCAGGTAGTTAGCATGGAGAGAGAAGTTGTTTTAGACCAGTAGTAGAAAAACCAAGAGGAAATTGTGACTCTTCCCTCTCTGCTCCCAGGGCAGTGCAACTATCTGCTGCCCTCTGCTCCGCACAAAATAACTATGTTTTTACGGCTAGATTGTAACAATACAAAGTCTCTCCATTTTTTCCTTAGAACCTCTCGAACAGATTTCGCTGATATACTTTTAGTTGCTCTTTTTTCTGCTGTTCTGATTACTTTGGAACGGGAGGAAGTTTATAATAGGCATTTGATAGAGGGATAACATCTGCCTTTTCCATGGTGGTGCTTAGTGTTTGATAAAGTGGATCTCTGCTTGGAAAGGGCGGCAGTCTACAAGACAACAATGTAATCTACTTGGGTGTGAGGCTTAGAAAATGTATTGTGCTGTGAACCTAATGAGCAGGGAGTCATTTTAGGAGGACTTGGTGACGTCAGATATGGTCTTTTGAAGGTCAGCAATTGAGACTATCTGCATTTTTAGAAATATAGAGAATCACTGAAGTCCTTTGATCTGCATAATATGCCCCATAAATTATGTTGACCTTTGCAAATAATTAATTTTAAAACACTATATTGTTTTGGTAACTTACATCAGGGAAACAGAGATCCATGATGCAGCAGTGGGCCACAGCCATATTTTACTGTGTTCTAATTATTTACAAATTAATAGCTACCGTGCAAAGTACATTTATCTAACTAGGGTGTTAAAGTAGGCATATACATTAACTTCTTTAAATCTGGGTTCTCTGATACAGAGTATATAAAAGCAAAGCTTTACTTAAAAAAATGCTTAGAGCTTTGTGGATAAGACATTTCTGTGATTCTCCAAAATGAATTTTTGATGAGAGGGGGATTTCAAAGACAGGTTTTAGCTTTCAAAACTTTATCAAACAGAAGCTACTTAGGACATCAGCAGGATTTCATTGATATATTATTATTGCAATAGGGGCATGTGAAATTTTGAAATTCCCAGCACCAGCACTATAACTTACAAGCAAATCTGATCGGGTGCAATGGGGTAAGAAAGGAAACTATATAATGGATTTAAAAATGGTCTTGAAGCCAGTAAGGACTGTGGAGTATGGAAGTAGTATGTCCCCATTTCTGAGCACAAGAAAGCTGGGGAGGAGATACATCAGCTATGGAGAAGATGAGAGAGACTGTCTCTTATATAGTCACATCCCCTAAAGAGCATGAGTAAGAGGACGACAGAGTAAAGGGGATAGTGAAGGAAATGAGAAATAAAGGGGGGGATGAGCAGCAGGGATACTTAGAGGAGACAAAGAATAAATATCAGGGGAAGAAGAAGGGGGAGAGCTCAGCTAGTCAGTTGGAGGACTGGGTTTTCTTGGTTCCAAGGAGGATTATGACTTGTTTTTCAGAGGTAATTTTTATAAAAGGAGACACAATGGGTGCAATTGATTCCATTTTTATTCGATGTACACGATGCAGCCTTAACAGATGATCATAATCAGAATTCTTCTTAAGTAAAGGTTATCCTAAAATGCAATGCTGAATCACATCCAACTTTCACTTAATTATCACACAAAGAAAACTGTGTGCTGTGGCAGAATTCCAATTCAGACCAGGCAAGAATATCCTGTTAGGGGCAGAAGACACATATTGGTATATAAACTTCTCTAGTTCACAGAAGGAAAAGGTTATGTTTTGGTGCTACTATTGATCTTCTCCGCATCTTCTTGGCTGTGCCTTCTGTCTGTGACTCATGTGTCACATAGGTCTATATTTAAAAGGAGCTCTACAAAATATGTTCATAAAATGATCCAGTCTGATTACCTGTTGATGAAGACACAAAGACTATGTGGTGATTGAGGCCCTGATTAAGCAAAACTCTGAAGCTCATGCATAGACTTTTCACAAGTGTAAAGTTAATTCACTTCAATGGATTTACTCATGTGCTTGAAATTAAGCATATGCTTAAGTGCTTTCCTGGAGTGAGGCCAAACTCTGTTTGCAAAACAAAGTAACAAGGTACTGGTTCAGATGGATTACAATGTTATGAAGTATCAGTCCCTCAGCTATTGTTATCATCCTGATCTTTGAAACAACCCACCATGCATTCTGCTGATGACATCACAAATATCGTTCCCTGGTTCTGGAAATTTTAGCAAAAGTTTCTGGCTCATTCTTAAACCAAGTCACCATTCCATAGTCTAGAGAAGAAAGGAGGAAGAATGGCCTATTGGTCTGGAACTCAGGAGATATAGATTCAATTCTCTGCTTTGCCATAGACTTCCTGTGTGATCTTGGGCAAATCACTTATCCCATTTTACTGAGACACAAAGAGGCTAATAGCACTGCTACCACACAGATGTGGTAAGGATAAATACATTAAAGACTGTGAGGTGCTCTGATGCTAGAATGGTGGGGAGGAATAAATAGATACTCTCTTTTGAAAAAGCTTTTTAAAATTTAATTACATCAGAGATCTTCTCATGTTAAAAAAGACTTTGTATCCTAAAATAATGTACAAAACTTGGCACCATTTCAGAGAAATAGAATGAGGGAAACTGAGAAAAAGAAGAATGGCATTCCACATACTACAACTTATCATTGACCATAATGGACAGTGATATAGCAGATGGAATATCAATATCATTTTGAATAGATCTTGATGCTACAAACACTTAAACATGTGAGTAATTTTATTCATATGGATCGTCCCATTGAGTTCAATGAGGCAACTTACAAATGTAAAGTTACTCACATGGCATAAGTATTAAAAAAGTAGAGGCAACAATTAAGGCCTAGGGATCAAAGGAAAACAGACAAGACGATGCCAAAGCTTTATTTTATATTACTGCATAAAGATTATTTTAAATCAACAGCCAGCTGGAGTGGCATGAAAAATAGGAGAAAATTGATTTTCTAACCTTGTTCTATGTACAGAGACAGATACCCTGCAAGCCTTGGAGGGCTCTCTAGTTATCCCTCTGAAAGGGCTTTAACTGGACTATGTTTATTGTTGTTTATCATTAAAAAATAATTTATTTATCATGATTTTCTCTATTAAGAGCACTAAAATTCTTCCATAAATCATAGATTTTTAACTAAACAAATATGCATATTATATAGCATAGATTTATACTTATGCAAAATTAAAATTTCTATTATCTAAAAATGAATGTCATTTAAAAAATATAAAATCTGTTCAGTTGTTTTTCTTATCACATAGGGCTTTAGGGTTTAAAATAATTTAATAAAGATTTCAGATGAAGCTGAAATAGTTGGTGACTCATAGGTCAACAGTGGGAGGTAGGTGAGAGAAGGGAAAGCCTAAAGCAGTTAAGGTTTTAATGAGACTCTCAGAGCTAGTTTTCAATTCAGAACATTATTAGTTATTATTTCTCCTGTTATTTTAACCAATAGCCAATGTAAAAATCCAATCTCTTTTCTAGACTTTTGTTCAAATTATTTCTTTTTTTTCCTGAGAATTTCTGAATAGCACACAGGATATATCAAAGTTTTGAAAAACTGGAAAGTTAGAAAATAAGAATAGGTCATTATCCATAAGATTACTCTGAACCTGGAAAGGTTTAAAGGGAAAAAAACAGCTGCATTTATCAATGCTGATTCTTAAAAAGAGTTACAAGTACATGTAAAAATACTACTGAGTGATTGCAAGATTAAAGGTACATGCAGTATAAAGCAAGATATATTTATTTAGAATTTAACTTGTCAAGAGGATCTAGCATTTGACATGTTTACCAAGAGTTTGAACAATTTCCCAAGGACATTCAAGTGAGCACATTAGCTGTTTTTATTTTGAGAATGCCATCTACCTCAGTTTGGCTGACATTATACTGTGCATGAGTGGACATTCAGACACTCACAGGGACACAGATGTTCACGAAGGAGGATCGGAATATTATACAGGAAGATCTGGACGACCTTGAAGACTGAAGTGACAGAAATGGGATGAAATTCAATAGTACAAAGTACAAGGTCATGCACTTGGGGTCTAATAATAAGAATTTCTGCTACATGGTGGGGGGGGTCATAAATTAGAAGTGACGAAGAAGAGGAGATACCTGGGTGTGTGGGTCGATGAGAGGATGTCTATTAGCAACCAATGTGATGAGGCTGTGAAAAAGGCAAATGTGATCCTAGGATATATTAGGTAAGTCATTCCAGTAGAGATAGAGAAGTATTAATGCCATTGTACAAAGCATTGGTAAGACCTTATCTAGAATTCTGGTCATCCCACATTCAAGAAAGATTAATTTAAACCGGAACAAGCGCAAAGAAGAGCAATTAGCATGATCAGGGGAATGGAGGGCCTGTCTTATGAGAGGAGACTGGAAGAGTTTGGCTTGTTCAGTCTCACAAAAAGAAGGCTGAGAAGGGATATGATTGCTCTCTATAAACACATTGGGGCGGGTGGCGGGGGGGGGGGTAAATAAATTAGGGGAGGGTGAAGAGCTATTTAAGCTAAAAGATAATGCTGGCACAAGAACAAATGGATATAAACTGGCCACGAACAAACTGAGGCTGGAAATCAAAAGAAGGTTTCTATCCACCAGAGGTCTGTGGAACAGCCTGCCAATATGCGTCGTAAGAGACAGCAGGACACATTTATGATTGCAATTGTACAACAGGGTTGCTTGTGGGGAGGAGGGAGGGCAGAACTCTATCCTTTCACCTTCACAGAGTTAAGGGTGGGTGCTAGGGGCATGGAAGGTACTTGGGCCATTAGGGGCAACTCTAATGCTGCTCCCAAGCCTTGAGAGTCAGGTGGATTCCCTCCCACCTTTCCCTTTTGCAGAGAGCTTTGTGGCCTATCTGAAGTACTCAGCTTTGCACTGAGGAAATGGTTTCCCCAACATACACTATCTTCGTATAACTGAAATTTTCTCCAAGTTGCATGCTCTTTACTAAATGGCAGAGAATCATTTATCAATAGAACTGTGCTACCTGTTCCATAAATTGCACAGTTTGGGCCATAACTGACAACAGACAATCACCAAACATGTTATTTTATTCTTCCTGATTGATCAGCAATTCCATTGATTTGGGAGGCTTACAATATTAAACGGATAACTTGTTAACTGACTTGTAATGTCTATTGATGCTAGATGAAGCATTTAGGACTTAATCCTGTGAGGTGCTGAGCTGCTCAGCAACCTCAACTCCTGTTAAAGGGCCGAATCCTGCAAGGTGTTTAACTCTGGGAATTGAGGGCACTCAACACTCTCTAGGAGACACTCAGCTCCCACATGATCACGTCTTAAGTGAACTCAGAAAGGCTTGAATTTCAAAGTAACAGGGCCTAATTCTAATCTCACTAACATCAGTTTTATGATGGTATAATTCCACTGATCTCAATGGAATTGCTCATGTTTTATATTGGTGTGAGATGAAACTCAAGTCCATTTGATTCTGTCTAAACACAATAGTATGGGAAAATCTTAAGCCTTCCTGTGCTGCCCCTTCAATATCTACTGCACCTTATATGCAGACTCTGAATGCAAATGTTAATGAACTTCATATTTTAAAACTGCTAAGGCTGAAAACCATGCTTGGTCAATTAGAGTGACCCAGAGGCTATACCTGCCATTGGCATCAGTTTAATATTCTTTGTGCGCAATATTTAATAAAGACCTTAGAGGCAGCAAAAATAATTTTCTAATTCTAGATTTTCTTCTTTTTCAGCAGCGCTTGCACTCATCATTTTAAAGTATGTGCTTCATCTAGGCCTGCTCATTAGCTGAATACACACACTATTGCACAGGAAACACAGTGCATAAAATTCCCCAATTTTCCAGGAGAGGCCTGGGGACTTAGAATGACCTGGATTTCATGAACCAAATCTACAGCCTGATTTGGTATATTCCAAATCTATAATCACACAATACGCCCTGATAGATTTTTACACCAGATTATCTCCATTTACTTCAATCAAATTACTCCTGATTTACAGCATTACTTGATAATATTCAACTAATTATACGTCGAAGTCCACTATCAAAAGCACAGAGATCCAATGAGGCCCACACTGAAGTCAAAAGCAAAACTCCTGTTGATCTCAGCAAGAGTAGCATTGAAACCTAGGTATGCATCTCATGTCATATCATGCTGTGCCAGGGTGTATAAATATCTATGGCAAATTTTGTGTAGGTATCTCTACCATTTGTTTCATAAATACTTTCAAGCTCTTTTATATCCTGGATTGGTGTCAATAGTACTCACGGCATCTGGATACTAGTATGAGTCAGCAGAACACCTCTGCATCATGCTGGGTCCTAGAACTTGACACAAGAATGAGTTAACAGTAGATCACAGAATCATAAAAATGTAGGAATGGAGGGAATCTCAAGAGGCTACCCCACACATACATTTGCCCCCATTCCCATCTCCACCGAGGCAGGCTGCATCTCCGTTCAATCTAATACCTGTTAAAGGCACAAAATGGCAGCAAGAAAGAAAATTGAAGCAATTTTACTTACAGCATTTAACTTCTAGACCTAGCTTTGACACAGAAGGAGATGGCCAGATAGCATCTTTTGCTCCCTATCAGCATCGGTTATAATTTAAAATGGTGGAAATGGCTACTGACAGAGCAGCAAGAGTGGAATTCTCATTGCTAGATGAAGCAGCAGCACTCCAGGGCATATTAAAAATCATCCAGATCCTGGAGACTAAAATTAACCCTTCAACCGCCCAACAGACTACTCATGATCAGCCCCTAAAACTGTTTTGATGCAAATTGTTAAAAAACATTTGGAAATGAGAAGAATATCAGCCAGTCAATCTCATTCTATATATGGGGAGGTTAGTATTAATCATAAAATATCCTTATTATAAAATTGCCAAACATATCACAGGAGTCCACTTTGGGTTATTAATTTGTATAATACAAAGATGAGATTGTTTGTTCTTTTAATTTGCTAGTGCAAAACACCAGTAGAGTGTGCTGCTAATTTGGGTTTTTGATTTAGCACTTCTGTTGCCTCACTGTATGTAATGTCACCTAACTTAATTTAGAGAAAGAGAATTTCTATATATAAACCAACGTGGCAATTTTAGACATTTTTAATTAGTGATACCTCCCACAACATTGATTACATTTGGCTTTGGCTCATTGATTCCAGAATTTTTTTAATCTGTAAAATTTCCATGAGCTAAAGAGATTATTCATTTAATATCTTGTCCTTCTACTTTTTCTTCTAAAATATTCTTATTTTAATGGAGACCACAACTTCTGTTTTTTGCTTTTCCATTCATTATACCATGGTCTGGCAATTCAAGATTCCTCTCCTCCCTGCCCCCCAAATTGTCCTAAAATGTACAGACATACTCCCTGAAGACTTTGCTCAGTTTTTAGTCACTCAAGCAGAATTCCCAGATACATCACTGGTAGTTTTGCATTGGAAATTTTGCCTGAGTAAGTACTGAATAAAAACTAGCTACAGCTGGGATTGTCTAAAAAAGCACTCAGAGTTGGCCTAACTCTTCTCCAGTGATGTCAACACTTTGCTCATTACTCTGCAGTTCTGTTTCTCTTCCTTTCCTCCAAGAAAGTTTTATAAATTGAAAAACTGAAGTGCACAAAAGTTCATTTTTGTAAACCTTAATTCTGCCCCCATGTGCTTCCAAACTGTGCACTGAATGAGACAGAGGTCCTATGACCAGGTAATTAAAGGCTTTATCAAAGTGCACAAAGGGGGCCAAATTAAGGCTGCATGGGTAAAAAACTGGTATTTCCTAATTTTCCTGTGCTGGGAGGTCTGGTGCCTCAGATTTCTCTGGAAGGGAAGTGCCCCAGGTCTATCAAAGGTATTTATAAAGCCCCATTATCATATCTGAGCACTTCACAATCTTTAACATACGTTTTGGGAGCCACTGCCCCATCTGGTGCTCCCAATGGTGGAGATGGGGGTGGAGGCAAGATCAGAGGGGTCCATGTAGCAGGCTCAACTCTCTTCCCTGCTGCTGCAGGTGATCTAGGAACTCCCAGCCATTCCCAATACAATGTGTGCTGCTGCTGTTGCTGCTGCTGCTTTCGCGGGGGCATGGCTCCTTTAATCAGCTATATTTCCGGTAACCTGAATGGAATTTCACAGATAGTGTGCCAACCTCGCAGGATTGTCCTGGAGTCTCCAGGAATCAAGACTAATCTTTAATTAAAGATTATGTCATGTGATGAAACCTCCAGGAATACATCCAACCAAAATTGGCAACCCTATTAACAGACACAGAAAATGCACTTCTCTGCTCCAGGTGCTTTTTCCCTGTAGAATTTCTAAGCTCTGCAGCAAACATTGGAAGCATTCAAGTGTCTCAAACAAACAAACAAAAACAAACCCACACAGAGGTGTCCAGAATCTTTATAATGTAAAGTGTACGGCAATCTACATATAGAAGTTGGTACCTGCTCCTCCTATAATTAATGTAATGTCAAAACTGATAGTCAAATTATTAGTTGTGAATCATATTCATTGTGAATTTTGACAATATTGTCATTGGCTAACTCTTCATAAATTATTATTTTTACTATCACTCAATTGTTGACTAGAAATATGAAAAAAATATGACTTCCACTTTCAGATGATCAAGGAAAACATCCTATTCCTCCTCCTTATAAAATCAGCTTATTTCCTTAAAGTTTTCAAATACTGAACATTGCATTGAGTGAAAATCATTCATCCCATTGTAGAAGACATGACCTGCATAGGCCCTTACGTGCCAGTTAAGTCTTCCACACTAGGGTGAATTTCACCCTAAGATTGAGCTTCTATCACAAAGAATTAAATCCCCAAAATGAGGAGGATGCAAGTCTATTTGTTTTGAACTCTTGGTTTTCTTCTGGATTCCTATTATAATTTGGGCCCCATTTACCTGACAATTCTAGGACTATGTGGAATTTACTTCTTGCTGCAGAATTGTGCTCCATGGTCTTAGCTTTCATTTTAAATAAATGTGTCTAGCTCTTGTGAACTGATGCAAGGACATCTGCCCAAGTCTGCAGAAAGCCTGACACAATAGCTGCAAATGGTGTCAATTGTCCTATCCATCTTAATCAGGGCCCACATAGTCCCTTTCCACAGTCACAGAATTTGGCCATTTCCCAGAAGGCAAAATTCAGCATTTTTGCTGTGGAATTTGCCATTTTGCTACAGCTGGGAGTCCAGCATTTTGTTTTCTTTCTTCCTACCCTGACAGAATCTGCCTGCGGCTGACTCTGGCTGACCACCATTCTCCACAAGAGGGAATTAATTGTATTACAGTACACTATCCTCAGGCTATTGCATGAAACCAGGAAACGAGGAGTTTAGGAACCCAGAAGTTTGGCATCCAGCTTGTAGCCAGGGAAGGAGGAACCCAGAAGTGTGGCTGGTGAACTCAGCTGCCTGGAGACCAGCACAGCAGCTGAGATCTATAGCGCGAAGGACCTGACCCAGCAAGGTAGGGTACAAGTCCCTCCTTCCCTGATACATGAGGGGAAGAAAGTTCTGTGCCAGGCCACTTGGAGAACACTGCGGGAGGCAAGACCTGGAGAGTGGAGCTGAACACCTTTAGGACACAGTGAGGGGAAAAAAACAAACCATCCATGAAAATAATCGTCAAAACCCATACTGATGATTATTTTAAACTAATGCATTTCTAGTGTGGAGATCTGTTTCTGGTTAGAGTGGAAGGGTATGGGAGTTTGAGTGGGTAGCTGGTGGAGGGGAGGAGCAATGGTTGATAGAATAACTTTAACATTGCTGTAGAATTTAAGAGTTGCTACCTCAGAATTTGCCATGGAGCATTCACTGCCATGATTAGCATGATTCAAATCACTGATCAGTAGAGAAAATGCACCTTTGCTAACACACTAACAGAGGGTCAGCACATTGGGTGAATTGCTTGATTCCCTGTTGCTCCTAACTACAGATTGGGTAGAGGAGGGGTCTGGCAGGGAGCAGACTGCAGTTCCCCGAATCTCAGTCACCTGGCCACAGTGTAGGAAAGGAAAGTTTAAACTTACACTGCTGGAGGAAAGCTTTCTGCTAGCAAAGAATCAGGTGAAATGGAGCTTTGCTCCAGGACAGCTCCTCCCCTTCTCTTGCCTTCTTGGAATGCCCCCTCCCATGATACACTCCCTTCCTCCTTTTGCACCAGAAGCAAGGGCGTTCCAGCCCAGAAAGTGGCAGAGTTGGGCAATGGAGCTGGCATTGGAGGCAGACTGAGTCCCAATTCATCTGCAGGCTCCTTCTGGTGTGTTGCAGCTACACAGTGCCCCATACTCAGGCTAGGAGAAAAGACAAACTATATTTTTCTCTCTCTGGATAACCTGAACACTCTAGTTTCTAAGGGTGGGCCTTACACCAGGAGAGACTCTTTAGGATGACCAGCTGTCCCGATTTTATAGGGACAGTCCCGATATTTGGAGCTTTTTCTTATATAGGCTCCTATTACCCACCACCTCCGTCCCGATTTTTCACACTTGCTATCTGGTCAGCCTAAGACTCTTACAAACTGTGAACAAACAAACACCATCATCTGTCATATTATGTCTTCCCATGCTCCACACATGCCTTTTCCTCCATCTTTTAGTTTCTAAACATAGTGGGCCAGATCCAAAGCTGGTGCAAATCAGGATAGCTCCAATGGCTTCCGCTGTAGGGCTGGTCTAACCTACCCCAGCCCATAAAATGTAAATTAGGAGATAGTAATTCTTTTCTTTTCCAAACATTTCAGATGAGGTCTTTCATTTGTACTCTTCAGAGTATCAAGATACAAAACCTTTTTCCTACATCAGAGTATCTTCTGACAATGTCACACCCAATGTGATAGCTGACAGTTTTATTATTTCCTTAGTAGCCTGCACTATTCTGTTTTATTTAGGCCTATGGAGCAGACATCTCCAACAACTCTAGACTTTGATCTTCTCTGCTTTATACGAAAGGATTATTTCAGTAAGTGAAGAGGAGCTGTTCCAGTTCATAACATTTGGTTATTTCTCAATACAAGGGTATTTTGATGTGGTCAGATAGGACAACTAGTCAAGACCTATCTGTGAATTGTACTGTAACACTTCATGGAATATCACTTGTCAAAGCAGTGTATTTCACAGAGACCACATAGCATCTGACAATAGGGAATGTCTAATCTGTGAAGACACGTCTAAATCTGTGAAAACTTTATAGGTATTACTTCCAATAGCAATGAGAAAACATGGTAGTGCCTATCAACAAGTGACCCAAGACCAAAGAAGGCAGTATATTTTCAAGTTGATAAAAAACTGGAGGCCTTATTCTATACTCATTTGTAACAATGTCTGTATTAGGAACTGGAGCATAGGCAGTCATACCTAGTGGTCAGAGCTGGAGTCAGGGTCAAAAGTCAAGACAAAGGTCAGAGCCAGAGTCAGCATTGGGACTGGTAGCCAATGGTCAAGAGTAGAGCAGAAATGCAGGAGCCAGAGACAAGACAAGGAGCATGGCAGGAACTGAAGGCAAGGGCAGGACTGAACCCGGAACAGGATGGGAACAGAAGAGGAACTTGATGCAGAAGATAGGCAAGAGCAGGGTCCAATACAGTAACAACATGCAGCACAGATGCTCAAACAACCCATCCACTTCTGTTCCTGGCTTAAGTTGTGGGTGTGAGCCAATCAGATCACCACATGCTTTGGGTGTTCTGATAGTCATGCCTGTGAGGCCCGACCTTCTGGGAGTGGTGAGGTACTACTTCATCTATCTCCCTTGGTGGTGACCCTTGTGTGTCAGAGACCCAGCATCCTCACAGCACCATGTTCTAGGCCCACCAACACTTTGCCCTTAGATCCTAACAGTCTACCAGGAAAATCCCTAGTGAAGCTCCACTGATGTAATATTGGTGGGAGTAAGTTAAGAATTAGGCCCTGGGAGTTCTTTATGAGAATCTTTTCATTGGTGATTACTTCTGTAAATTCCTTTATGGATCTGGTACCCTGCTCCTTAAGATAGAAAATAGACCATCTCTAATGTTTTGCCATAGGATCTGTCCTGTGTTGGCAATTTTCTTAGTCTGATGCAGAGTTTCACTGCACAGCTTTCAAAACCAAAGATTCCCATTCCTGACTCTTTTACTCTATCTTGACTGTCATTTACTAGTCCTAGACTAGACTTTGATTTGCTGAGTCATCCTACTCTTATTGAATATTGAATTCCTGCTCATTTCTGAGCATCCTTTTCTTCTGACAAGAAGGCTGATTGACTACAGAGCATAGAGGTTTGGAAATCCCTGAACTGCCACTAATTCTATCCTTTAAAAACATTCCATTATTTGATCAATAAACAAGTTATCTGAGCTCCTTGTTTTCCAAGAATCCTGAAGAGAGCCACAATGACTTAAAGCCTAAACTTTAAAGCCTTAGAGTTTCTCCATCGTGTTTGTTAGGTCATAATTTTTTAATGCAGTTATTTTTAATCAACTTAACCAAACCATTGTGTTCCCTACAGGTTTCCTGTTAATCTGGATGACATCCCATCAGTCTTTATAAAAGATCCTGACATACCTGCAGGGGGTGGACTACATATTCTAAAAAATGTCACAGAAACGAACACTGCACCGCGTTAAGGTATGAATAAAGAATACCACAGCTCTGAAGACTGCTTTGTTGTTTGAGCAAAGGAAGGGAAAAGACCGATTCACAGGAACATCAGGCCCCCCCAGAGTGCCTAGCTGCAGGCAGGAGAATCTCTCTGCCTCCTGCTGCTGCCTACACTTATCAGAGGCAGCAGCTTAACTTGCTGCAAGAGGAGATTGCAGCCTGCACTCTAACAGAAATGAGGGTATGTCTACATCACAATTTACTGCTCATCAAGGCAGGGTGTGAATCTACACTGCACCAGCTTGCTGCACAGTGGAAGTCCCAGAGTGAAGTTTAGGCCAATCCTTCATTCTTTACATACCTATAATTCCTCCTGACTTAAGTGGGGATTTTGGCTGTGCAAGAACGTCAGAGTTACTCAGTGTTTGAAATAACAATGCAGTCCATGGAGAATCTGCTTTTGTTTTCTCCCTCCAGAATCATTTTGGTGCAGTATTCTGACAGAGCAAATTACCAAAACAAAGAGATAAAGGTCAGATCTTCAGGTGATATAAATGGACACAGCTCCCTTGTTGTCATTATACACCCATTTACACCAGTGAAGGATCTGGACCGCCATGTTTTGATTTCAGTGCTTAACATTTTTCTCTACTGATTTGATTGGAAGATTGTCCCCTGATTATAAGCTGGCAAATTTGGGGGATGTAATTTTATTTTAAAAATAGGAACCTTGTTCACTACCATGATTTTCCAGTCTTGGTCAGCTAAGTCTAAGTATAATACTGTACGAAGCTCCAGATGATACTTACAGTATGATTTAAAGCCAGCTTCCTTCCCTCTCCATGCCTCCTCACTCACTCACACACAGAACACCAAAATAAAATTTAAAAAAAATCCCTAATGCTCTTAAACTTCACTTTCTCCTGACCAACAGAGAAAAGAATCACTGGCTCTACCAGTCATTGAACACTCTGCTGGTCCTATACTACACTAGATTTTATAGTTATTACTATACATTGTGATATATTGGATTTGCCCCATTTCTTAGAATTATGCAAAATCTTTGCCAGTGATTCTAACTATGGTCAGTCCCTACCATCTCACTTGCAAAAGCTCTAGCATTTACTTGCAACCTTCTCTTCAGCTCCAGATGAATCCTGAACATGCAGCACTGACAAATTATGCTTCTGAGGTGTGGGAGGAATGCTAAGATCAAAAAGTGAGGGAGACAGGGAAAATATCATTATGCTGCTGAAGCCAAGGCATGATGCGCAGAATGACATAGTGACTGCATCATGATCCTTTTTTTAAAACCAGAACTGCTCTGAGCACTTTCCCAGAGATTCAAACTCTGGCAAATATACAAATACTGTAATTTCAGTAAAGCTTCCTTACGAATGCAAGCTTACAGGTATCTTAGAAAGCAAATAGTTTGTTCATTGCTTTGGTGTGAAATAAGGTCTAGTGATTTAAACATGGGAAAAAGTAGTTGATCAATCCGAAAGTCTAATCCCAGCTCTGATGCTGACTGTGTACACCTGAGCAAGTCTCTTAAATGGGCTGCCTCCATTTCCCAGTGTGCAAAATGGGAATAATACTTAATTGCCAACTCACAGGACTTTTTGTGGGGGTTGAAAAGCACTTTGAATATGAAGGGTTAGATTGTCAAATGAACACCCAAACCCAGCTTCCAGAAGTACACCCATAGTTATTTGCATTCACATTTTTTGTAAGCGCAAGTCAGTAGCAAGTGCAAATAGTAAAATTTATGGTTAATCTCTATCTATCTGATCTGTAGAGGTAATAAGGTACTTGGATGCCTACCTTGTATTTGCACCCACAAGAGAGTTCACTTGGAAAATCCGGGATGCAGTGTTAGAGATTGTTTTTGAACAGGTGGTTTACAAAGGACTTGACACTGCAGTCCTATTCATGAGTCATCCCATTGACTTCTGCAATTATAGTGGCCACACAGTGATCCACTCTTAAGGCACCACAAGGCTTAAGTAATGCAATGTGTTCTATCTATGGCCACTCATGATGTTGACTCTGAAGTTTCAGCTCATGCAGAACACAACTGCCTCAGATATGGTGAAATGGGTTTTCAGTAACCTCTCACTATACTGGACCAATTTGTCTGGATGGGAGCTAAGGGCTGGAATGCCTGAAAGGGACTGTGTTTAGCTTCTTGTTAGCCAGTGTGGTGCTACAGAAGCTCTTTTGATACTGGTTCGGTGAATCTAATTATAGAATAAGCCACCAGGTTTTGGGGATTGTCTGCCCTATTCCTTGCAATCTGCCCTGAGTGTGGCATTCTCACTGTGGTCCATCTCAGGCATCAGAGCTGGGACAAACCGGCAAGAGCATGTTACAGATGCACTATGTACTGGCTGCTACTTCATTTCCAAGTGAAATCCTGGCCCCATTAAAGTCAATGGTAAAACTGCTGTTGACTTTAATGGGGGTCCAGATTTCACATGTTCTGCTTACCATCTTCAAAGCCCTAATTAGCCTAAGTCCCATTTTCCTTATCCTCATTATTGGTTTATATCAGTGCTATCCACAACATGCCAGGTATTGTCCACACATTGAGTTCCCCAGAAACCCTTGGACTGGCTGTCCCATGGATGGAACTCACAAGAACCAGGGGCAGTATCTGTAATAACAATGATAGCTAGGAAATGTTTGCAAAGTGAAGTCTAGAGGTTTCATGCCACTCTATGCCTTCAAGATAGCCAGGGGACATTTAATGACTAGTATGTCACCACAGAGCATGGGTTTATAGCTCTAGCAGTAAAACTATTCTTGGACCTATTGACTTTTTAAAACATGACTGTTTTTTAAAAAATCATTGCGATAAGAGTGTTTTAGCTAACACCATGGCTGGAATGTATAAAATAAAGCTATAAAGTTGCATATAAACAGTAGCTCTGTTCAAAACACTTATCAATTATTCAGCAACAAATGATTCTTATTCATGATAATGATAAGCCAAAGTTAGAAAAGAACAGGAAGGTAACAGAACAGTACTTACTCAGGACTGAACTTAATGAGGAATCAAGAACATTGCTCTGGCAATGCTAAACACTGGACATTTATTCTCTTGGGGTGAAGGTTACCCCGGTGCACAATGCTTATGCTCCAGGTGAATTTCACCCTTTGTGTATTTATATAAACAAGATCACATTCAAAAAGTACTTTAATAGAGCCTCAGTGTATGGAAAAAACTTAAGTAATGTAAGGAAATTATTTTACTTCAATATATTTCATCATCTAACTTTATTTTAATGACTAAGCTTCAGGGGGTCTCTGGTACTCCTGCACTTGGCAGCTTCCAAATTTCAGTCAGCTCTGCTCCTCTCCTGGAGCAGCAGCCTCTGGGCTGCTTCCCTAAGCCCCTTCCTCCAGGGACCCACCACAGGAGCTAATGTCATGCTGCTATGGGTTTCCCTTCCCAGGATGCAGCCTGTCTCTGTCCAACCCCCAACTGCCCATTAGCAGCCTTTTATAGGCCAGGTGCAGCCCAGCACTCTTTAATTGGCTGGATTGGACTCACCTGCTCTTGTCCAGGGGCACTGGGTTTAGTCTATGCTTAGGGACCTGCTACCCTGTGACAAGGGGTTTTAGAAATACGCAAGCAAGTCGGATTTGGCACATGTCAGAGTTGTATTGAATGCAGGAAAGAAAACAGAGTGAATCTGATCAGAGAGCATCATGTTCACCTGCTTCTATAGCCAGCAGAGCAAGCATGTCCTCCAGCGATTGGTCCTGTGGCATTGTTTGCTTGAGTGAAGAAAAAAAAAAAAGACATACAAGAAACTTCATAAAACTGAAACATTTGAGAGAGCAATCAAACTAAGTGGGGTGGCACTTCAAAGAGGAGATGATGATAGGTTATGCAGAAGCTCTGTGATGACTTGATTGCTAAGGATGCAGTTTATCACTCAACAGGCTTTTCTTCCTACTTGAGGAAAATGAATCAAAGCATCTAGTTACACTGAAACAATACAATGACCTTATGACACTGCATTTTATCAACTTATTGTCTATCTCTTCAATGATCTTATGTACAAGAAGGCTTCTGTCCAAGCTGCTACAAAGATACAAAGCCTTAGTTCCCTCAGATATAGAAACTGCAAGCTATTCCAGGCAGGTCCTAAAAGGATTTGATAAAGCTA
This sequence comes from Terrapene triunguis, assembly GCF_002925995.2. Lineage (NCBI taxonomy): Eukaryota > Metazoa > Chordata > Testudines > Emydidae > Terrapene > Terrapene triunguis. Next base: position 13,630,949 of record NW_020664447.1, read on the forward strand.
ATTCGGTAATCAAAGTCTTTGACAGATATGACAACAGTGACTGTGAAAACTGCAGAAAGACAGCACCAGATAGGATCTAGGGTTGTATGCAAGAAACACCAGGTGAATGGTGGACACTCTGTTCTTCCATGAAAAAAAGTTTCTAAACATGGCATCAACAGTCACTTGTAAAATTCCTCTGTGAATGTATGGTTCAAAATGCACCTGAGAGTATAGGAGCAAACCCAACACAAACATTCCTTCCTGAAGTCTTTTCCAATGGTGAATTAGCAAAGTCCACCAGCAGTCAGGGTGTTGAAGAAGTTCAAGACCCATACTGTACTAAAGAAGAAGTGGACAGAAGGATGCTTCTGCATACTGTATGTGCCAACATGACTTTTAGATATCTCGGTGTCAAAGGACTCATAGTAATTACCTGATACAAATGTTTTGATCCTTGCTGTTCACTTCTTTCCAAAAATGGAACACGCACATAACATGTGGATTGAAACAGGCACCGTTATCAGCACAATGTGCACGCAATGTATGATGCACTCACTTCTGACTTCTGCAACATACTTCCTGCTGTACAGTCATTAACGGGATGTGACCTTGTCATCCCTATTTAGTATTGGGAAAAAATCTATGCTTAATGTTGTCAAAACAAAAGGACCTTACTGCTTCAGAGGTCTTGCCAAATTGGGAGAGTGACAGACAAGCCATACTTTCTGCAGCAAGAAAGTTGGTAGCAGTTTTGTATGACCAGAGCAAGAATGAAAAAGAGACCCACAGAGACCTGAACTGCTTGCTCCTCAATCTAGCCATCAAAAAGGACAAGTCACCAGCCTAACTCACATTATGTGAGGGCAGTTTTGAAAAGCATGTCAAAAAAAACATCTTGGCAAACAAAGACTTGGATGTCTTTGCACATCGGGAAACTAGATCTTGGCTCACCATTGTAACATGGATGGAAAAATGTAGATGATGAACTACTTCCTATATTCTTCCAGGGCCCAATGGCAACTGAGCTTCTACATGATCTTATTTGTGCCTGTACCACTAGGGGTCACTGCACAACCAACGATGTCCGTAGTCGGAACAAACTTCCCTGCACAGAACTGTGTACATGCCAGTGAGGACTGTGGTAACCCAAGCACTCATGACAGAGATCATAATGATGAACAACATGATGATAATGATGTTGACTAGAAATGTCACAAGCGCTGTTACATTTCAGTGATACTTGCACCAATTATTAGATTTTGTTTTACTCTTTAGATTGTTGTTTTGATGCTTTGAGGTCCTAAAGAAATCCAATTTTATGTCTTGTAATAATACATAGAGTGATTAAACAAACAGAAAGTAATGCAAATATTTGACATTTTAACATGTTGATGGTGTCATTCTTTATCCCCGTTTCTATGGTAACAGCACCACTTGACATCATACCTCATCTTAAAGTAGACATAATAAGTGTGTGTGTGTGTGTGTGTCTCTGTCACATTAAGTCAACCAAATAGGTGGTGTCTGCTGCTCGCCTATTGATGCAGTGGTGAGCTTCAGAGTGGTGCAGATCTTTCTACCTTGTTCCCAAAAAAGGTAAAATAATAGTTTTACTTTCTGCTGGTGTCATTCTCCTGCACAACCAGGTTGGTGTACAGCTTGAACTCTTCTTTCCAGTGGTCCTTCGCTGGGCTAGATTTGTATCTGCAAAATCTAGGGCTCTGGGAGCTTCCAGCTAGTCCCACCATGTTTCACTCACAAAGACTGAAGCTGAATACAGGTTAAGTTGAACAAGTGGAACTTTATTAAACCTTTTGCACTGCTCTGTCCATGTGGCTGAGTTTCTTCCAGCCTAATTCCACCCATTCTCTGTTCCCCTCATGTCTCATCCATAACTGTCCCTCCAGGGAACATAGGCTCTCTGACTCCAGTTCCACTGAGCATGATCTAGTCAGCTCCCTCTGCACAGGAAGCCACTGCCCATCCTGCCTGTTTAGCTCCCTGGGAGCTTCCTTAGCCCACAGCTGTTCTTTCCTTCACAGAAAGACTCTGCTGCTGGCCCTCCCCAGCTCACTCCCATAGGGAACCGCTACCATCCTTACCACAGTTGCTGGAGCACCTCTGCCAGCTCCTACTGATCTTTCTAGCTCTCCCCCTTACAAATACAGGAGTTGCCCTTTCTCCTGATTCCTTCTTCCTAATAGTCCTTGCTCCTGGCCCACAGTCACATAATCAGGTGGCAAAGTTCAGACCTGGTGCTTTAACACTCCAAAGACCAAGCCTACCCTGTGCCAGGCCCAAAGAGAAATCCTCCTATGCCAATTCAGCACCTGATCTTGTGAGAGCCTGGGTGCCCTCAACTGCCAATAGGCCAGATTGTGTTCTCATTCGAATCAGTGATGTTGTTTCATGGGAGTGGTACCATTTGTTTCTATGGAAATTGGAGGTGCTCATTCACATGTTAGAGCTGGTCCTTAATACTTAATATCTGCTTTGCTGCTTCTGATTTCAAAAATAGTAGATTTAATTTTAGTTAACATTTATTTTCATTAGAACTTTTTAGCTTTTTTCCATTAGCATGATTAAAGGTCAATCAATTCCTATCACTTACCTCAAAATTCCTCTCCACTCCCACCAAAAATCTGATCAAAACCATTTCCTGGTGTCCTGCTATTCGCTTTATATTTGTATTGGGTCAACGCTCAGAGGCAGCAATCAGTATTGGGTACACATTTTTTAGGCTACCACCCAAGAAGTTTACAGGCTAAGACAGCACACGAGATATAAAGGATGGGGATTGGATTATGATCAAATAAATAAAGTGAAATATATAAAACACCACAAAAACCCAATCATTCAAAAATCATGAGACAGGTCCCTCAAAACCATGAGATTGGACTACCACACATGAGATTTAAATAAACACATTTGGGATTCTTCTGATTTGCCTGTGGGTTTTTTAACCTACCAGGTTCACGTTTTCAGGCTTTTTTCCCTCACCCATTAAAGCTAGAAACTTTTTTTTTTTTAACAAAGCTGAGAGTCTTACATAATCACATGACTCTAGGAGCTGGGGCTTTATGAAAAAACATGAAATATAACAAGAATCAAGATACAACTGCAGGTTTCAGCAGCACTGTGAATGGATAAAAACACTTCACCTCTACTCAATTGCCCTTAATCTATTCTTTCTTGTAGGCATCATGGAACAAATAGGTCTTGTGGAGAGATCTGGAAGATAAGACGACCTTTGCCTTACAGATAAATGCCAATATGTTCCAGATGTTAGGAGCAGTGCACAAAAAAAGATGTGGAAATGGTTGAGGAGAAGCAGATAAATGAATTGTAACTACTACCATCACATGTTAAAGACCTCAAAAGAACAGTTCAGCCATACAGAACAGCCCCATTAAATGCCTTCATTGCTATGACTGTTTTGAGCAGCCATTAGGGGACACAGAGCAAGAAGGTAAAAGTCTGTTTAAACAGGAAATAAAAGTCTTGCATTCACCCCAACTATGGTGTGCTGGGTCTCTGCAATCTCTGCAGTAGCCACTCCTGACAGTTTGCTGTGCTCTGAGAAGAGAAGAGGATTCACCTTTGTTGCAAATGAGGAATGGAAAAAAAACAAATGAAAATTTATTCCCGTGCCACATCTTTGGAAATGAAAGTGACAAAAATTCCAGCTTGTCACTTAATAGGACATTAATGACTACAAACCAATTAATTAGAAAAAAAAGATTTGTTGAAACTCACCAGCCTTTCAACCCCATATACAGTCCCCTTAAAGGAGTAGGAATGGACTTGAGAGCTGAATCTCCAGCCTAAAGGTAAAGCGAGACTCACTAGCGCAAGTCTGTGGACCCAGACTGGGAGGCTCACTCCCAGACGCAGCGTGGACATGCCTTCAGAATTTTGGTCATCAGTGGACATGAGAACTGCTGAAGGATGAAGAGCATTCGGTTATTCTTTGAATCAGTTACTTGTTAAGTTATTGAGAGTGGCTTGAAAAACAAAGATTGGTTGTGTTTGTTTCAAACAATCAACAGTCTCTAGGTATTACAACTGGTGGTTGGTAATTCGAGGACAAGCTTTGCCTAGGAAGCATCAGACCTCCAGTCTAATTTTGTGGACAGTGAATAATAGATCTCACACTAGCATGTGGGCTTTGGGGTGGTGTTCTGAACTGAAAACAGATGGTAGACCCACATCACAATCCTTGCTTACTCAGGCAGAACTCATCAAATGGGAATTTTGCCTGAATAGAATGTGTAGTATCATGCCCCCGTGCACAGTGAGTCCATTACTGCTTTCAGATAAAATATTCCATCCAGCAGGTGGGATGCTGTTTAGTAGGAAATACTGTAGCCTTCACAGCATGTTATGTACAGTCCTGAGAGTTAATTACTCTTAGGTGTAATATCGTCTCTGTACAAACGTAATTGCACTAAAAAAAGTCAGATTGGCAAAATTTAAAATCGGCATGCTGATAATAGTAAGAAGCTGGAAGCATAAATTTGAACTATACTTCACCCAGTAAATATTTGCACACAATAAATACTGATTTTCATACCTGTAGAAGACAATCAACAACTGTGCATATACATTTGATTTTTACAACACTCAGAAATTCTATATGCCACTTTCTTCCTTGTTGTACCTTTGTGACAGAGTATTAGTTTTAATGAAGAAGTTTACAATTTACTTTTTAAACTAACATTTCTTTAACAGATACAAATATGGGCATATTTTCATACTTCAGAATAACATTTAGCCTGGCTACAGCAGTTGGGTGTTTTACACTAAGGGTTTTTAAGGATTACAATTATGGAACTAGAACTGTATGTACAGTATGTGTGTATGAGGGAGGAAAGAAATATTTCATAGGATTCTTTAACAAATACCCCTTTTCAGCCACTTAAAATAATTAGCATTCCTTGTCTACTGGGAAAAGCACTAATTGGACATATCGGCTGTCACTGTGGCGTGTCACAAAGTGGAAAATCCCCAACTAATGGTTGCTGAACTGCCAATCCCAGGTAGGTGGCATTAGATGATTCACAAAAGACAACCATCTCTGCAGATTAATTATTTTTTATTTTGTTCGGACTTTGCTGATTTATTTTGAACTCGTCATCAGAAAGTTAATAAATGTCATTCACTTCATTAAAAAACAAAGTTCTGATGCTGCTGTAATCAGTAATCCAAGTCCAGTTAGAGCAAAAAGAGATTCCTCCCCAATGGATTCTGCTTAGAGCTATGAAACACTTACAAAATACAGCTAAGTAAAAGAAATGTATTCTGACAACACTGTTCTTCTACTGATGGGGAAATTATACACATTACATACAAAAATACATTAAAAGAGTATTTATGTTGCAAAGTCAAGCACTCAAAAGTTAGAAAATGCCAGATTTATGATTATCCATGCAGCCTTAGTTCTGCCCCCATGTGCATACATCTTGTACCCTGAATGAGAGAAGTAGAAAAATAGCCTGTGATTATATACTTAGAGACTGTTCCATAATGCAGATGCACAAAGGGGCAGAACTAAGGATGAACAGGCAATCAGAAAGCTGGCATTTCCTAATTTTTGAGTGCTTGACTTTACAACCTAAACAACCATCATTGGTGGTGGTTGTTGTTTTTTGTATGTTGTTTCCTTGGTTTGTTTGGGGGGTTTGTTGTTGTTTTAAGGAAAGAGATAAAACCAGATTTTATTATGTGAAACTGTAATAACGCCTGGCCCTTATTATGCATTGTCTTAAATACTGCCGCTCTGTATCTTCAGAACCACAATACAGACTAAATACATCAGCTGGCAGAAAGAGAAGGCTGAGGAACCAGAGGAACGATGGGCCGCTGTGTCCAGGTGCTGGAGCTCAGGTGTGGAGCTCATCTTGGTTGCACTCTCTGACTCTCCCACATGGGAGCTGTGGGAAATCTGAAATGTTTGGTATCCCCAGAGAAGGAAATTGTTACTGAGGCCAGGAGTGATTGGGGGGAGCCTGGCCTGTTTCTCTCTTTCTCCCCTGCCTCTCCATCAGGGAGCTGAGAGAGCTCTGGCCTCATATGGTATCCCTGAGGTGGAATGAGCTAATAAGGTGGTTTATGGGGAAGAAGCTTACAGTCCCATCCCCTTGTGCATCGATATACCCTTTAACTGCATGATCACTTACTATTTATACACAGGACCCCAACCTCTTTCAATGTATAGGAAGGACCTGGTCTGAGAATGAATCTGGATTGTATAGTTAACGAGGCTATTCTCTGAAGGACCGCTGCCACATTTATGGTGGAAGTTAAGAACATAAGAATGCCCATAGTGGGTCAGACCAAAGATCCATCTAGCCCAGTATCCTGTCTTCTGACAGTAGCCAGTGCCAGGTGCCCCAGAGGGAATGAACAGAACAGGTAAGCATCAAGTGATCGCTTCCCTCTTATCCCATGGTAGTTTACTTTGCATAAGAGGCTTTGGTGAGGGACTTTGTCAAAGGCTTTTTGAAAATTTAAGTACACTATGTCCACTGGATTCCCATGGTCCACATGCTTGTTGACCACCTCAAAGAATTCTAGTAGATTGGCGAGGCATGATTTCTCTTTACTAAAACCATGTTGACTCTTCCTCAACAAATTATGTTCATCTATATGTCTGACAATATTGTTCTTTATTATATTTTCAACCAGTTTGCCTGGTACTGAAGTCAGGCCTGCAGGCCAGTAATTGCCGGGATACCTCTGGAGTCCTTTTTAAAAATTGGTGTCACATTAGCTATCCTCCAATCATCTGGTTCAGAAGCTGATTTAAATGATAGGTTACAGACTACAGTTAGTAGTTCTGCAATTTCACATTTGAGTTCCTTCAGAACTCTTGGGTGACTACCATCTGGTCCTGGTGACTTATTGCTGTTTAATTTATCAATTTGTTCCAAAACCTCCTCTAATGATACCTCAATCTGGGACAGTTCCTCAGATCTGTCACCTAAAAAGAATGGCTCAAGTTTGGGAATCTCCCTCACATCCTCAACTGTGAAGACCGATGCAAATAATTCATTTAGTTTCTCCGCAATGGCCTTATTGTCCTTGAGTGCTCCTTTAGCACCTCAATCATCCAGTGGCCCCACTGGTTGTTTAGCAGGCTTCCTGCTTCTGATGTACTTAAACAAAAATTTGCTATTACTTTTTGAGTCTTTGGCTAACTGTTCCTCAAATTATTTTTTGACCTTCCTAATTGTATTTTTATACTTCATTTGCCAGTGTTTATGCTCCTTTCTATTTTCCTCACTAGGATTTAACTTCCACTTTTTAAAGGATGCCTTTTTGCCTCTCACTGCTTCTTTTACTTTGTTGTTTAGCCACAGTGGCTCTTTTTTAGTTCTCTTACTATGTTTTTTAATTTGGGGTATACATTTAAGTTGAGCCTCTATTATGATGTCTTTAAAAAGTTTCCACGCAACTTGCAGAGATTTCACTTTTGGCACTGTACCCTTTAATTTCTGTTTAACTAACCTCCTCATTTTTGTGTAGTTCCCCTTTCTGAAATTAAATGCTACAATGTTGGGCCACTGTGGTGTTTTTCCTGCCACGGGGATATTAAATTTAATTATATTATGGTCACTATTACGAAGCGGTCCAGCTATATTCACTTCTTGGACCAGATCTTGTGCTCCATTTAGGACTAGATCAAGAATTGTCTTTCCTCTGCTGGGTTCCAGGACCAGCTGCTCCAAGAAGCAGTCATTTAAGGTGTCAAGAAACTTTATCTCTCTATCCCGTCCTGAGGTGACATGTACCCAGTCAATATGGGGATAATAATAATAATGGGGGATTTCAATTGAGTTTTTTATTTTAATAGCTTCTCTAATCTTCCTAAGCCTTTCACAGTCACTATCACCATCCTGGTCAGGTTGTCGGTAATATATCCCTACTGCTATATTCTTATTATTAGAGCATGGAATTTCTATCCATAGAGATTCAATGGTATAGTTTGATTCATTTATGATTTTTACTTCATTTGATTCTATGCTTTCTTTCAGATATAATGCCACTGCCCCACCAGCACGACCTGTTCTGTCCTTCCAATATATTTTGTACCTTGGTATTACTGTATCCCATTGATTATCCTCATTTCACCAAGTTTCTGTGATGCCTATTATATCAATATCTTCATTTAATACAAGGAACTCTAGTTCACCCATTTTATTATTTAGACTTCTAGCACTGGTATATAAGCACTTTAAAAACTTGTCTCCTTTTAGTTGTCTGCCATTACACGATGTAATTGACTGGGACTCTTTTTTTTAGTTGACTGTTTCTGATCAGACCATGCCTGTATTTTATCATTTCCATCCTTGCGTCCTCATCCTCACTAGGACATAGAGATTCTGTATTAATAGATCGTCCCCTAAGGGATGTCCGAACCATGTGCTCCTCTGTACCTGTTGGCTTTCCCCCAGCCCTTAGTTTAAAAACTGCTCTAAGACCTTTTTAATGTTAGAATGTATGTAGTGAATCAGGCATGAAGGGAAAGGATGGTGTCACCATTAAGGATGCTGAATACCACCTTGAAGAACTGGATTCTATGCCTGCCTGTACCACAGAGTTCTTGGGTGATGCTCGGCAAGTCCCTTGAACCAAACTTTTCACAGATGGCCACAAAGTGTGTGTTCCTCATATTTCTGTTGTCCAGCATGAGATACCTGGGTTTTGATTTGCAGAAGTGCTGAATGCTCACAGCTGAGTTTTGTATTCAGTGCAGGGTTGTGGTGGTGTGTAAAGAGAGTTTTTAAAAAGTTAAGTGAGAGCAAGGGGGGGGAATAAACATTTGAATCCAAAAATTTTCAGTTGTCATTTTGTTTTGAAAACTGTTTCAAATATTTTTGTGGAAAAAAACAAGAAAATGAAAAATTCTGTATAAAATTATAGGCTGTTTTATTTTGATTCTTTTCATTACACCACTCCCCCAAACACAAGCAAAATCTCCCCCAGCTTTAGTGGTTTCTTTGTAAGTAACAATTATATACTGGACATCAGTGGTGTCCAACCTGTTCAGCCCCTTGGCTGAACATATACTGGAGGTTCGGTTGAGTGAAACCGCATTGAAGCTGGTGGGTGGAACAGCCACCTTTCATTCAGTATAAATATGGAAAGCAATGAAGCTCTTTTATGGAATAGATAAACAATAGCAGAGTGACTGCCCAAAACACAGGCAATATGCAGGGCTAAACTAGTTGAGCCATGCGGTCTGATATGTTTTCCCTGGGATCTAGGTATTGTTTGATGCAACTCTGTGTGTGTGTGTTTTGCATACAGGTATTTTGCATGTGAGAGCAAGAGAAGCAGCAGAAACACCACAAAGCACACAGAGAAGGCAGCACAGAAGCCCTGGAGGCTGCCAAATGAGCACCTGTACTCGTAATATGATCCTGAAAAAAAGCTAAGAGGACTTTTGGGTAGAGTGCTGCTAGAAAGAGGCTTGAAACGGAGCAAAGAAACTGTCTCCTGTTGCTTGATTCCTATCCTGCTCAGGAAATAGGATTTCCTGGACATTCTTTGTAAATAAACAAAGAAGCCTGCATTTCAGGAATACCTGACTCCATCATCAGTTCCCCCCCCCCCAAAGAAGAACAACCCCCAAGACCTTGAATATTGGCAAAGAGCATGGGTTAAAACAATTAAGGGACACAAACAACATTTAGAAGCATGATCAATTGTACTCCTTTTTTTGTTGCTCGGAAAGGGCAAAGGAAGCAGGAACCACCTGTAATCTCCTGGTTTGGAGAAGTCCACCATGCAATCAGCTTCTATGCCTCTCCCACTTCAGCCCTTGCTGCAGGAGTTGGGGAAAAGAGTGACTGGAGTACTCTGCACTCTGGCTATCCTCAGCTGACATATGATCACTAGAGAACAGGTGCCAGCAGGTGCAAGTTACATCATCCCTCAAGTCTTTTCTAACCTAGACTGGGGAAGAGAATCAAGGAGGCAAAACTGATCATTGGTTCTCAGTGTCTCCTCTGTTTTCTCCCTCTCCTGGGTGGCTCTGTCGGGGTGCGAAGCCTTTGATAGGCTCTTTCTTGGCTCATGCCCAGCCCCAGCCAGTTAGAAGTTTTTATCTTGCTCCCATATATCTGTGACTCCCACAGCCAAGCAGGTAAGCTGGTTATGGAGCAGCCATAACCACTCTTCCCTTCCTCTCTTGCAATGCAGCAGGCAACTATTAGGTGCCCCTTACTGCTTCCCTGTAACAATGGGACTGATCCAAACAATTCAGCTTAAAAGTTGCAGGGCCCACCCAGCTTAGGAACACATTTCTTTCTTAACAGAGTTGCCCTTGAAGGCCTTAAACCTTGAGGGTTACACATTCCTTTAATTTAGCTAGATCTAATGTAAATAATTTTCCATAATAAATGTGTGGGGGACACAGGTAACTTTGGGACTAAAATTAGGAGCATTTGAGAGGTATGTCTCTCACTTATGCTGGTGAGAATCAGAAGTAATCTGTTTGACTTCAGTGGCATTACACTCATGTGTAAGTGAGTGAGTGCTGCTTGACATTATTAATTGAGACAGAAAAAATATCCTTTCACTTAAATGCAATAGTTCTGTCACAGGGTCCACTCTTTCAGAGATTAGCTTTCAGAGATTAGCTCCTTTGAGGTGCTGAATCCTCCTATGGCAGTCTCTCTACCTGTCTCTGCAAGTCCAGATGCTCCTTCTTCCCAACTTGGCCCTCTGGCCAGGGTATCATGCATGTTCCCCCCTTCTGGGGTATCAACATCTTTTGGGACAAACTATACCAGGAAGTCCACTCTCCAGTGCCTGGTCTGTACCACTTCCCCTATGGCTGATAGGGGAATCCAGGCCCACCCTCTACTTTGAGTTCCAGCTCAGGGATTCTCTAATCAGCGCCAAGGTCTGTTCCATTCTAGACTTTACTGCCTTTCCCCTGTGCCTTTCCTAACCTTCTGGCTCTCCAGGTTTACCAGCCCCAAAACTCTCTCTTCACAGGAACTAAATGTAGGCTACTTTGGCTCTCTAGCCCGCAAACACATCTTCTCCCAAAGAGTGACTGCAGACTTCTTCCCTACACCCCCCATGTTTGCCAACTTCCTCTATTTATAAACTCAGCCCAGCTCATTCCTCCTCAGCTGGGCTCCCTCATTATTTAGTAAGGGGATTACTTATGTCACCTGATTCCCCTCAGCTGCGGCCAGTCTGGTTAATTGCCCCCCCCCCCCTCGCCTACATTAACCCCTTTAGGGCAAGCATGAGGTGAACACCAGATCACAAGTTCTTAACTGTGTCCCCCTGTTCCCTATATAACACCTGTCAAAGTTTCTTTCTTTTTGGATAAAAAACTTTGTCTTCTTTCTTGCAGCATATGCACATGTACAGTTAGAAACATTCTGTTTTGTCAAGAGTGCTTCACATGCATAAAGCGTTTTTAATGGATTTCAAAAATGTAAATATAGAACAATATCAGTAAGAAAAAGAGTTATTAAATATGAATAGGAATGCTTTTACCTCTCTTCTCAAGGGTGCTACTTATACATCCTTAAAGGTCAGTTCTCAAACTTTAAAAATAAACAGGGTAACACTCCCCACAACAGGAAAGACATTGAAGCACATCCACTCATTTGGTAGGCAGTATTTACCATAATCTGAGAGGAGGGAAAAACAGACAATAGCAAGCTTTTAGTGGGGCTGGATTGCCAGTTTGGTAGCAGTAGAATTGTTTCCTTGCCTTGGCCTTTTAGATCAATTTTCTATCAATAAGAAAAAAGTATCAGAGCTGTTGTGTGCCATTATAGTGTCGTGGGATTCACATTTAGAAAGTTTCTTATCACTGCTTTGTAGTGGGGGCTCCATAAAGCTGAAGAAGAGCCTAGAGCGCCTAGTCTTTGTGTAGCAAAGTGGATCATGCAGTCCCTACAATGCCTGTTTGAGAAGAAAAATAACAATTTCTTGACCAACTGAAGGTGAAAGATGGTGCTTCTGACCACCTCTGCTATCTGGTGATGAAGAGTGAGGAGGAGTCTAGTAAAACCATGAGATTGTGAACCACTTGGACAATATAGGTGTATCTTCAAGTCAGTAACAGGTATAGTGTCTGCCCATTCCTCAATATGCTTCCCTGCTAACAAACATCACTTCCAATTTATCCAGATTGAGTCTAAGCCATTCCTGGCTTTGGTCCTGGTCTCTAGCTTCACCATACAAGGAGAGAGCAAGGAAGCAGTTTTATCTGGGCCTGAAGAAAATGAGATTCAGGCCTCTTCTACTCTAGGAATTTACTTCGGTGTAGCTACATCTCTCAGGAGTGTGAAAAATCCACACCCCTGAGAGACGCAGCTATACTGACCTAAGCCCCAGTGTAGACAGTGCTGGGTCAACAGAAGAATTCTTCTGTCAATCTAGCTACCACCTCTTTGGGAGATGGATTACTTATGCCAACAAGAGAAGCCCTCCGATAGGCGTAGGGAGTGGCTACACTGCAGTGCTGCAGCTGCACCTCTATAGCGCTTGAGTGTAGCCACTCTCTACAGCAGCAGGAGGTCTTCTCCCATCCTTGTTAATCCACCTCCCCAAGAGGCAGTATCTAGGTTGATGGAAGAATTCTTCTGTAAACCTAGTGCTGTCTAGACCAGAGGTTCATCTGGTTTAAATGTGTCACTCAGCGGCTGTGGATTTTACGCACCTCTGAGTGATGTAGCTGGGTTGACACAACTTTTTAGTGTAAACCTGGCCTTAGAGTGGAGCATCATCAATATGCTGCTGCTAACACTGTAGTCCATAGCCCTTCACAGGCTATTGAAGGCCCAATGTCTACACATATAGCTTCAACAATAGGAGTTCTGAAACGAGAAACATTTTGTTTTCATGCAATCCTGTGACAGTGCTCAACTTGGGTGGACTTTCATTTGTATATGAAAAATTGTCTCTTACTTCTGAGAAAACTTCTCACCCAAAGGATCCCAAAGCACTATATGCAAAGGAGGCCTCTGGATGGAGTTGCATAGGTGTCAGGGAGTGCACAACAATAAACTAGTGCATAATATAGATTTCCATAGTCAACAAACATTGCTGGGAGAAGTAGGAAGGCAGAATATAATCATAGAAACAGGAACTCCTTTAAAAAGTGAAATGGGATATTTAACAGATTCTACGTGAAGTCATGGAAGTGGTGAGGTCATTCAGGAGTATGATGTATTGAAAACTGTGTTAAAATTGAACATTGTCACTACAAATTTCAGTGACATTCCTGGTCTTGCTTGCAGGCTAGGGGCTCTGTAGGGAAATGTGTAATCTGAGCCTAGCTGTGGTCAGTCTACAGACAGACAGCCTACAATAAGTTGGGCTGAGTTGGGCCTCTCTGTTTTAGGGAGCAGCCTGCTCTCTCTCTCTTCTCCTCCTCCTGAGAAGGGGAATTCTTGTATGTTATCATTTGGAATTATAAGAAATAAAGTTGTGTTACACTGCAGCCTTCCGGCAAGAATATTTTATGTTTTTTATGTAACTTCTCTGTTGTATGCAGTGAAACATAACAAGGACAATCGGTGTCTGACCCATTCCTGGACAGTAAAAGGGAATAGAGAAGTCCTGGGATCCCCGCTAAAGGACCTCCTTTGACATGGTGAATCCACCACCCATCCTAAAACGTTCAATGGTGCAGTCAGAATTAAAGAAACCAACACTCAGAACTAAAGACCTTACAAACTACCATCTGGCATCAAACCTCACTTCTCTAAGGAAGCTAGCTGAGAAGCTAGCAAAAACCACTCACCAATGCTACCTGTCAGCTGTCAATAGCCTACATCCCTCTTAGGTCAGGTTTCAGATCACAGTACAGTACAGAGACAGCACCTCTGGCTCTGGTGGATGACCTCCTTCTGTCCATAGACAAGGGAAGTAGAGCCATACTCATCCCGCTTTGCCACTAAGGATCACTCAGCACAAACATTAAAGGTCCTGCAGGTGTTTTTAACAAATTCAGTCAGAGTTATGAGAAATAAAATGAGGAGATAAATGTAACGGATGCTAGTTTAGCATGAAGTAGTCATGGGGCAAGGTAGAGAGAGACAAAAACAGATTAAGATGCCAAAGGCATTTGTTACTTAAATAACAGCAGAGATAGAAAACACATAGGGGTAACATTTCAAAGGTGTGTGTAGATGATATTAGAACAAAATATTTCATCAACAGGATTTCTGAATGTACCTCTCACACATTGCTCTAAAACTGTACATATGAAGGAAAAGTATACTATTTGGGTGGGTATTTAGAGGCAGGGATGAGGGCAGATTTGCAATATTTTCAGCACTCTATAGCAGGGGTAGGCAACCTATGGCATGTGTGCCAAAGGCGGCATGCAAGCTGATTTTCACTGGCACTAACATTGCCTGGGTCCTGGCCACCGGTCCGGGGGGCTCTGCATTTTAATTTAATTTTGAATGAAGCTTCTAAAACATTTTAAAAACCTTATTTACTTTACATAAAACAATAGTTTAGTTATATATTATAGACTTATAGAAAGAGACCTTCTAAAAATGTTAAAATGTATTACTGGCATGCGAAACCTTAAATTAGAGTGAATAAATGAAGACTCGGCACAGCACTTGTGAAAGGTTGCCAACCCCTGCTCTATAGGCACCTCATCACTCTCTCTTTTGCTCATTCCTGCCTTTGAAATACCTACAGCTCCTGAGAACTGGCCACTGTTTGGCTTGAAATCGTGTTCCTTGCTTCTATAAACTATCCACAACTGTTAATCACAAACCAAATCAGACATGACAGCCATTTCCCTTGGTCTTCATGTTTTTTTCTGCCCCCAGAAAACATTTAACTGTGCATGGAGGCAAGAAAGGGAAATGCATTTTGATACCACCTCTGTGTGTATAACCTCTAGGGCAAAATTAGGATTAAATACCTAGAAAATAGAATTTCTCAATACCCTGCCTTTATATTTCTCCAGCCCAAGAAGATTTACTGACTGGATTTCGGAAGACAAAGTTAATTTCTTTCCCACTTTTAAGATGACAGCCTGAGGAGGGGAAAAAATTCAAAGGAGTTATAAGAATACCCTTATGAGCATGACTCACATTATAAAGTAAATAGGGGACTGAGCAAAAAATCACTAACATGAACAAAAGGCCTGATCCTGTGGAGTCCTGAGTGCCCTCAACTCCCATGAGCTTCAACAGGCATTGAGGGAGCTCAGCACTTTGCAAGTTTGGCTCCAAGAGGCAATTTCATCAAAAAATCAAGCACTGTGACCAAAACAAACAGATAGCAGAGTAATAATCATTCACTTGCCCTAATGGGCATCCTCATTTTAGGAGAAAGAAGATCTGTTGTGCTACTGTAAATGGTAAATGTGTACATTGAAAATTACTGGTATCTGTCAGCCTCTGGGCTTCTCTTGTTATACTGCTGAGAGAAAAGGTCTTCCTGGGATTCTTAGAGATGTTCCAAAAAGGCATGGGAAAAAAATCCAAATTATTTTTTTAAAGTGTAGGGACTGTCCTAGGTGCAAGAATTGGTAAGGTAATTTCCTACTGAACATTGCTTCCCTGTCATTCACTAATGGGGCAGTTAGGTCAAACTATTATAGTAGTATCATTGTCTTTAGCTCATGTAGATCCTTTGGCCACTCAGAATGTTAGAGCAGTTAAACTTAAATTCCTTTTATTCTGTTATAAACTGGCATGTGTACCATATGTTACACCTGTGATGCTGTATAATAATAATTCATAATTTCAAATGAATGAAGTCTCAAATTTGATCTATGGCATTAGTGTCAAAAGGTATCAGAGATCATCATACAGAAGCAAATTTACTGTCTTTTGTAGACGTATTAAAACAGTCATGTCAGTAGTACTCATTCCACAATATAATTTAGCTTTCTTCATATTGAATATGCCCATTTCTTAGAGAAACAGGACTTCATTCTAGTATCTTTTAAACTGGTTGAAATAAGGGCTTGTCTACACAGTGCATTAGTGCACACCAGCTGTGGTGTAAATTCTAATGTGAACCAGCATTAGGGTGACCAGACAGCAAGTGTGAAAAGCCGGGATGGGGGTGGGGTGTAATAGGAGCCTATATAAGAAAAAGACCCAAAAATCGGGACTGTCCCTATAAAATTGGGACATCTGGTCACGCTAACCAGCATGTTGTGCACTAGCTGTGTGGACACTGCTGGTGTGTACTAACCTTTCCTTTGTGCGCATTGACTCATTCCCATCAATGCCTTCACTAATGGTAATGGAAGCAGAAAAGTGTTTGCTTTGTTGTGTGCCTGAACTCTTGGTAGTGTGTTTCTGTGATTCTCCCTATGCTGACTCCTTTGCAAATAAACGCAGTATGGATTTTGACAGAGGTACTTTAGTTTAGCGATTTAGATATTATTGTGATCATTGTTAGAGCTGAATGCCGACAGTTATTGTGAAAAGGGATAATTTGGGAGAGGATTGATAGTTGAAAAATTGTTTTTATGGAAAAGAAAATAGAAAGCTGTATTACTGAACAATTTCCAGGAGAAAGGCCAATTTTTATTGAAACATCTGTTAGAATCCCATCTTTTGGGTTGAGTTTCAAGTATTGCGGTGGACATTTTTGTTTAAAATGTGTTACAGTTGGATGTGTTGTTATTTATACCAATAATATTGCAAAAAATAGTGCTGAAGTTAGTTCAGTTTCCTGGGGAGAAGCATATGGGCCGGATCCTCAGCTCCCACAACACAAAGGAATCAGAAAGTTGATGTAACAGAGTAGTTCATGATTAAAGCCTCCACATTTTTATTACATTTGATTTGGGGGGAGGGGGTGTAATTTTATTTGGTTTGGTTATGTATTCATTAGATAAAACTTGGCCTTTCCATTAACTGCATGTCAAGGAATACTGATTTTAAATCACCTGTCAAGATCAATTGTACTACTTATTATCTGTACTGAAGTAGTATCTAGACGCTCTAGTGATGGACCGGGATCCTAGTCTGCTAAATGCTGTACAAACACAGAACAAAAAGACAAAAAAACAAGCTTGACACAGGGAAGACACTAACCATAACTGTAAAATCCCAAACCAGCATGTGCCAGTGCACTATTACTTTAGATAAGCAAGAGATTAATCTCTTTGAAACTATTTCCCATTTCATTCACAGAACATGTCAGACGTGGATTGAGTTCCAAAGTGACTACAGCACCCAGGGTTATTTTCGTTTTCCTACATTGTAGAGTGGATGTGAGCCACCAGTGCATTTCCTATTACATGATTTACACAAGAGAGAGCAAAGTAAAAAAAGGCCTATAAAGAACGGATCTAAAACCATGTAATGAGATGTTGCTACAGACAGCAAGGATCAAACCCACATTCTTCTACACCAAAGGCACAAGTCTCTACCACATGATCTAAAGAATTCCTATTGTTGAAAGAAAGTAGCAAGCG
This sequence comes from Terrapene triunguis, assembly GCF_002925995.2. Lineage (NCBI taxonomy): Eukaryota > Metazoa > Chordata > Testudines > Emydidae > Terrapene > Terrapene triunguis. The sequence goes on from NW_020664447.1 coordinate 13,648,377, forward strand.
GGTTGTAATAGTTGCTGGAGTTAACTGCTGGAGTAGTCCTGATCACATACACCGTGCCAGTGTATTATTTGCATGCACATACATCATATTTAGACAATCCAGGATCAATTTTCCTTTGCTTCCATTGATCCTGCTTCCACAGAAACCAGTGGGAGTTTTGACCTCAGTAGTAACAGGAATAGTGTCCTGGATGGGTGGTGGTGGTGTGGGCCAGAAATGAAAGGCCTAATTCCAGAAGGTACTGAATGGCCCCTGAGAGTGGCTGAGCACTGTCAACTCTCAATCAAGTCCTGACTTCGACAGGAGCTGAAGTCACTCAACACTGCACCTGGTTGAAAACAGATTTGTGAAAGTGTCATTGGTTTTTTTGTTTGTTTGTTTTTCACCAAAATGTCACAATTTAGAAAAAATTCACCCAGCACAGCTCAGCATTTCTGAGTCATCCTGTCCCTTACAGAATTGGGTCCTACAGCATGGAATTTAAGCATATGTCTACACTGCAGCTGAGTGCAAGCCTCCCAGCCCGAGTAGACAGACTTACACTAGCTCCGCTCAAGCAAGTGTACTAAAAATAGCAGTATGGATGATGTGGCACTGGCAGCGGCTCAGGCTAGCCACCATAGCTCGGACCTACAGGATTGGGTAGGTTTGAGACTGGATGGCTAACCTGAGCTGCCATCAGCCCTGCATCCCCACGCAGCTATTTTTAGTGTGCTAGCTTGAGCCCTACTAGCACGAGTCTGTCTACCTGGGCTGGGAGGCATGCTGCCAGCTGCAGTGTAGACTTACCCATAGAGGCCAGACCCCTGGATTATTCCACTGGCACTGATTCACATGACCCAATCCTGTTGCAAATGAAAATCAATAGCAAAGTTCCTTTTGACTTCAATGAGAGCAGGGTTTGACATTGTGTGACCCTGTACAAGTCACCGAGGGACTAATTTTATGAGATCCTGAGCATTCTCCACCCCTTTAGAAATCAAAGGGCATTGAGGCTGCTCCACAGCTCAGCAGATTGAGCTCCGACGCTCTCCTCGCCTCAGTTTACCAATTTGTAAATGGTTTTAACACCGTTTGAAATGTTCTAGGACTTAATTAATGTTTGTTCAGTGCATTAAGGGCCTCAGCTTTAAACAGTCAAAGAAACTGAAAATATTATTTAAAAGTGTTTTAGATTTCCTGTGTTCATTGCTCTGTACATTGCTATTTACAAATCTGGTAGAGGACCCATTCCTGTAGTTAATGGAACTGCTTGCATGAATAAGGATTACCCATATGAGTAAAGGTTGCAGAATTGGGCCTTATATACAGACATTTTAATTTAATCTTTCTTCCTTTAACCTTAAGAATAGTTTCTTTTTAATTACCGACATGCCCTCCTTCAGGCATTTCCAGTGAGAGCAATCTAGCACCTTCATTTTAATTTACTAATTAGTTCTCTTTGAAATTATATATAAACAAAGGCAACTGTAAAAGTGTAGTAGGTTTGTGCAGCTTAGTTCTGAAAGAAACTGAACTCCTTTTTAATGCTTTAAATCCAGTTCAGTCCATCCACAAAAAGTCTGGAGTATTGCAAAACAGACGTAAGGGATTGTATACACTAAGGAACTTTGGGGAGGGGGTGCAGAATCACATTGTGCTCATCAGTTGAATCATATGGACAGTGAGAAAGATGCAGCACATGATGTACTCAGAGATCGCATACAAACTGCTTAAACCACAGCTTATGATCCTCCCACAATGCGATATTTTTACCACTTTTAATGAAGCTGAGGCAGGTGTTTACAGCAATAATGCATGTCCATCTAAAGTTGGAACTTTGGTACAGACAAAAAATAGCTGTGCTTGACGCACTAAACCATGACATACTGTATGTACTGTAATTAAAATACACTACTCCCTGAATATCTTATTGAAGAGGAAACACAAAAAGCTATAAAGATGCATATTGATTTGTGGAAAGCTACAAACTATTCTGAGAAGCGTTAAATTTGCTGAGTGGAATAAAATGGTCTAACATACTTTTTAGCCTTTAAAAGATGCCTCTGGTGCTTCCTTTCTAGGTGCAGTTTTTTGGAGAGAAAAAAGTTATTTTCCATCTCTCTTGGTGTTGGGATTCTAAACATGGTCCTGAATTAATTTGGGTCTTTTAAAAATGTGAAATAAGTTAATATGCTCTAAAGCAATACAGCTTGTCAATCATCAGTGTTTTTCTCAATATCCGCCCACTGACTTCCTCCTCCTACTTGCAGGCTCTCGAGACTTCTTGCTCTAAAACTATGTTTCCCTGAAGAGTTGCAGTGTTCAAATGGTATCATCAACAATCATAAGGACGTGTCTAATAAAACAGACCGGCACAGTGTGAATGGCAATAAAGGGCATAATGCTGTTTTTTTCATTTTGTGTCTATGTAGTTTTCTGCTAAAAAGTCTTCCTGAAGTGTGCACATTTTCAGAAACCACAATACTAAATAATAGTACTCTTTTTCTCTTATACAGCACTTATCTAGAGATCCTGATGCATTTTATAAAGGAGGAAAAATATCATTATAAAAATATATAATTTATATAAAATACTCTATTAAAGCAATGAGTGCTTTTTTAAAATATCTTTGTTGCATAGGCATGCTAAGTCTTTTTAAATCAAGGTTCAGGTTCAGTAGCCTGCAAATTGAAAATTAGCAAAGTGGTCTAGATTCACAAAGGCACTTAGGTGTCTAACTGCCACTCTAGGCCCCTAAATTCAACATTTAGGCACCAGTGGCATTCACAAAACCCCTCTCAGCAGCAGTCTGATCAATTTCAGAAAGAAGTGTCATGGATTATCCTTTGCTAACATAAACGGAATATATTGAGCCTCCACTGTTCCCTATGCATTAAGTTACCCATGTGAAGAGGAAGTGACCCGGAGGAAATAGGCAGTTGGTGTGGGAAGCTCATGGAAGCAACCAACATAAAATGGAAGAACGAAGGGGAAATTATACCAATGGGAATTCCCAGAGGGTCACGGTCCTGTGTGGGAAAACCAATGAGAATCAGCCTCTGGCTTCAGATACTATTGTAAGCCAAATCTAAAACTTTTCTAATCCCATTTATAGTAGGAAATGATGTTTGTTGTAAATGAAATGCAATAATCCAAGTGATAACATTTGATGATGGATACAGAAATTAAATAAAGTACAGCTCTATCTGCTGTCTTTTTCCACAGAGATGAGATTTTCATGTTAGTTTCACTCTAAGCTTAAACAGATGTAAAAATGCCAAATGATGCCATGGCTCTTTGTTAGTATTTTATAGCTAATTTTTTTCCCCTACATGGCTCACTTCCACCTAAGAGCTTGGAAATTCTGAACATTTGGACTCCCTGGGCTAGATTTGTCATAATGTTCTAGCCTTTTTGTGCCACCTGCATGTTGCAAAGGGGCTGGAAAGCAGCCAAACATGCCCAATGGAAAATTCCTCCAGTGTGGGAGAGCTCTCAGCTAGCAAAAAGCTGGTATATCTTGGCTTTGGTGCAGCAGGCATAGCAGGGTGGGACTACAGTGCACTGTGTTCCAGATATTCTCAGCTGCCACATAGTCCCTTAGGTACTTTAGCAAGCTGGTAGTAATTAGGACATCTCCCAAGCTGCTCTAACCTCTTCCAGGGCTCAGGGTGGCATAGATCCACCCTTAGAATCAGGAAACCACAAGCAGCCCCCTCACAACACTCCTGAAAGGTTGGTGGTACAGATAATCTGGGCCACTATCACTCCCTGGAACCCTTCCAAAAAAAGCAGGCCTTGTCACTTGCACAGATGGACAGAGGCTTCAGACACTAAATCCATAGGCATCTAGGGATCCACAGAGGCCCTGTTTCCCCTCGCTAGGTCCCCGCTTCTCCTGTCTCCCTCCAGCTCTCTTCCAGCACAGATCCTATGGGCACCCTGAAAGTCCTCTTTAAAGAGGGGGTCCACATTTCAAAGGGAGAAGTTTGGTATATTATTGCTGAGAGGATCAGTAATGATTTTCCCACTAACATCCCAGAGGTTTCCAGGTGCTGCCATCTCCCAGCCTCCGAAGTGGAGGTGGCACTCTATGTATCTATGATCCCTAGGATAGACCCCACCAGATGCCCGCCCTCTGCTCATGGACAAAAGGAGATGATATGGTGCTAGGTCATTATATACTCATTGAACATGTATGTTTAGCAATATGATGCAACCTGTCGTAGTGCTGTGTTCTATATATTGTTATGCTGGCCTACAGCAGCCCACCGCTACTCCAGCCCTGACCAGCTCCTCAGCCAGTGCTGCACATTTACACAATAGCTTCCTAATGCAAACTGTTCGCATTCTGCTTGGGATGTTATTGACATTATAAAACTCATTTGAATTGTGAGTTCAATTAGATTTAAACCCAGGTCAGGAAAGGTGAAAGACTAGCTAGCAAATTAAACCTCTGCCCCACTTAACTACCTGTTTGTCCCTCAGCAGAGATATATTTAAAAATTGTTTTTAATTATATTTAAACTCAAATAAATAAAATATATTTTCCTGTAAATGAGTGCAAGTTTTGCCAATTAAACCCAGGTCTATTTTAAAGGGGAAAAGATCTTTAGCTCCCACCAACTGCTTGCTGGTCAATACCGACTCTTTTCCCACTAAAAGCAATTCTAATCATTCATGCTCTTCACTTTCCCCGTATCATTTAGCTGTATGTTCCTCTTGTTAATATTTAAAGCTTTTTTCCCATATGCGTTTGGACCAAAATACAAAACTTAACTTTTCCATTTAAATAAAACCTTGTAAAAAAATCCTCATGTGCTTTTATTAGGAGGGAACTTTACTAACATCACCGTTCACACTCACACAACCCCAACAAAGCTCTTAAAGCAACATCACACAGGATATTAATTTTTAAAAGGTTTAGCAAGGGAAAAGGTGTCTTTTCATCACCATCCAATTATTTATAGATTTTTGTAGCATTCTGGTTATAGCTCTGTAAGCTATTTGAAGCTTGAGATAAGCAGGATTTGGCCCAGGACACTGAAGTTACTACTTAACAACAGTTACTCTAGTGCACCACTATGAACAAATAAATGATACCTCTAATCCTGCCAGCCTTGCACCTGTACAGATCGGACTGCAAGCAGGGCCGGTGCAAGGAAGTTTCGCGCCCTAAG
>NW_020664447.1:13653638-13837428 GCF_002925995.2 Terrapene triunguis
CCCCCCCAGGGAGCCGTGTGGCAGCTCCCCACCCCAGCTCACCTCTGATCCGCCTCCTCCCCGAGCACACCGCCCCCGTTTAATTCTCCTCCCCTTCCAGGCTTGCGGTGCCAAACAGCTGATTGGCGCTGCAAACCTGGGAGGCGGGAGAAGTGGAGCAGCAACCGTGCGCTCGGGGAGGGGGCGTAGGAACGATGTAAAAAAAAAATTGGGGGCACCGCTTTTTGGTGCCCCCAAATCTTGGTGCCCTAGGCAACCACCTAGTTTGCCTAAATGGTAGCACCGGCCCTGACTGCAAGACTGAAGCAATTCAACATGTGTATATAAAGAATACTATGATGGAGTGTGCAACATAAAGGTTTTACCTCTAAGAGTTTGGATTGTGAACGTTACCTGTCTGTTGCTTTTCCATATGTGCTGTTTCCTAGTAGTGCAGTAAAATGTCTCCAGGAAGCAGAAGCAAAGGTGTGAACTTTCCTCTCCACTGCAATGGACAATAAGCACTCAGGAGGCCAGCTAGTTAGAGAGGAGGCTCAGTACAGACTGAGTCAGCAAAGACTTCTGGAAACCTCGACTTCACTCTAGGCATGCTCACAGGCTTAACTCAGGTAGTAGCACAGACCACCTCACACGAGCATGACATCATCTCATTAGCATAGCCTCTGTTTCACAAGTCACTTGATACCTACAATTACATACTCTATCCCATTCGCTAGAGAGTGTTATGTCTACTCACAAAATTTCATTTACCTCAAGGAAGTAGGATCTTAATGTCCTAGTTGTGACACTTTAAATGCAATTTCTCTCCTTTTCTTTGCTTTATTTAAAATAATAAAAACTCACAAAAATGAAATGCAAAATTACCATTAATGCAAAATTAAGGCTACATAATTAAACACAAAAATGTTTGTGAATGCAAAAGTTAAGTTTAACATTGACTCACCCATATTGCACAAACTCTACTGGGGGTGGGGAGCTGGTATAATTAAGTTTACAGCAGTCCCTTTCTTATAATGACTTTTATGGCTTCATAATTTCCTGAAACATTCTCCTTTCTGGTTGCCTTTTTCTGCATTTTTTTTGGTTTGAGTAAAATTTCTTCATCTATTTTTGAGTTATGCAAATATGGAAATCACCTCCCTACCAATGCTGGTAGAGCCACCCCATTCTATCCACATGTTTTATTGTTTATAAATTATTGTGAACCTTGAATGAAGTAAGATAATGGATCATGTCTGAAAATTCATGTGAGGGTGTATGTCAACTCATTCACGTAAAATTATCTATATCAACATAACTATTTACATTAATCCTGAAAAAAAAAATATTAATTCTCACACATAAACAGTCTAATTCATGCAATTCAGTTCTAGTAAAGTTTGATTCCAGTTGAAATTTTACCTGAGACAAGAGAAAAGGATTTATTTATGGTTTTCAATTCTCCCAGATTGCTATTACATCAATCCACCTTAATTCACCCACCCTCCAACAATTCTGAAAATGCTCATACTGACCTAAGTATTTCCTTCACCTTAAATTTCAACAGTAAATTTTATGAAAGGATCTATTGTGTGATGGAACTAAAAATTCATACTGAGAATATATAGCTTGTCAGACTCTCTTTTTGTAGTTGGTTTGTTTGTTTTCAAAAGGCTTTTTTTCCCAGTAACAATACCACCAAATCTGTTCCCTAAATAAATATTTAATGGTATAAAAGTTGAGTACTCTGCTGCAGAACAACAAATTTTAAAATGCCAATCAATTCAGCCAGTTCTAAAAGGTTACTCATCTGCAGTTTTAACATCATTTAAATATTTTCCATCAATGCAAAGAGTCAGCCATAAAAGGTCAACCTAAAAAGTCATTTAGTTACCTATTCTAATGCTTCCTAGATTCCTATAGTTCTTACTGTACAGCTGATACTGATATCTAACTTGAAAGAGTCCCTATTTTCTAGAAAAGCTGCTAAAATTTAATGTATGGGAATCCATAATTTCATTCAATCAGTCAACTCTGTCATTCCCAGCTATGCCAAATTTGGGGTATGATAATCCCATAAATTAATCTAGTAATCACTATTTCAGAAATAAGATCAATAATAGGGACTAACTGCCTCAACAGATTTCTAATGGGAATTAGAACCTTTCACCTTTAGATTGCAGATTCTGATCAGTCCCAGTGCATTATAATGATCATGAGTCATTAGTTTCTGATGACTGGGAGCCATGACTTGAGGTACAATATGATATTTCAATTGATGGATTCAGTCAAATTCCCAGCCGGAGGACATCCTGATTATAAAAGCCACCAGGCCTGTTTCTCCTCTCACTTGCACTGGTTTTACACTGGTGTAACCTCACTGATTTCAATTGAGTTATTCCTAATTCACTCCAGTTGAGAGAAGAATTAGTCTTACCATCTCTGTCGCTAGTAGGTGGTGTGCTTGTTGGAAGACTCAGTATAGTGGTTAAGAATTGAATGAGTTTGAAGTTGACTTTTTCCCCACTTGAGACCGGGGTTTGTGGCTAAGCTTCCACTCTCAACCTGTTCTTTTCTGCAGATAGAGACCTTCAATCTCCAGGGATGCCAAACAGGCACTTTAATGAGCAAGAAAATTTGATTTAAAAAGAAAAACAGGTAAGTTCCCTAGCTCACCAACAAGCTGTTAAATATGCTATGTTTACATTTCCTTTGTTTCAGTGACTTTTTGGAGCCCCCTCCAGTAATGGTAAAAGAGCATGTGTGCAGAGGAAAAATGAAGGATATGAAGAGTTAGGGCTTTGAAAGATCATTTATTGGTGGAATCACAAAAAACAAATGGCCAGACTTCCCATTATATGGTCTAAAATCAGCTCCATGAAGTAAGTTTCCAAGCAAGCTTTCCGGACTCTTGACTTATACCCCATATGATTATTACAGCTTGCCCTTCACGTTGTGATGAAAAGTAAAATTAAATGGAAAATTGTTTTATATATCACATATAATCAAATTGCTGAGCCATTAAAACTAATCACACTCCAAGGATAAAGTTATGTGAAGTACTTCAGTTACAAGCAAAGCTGAGGAAAACTTCCATAAAGAAACTTGAAAACAAATAGCTTCAGATTTCACTTTGAGTCCTGAAGAGGATGTAACTGCTCTTCTCATTCTCCACATAACCACCACCATAACAGGCCTTAGACTGCCCCTTAGCTGTAGTCATTTTCTAGTGGTGTCAGAGGAATTCTGTTGTCCTATGCCTTCATCTTCCTATCTCTATGGGAGTAATCATCTGGCCATTTCTTCTTCTCTTTGATTGGCTCACAACATAAGCCTGCTTCCCCAACATAGTTAAATAGTCTTTGGTGACGTGACTGCCTTTTCATTCCCTCAACTCCCATTAAGCAGGAGTGGGACTGTATATACTGCTGTTAGTCCTACTGCTGTTGACAACCTTTATCTCATTTTGGGTCCTGATGCACCCTGGAGTATATGTGTGAATAGGAACATCCCAGAGTAATATGTGAGAGATTGATGGGAGTTTTCCTGGAGCTTCCTGCAGTGAGGGGATATTGTGATTGTATGACAATTCACCAATTTCATTGCAGAGGGAATCAGTATCATTGGGTTTGGTGGGAGGCTCACCTGTAGCTTTCAAAGATTGATGAGAACCCAAAAACCCCAAGAAAACCATAGAGCTTGCAAGTCTGGGTGACTTCCACCTGCCTGGTTAGGTTTTGGCAGGTCAATGCAAACCAAAAACAGGGGGCTCCACAAGCACAAATCAGAATGTTACCCTCAAAATAAGATCATCGTATCACCTTGTTAGCCTTTTTAAAAAATATTGTAGGGTTCTTTTGCTGACTTCTGATACAGAGGCTCACTCATCAAAGAGACAGATGGCCTAATTCTGATCTCACTTACATCAGTGTAAATTAATAATAACTCCACAGATGTCAGTTGAGCTACACAAATGTAAAACGGGTATAAATAAGATCCAAAGAAAAGGAGGAGGAAAATACTGTAATTTGTCCCATGCTGAGTATGAACATTGGTCCCTCTAATCCAGTATTTTTTCTCCTGCAACAGACAATAACTGATGCTTCAGAGGAAGTTAAACCCTCTCATTAATACACCTTGTTAATCATGCCATGCTGTATGTAGAGGACCTTTCCTTTCTTGACCCCTGTCATAACCAACTTATACCCTGATGCGTGACATTTGTTTACACTCATCCTCAGCTTACAAAGCTCTAATTGTCGTTAGTAGTCATAAAATTATCTAGGTCTTTTAAAATCCACCATAGCAGTTGAGCCTATGACCTCCTATGACAGTGAATTCTACAGGTTGACTACATGCTATTTGAACTAGTATATCTTTTTATTAGTGCTAAATTTATTGCTCTATAATTTAATTGACCATCTCCTTGTTCTGCTATCAAGGCATACGGTAAAAAAGGTAGGTCTGAGCAGTTTTCATTATGTCCTCCATAATCAAATCCCTTCCAACCCATCTCTTTAATTCCAAGACTAAATATTATAATTCCCACCTCTGTTTTTTATCATATGGAACCAAGTCTTGCCATATTTGATTTAAACATCTTCATTGCCCTTTGCTGGAGTTTTTCAATCTCTGCTTCAGGATTATAGAGTAGCATCTCTTGAGCCAGGGCCCTACCTATACAGAAATACCTCAGTGGACAATTTCTCACTGAAATCACACCTTGCAGCAGAAATGTGCTTTAGAAAAAATTATATTTCTAGTCCTTACGGTTGCAGAGAAAACCTCAAATATATGAACCGAGTGTAACCCAAAGCAATATCATCTGTCTGTTTCTGCAGGAAGACTGAAACTATAGCTCGGAAAGGTGTGTCCTGCCTTTTCATCTCAGTCAGGGTTTTGAGAGCTCCACACTTCCATTGTTGTGTAATTTGGCATTTTCCCAGGATGCCCCAAAATTCAGTATTTATGCCATGAAAGTCACCATTTTGCTGCAGTCAAGTGCCTGAATTTTTAGTTTTTGTCTGTCACTCTGCTTAGCTGTGGCATGTTTACAGATGCCTCCTGTTGTGCAGCTTTGCCCATAAGGGGACAAGAGGGAAGCAGGGCTGTCCTGGCAAAGCTCCACACTTCCTCCCACCATTATACACTCTATCCCCAGCAGAGGTCTCTGAACTGCCCATTTTCCCGGGGAAAGTTTGTGACTAGTTTGTTTTGTGTGGCGATATCATCTTAACTCTGCATTTATTTGTTTTCCAACATTTGCTGTTGGTTTGGGGGTGGGGTAGGAAGTCTCTAACATTCTTGTGAGGGATACACCTCTACCCTGATAGAACGCGACCTGATATAACATGAATTTGGATATAACGCGGTAAAGCAGCGGGGAGCCCCGGGCCCTTTAAAGTGCCACCCGAGCCCCGCTGCTTTACTGTGTTATATCCGAACTCGTGTGGAGCCCTGGGCCCTTTAAATCACTGCCCGAGCCCTGGGGCTCTGGCAGCCGGGCTCGAGCAGTGATTTAAAGGGCCAGAGGCTCTGGCCACTGCGGGGAGCCCCAGGCCCTTTAAATCCCCGCCCGAGCCCCACTGCCAGAGCTCCGGCGGTGATTTAAAGGTCCCGGGGCTCCCCGCAGTGGCTGGAGCACCAGGCCCTTTAAATCACCGCCAGGGAAGCTGGTCCAGTCCAGCATGGTGTAATGGCTCTTGCCGGTACGCCAGACCGGACCGAACCCGATATAACGCGGTCTCACCTATAAGGCAGTGAGATTTTTTGGCTCCCGACGACCATGTTATATCAGGGTAGAGGTGTATGTAGGGAGACCTTACCTTCCACATTTCCAGCATTGAGATCGTGTGTTTAAATGTTCAAATTCATGAAGTCATGATGACCAAAGGGCAGTACAGTCTGGCTGTAGCCTTGATGAAATTTGTCTGGTGAATGACTTTTTAAGGTGAAGCAACCAAAGTTGGACCCAGTACATCAACTGAGGAAATGCTATTATTTTATAAAAAATACACTATGATGCTTCTGTCCCTTTTTCAGTATAGCTCTACATCCTCTTCACTTTCTTTAAAGGAAAGCAGGAAGCCAGGACTAAGATGACAAAAGCTCACTTTTTAAGAAGTTATCTATTTGTTATAGTCTTTCTTAATTTTCAATAAATTCCTTTTAAACTCACAAGCTTTATTGTTCAGGTGCCTTGTACAGAGTCAGCCTGACTCCCATATAAGTGCCATTCCCAGCTATTTTTTCTTGGTTACTTGTGCCAGTATTGTGCACAAAAGGAGATAACACAGAGTCCCTCATTTGGAAAGAGCATCACATGCATACTCCATATGAAAACAAGGGCAGAACTCTTAGTGACAATAGAATAGAGAGATTTTCTTAATTTTACACCACAAAAACATCAAAAAACCTCAACTTTGAGAACAAGCTTAATGGACTAAGAAAAGCCTAAAAAATATTTCTGATTTATATAATATTTTTTCTTTCTACTTCCTTGAAGAGAAAAATGAATGGTATTGACCTATCTTCAAATTAGTGGCTGAAAAAAACCACATATATAATAACTCCAATTAGTGTTTCGCTTGTCAGTCATGGGAGCACCATTATAGTATGTATGGTAAATGGTATTAAACAGCTGAACCAATATGGATACTATTTTCAAGGTAATTATGCTAGCAGTTGGTAGATCACATTACTAATGCTCACACTCAACATATTGAGAGTAACGGAAATAAATATGTGCAACAAAAGTTGAGTGTGCAAGGTAATAGGTCTTAAAAAAAGTAACTGCAGACCATTGAGTGGATGTGTTAGCTTGCACACTTTCAAACAAGGAATTTTTGAACAGTTAAGGATACAAGAAAGACAAAACAATAAATAGATTCTATTTTATATACACACAATCAACCTCTATTGACTTATAAATACATTTGCATGGATGGTTGCAAAATTAGTGTCCCTTTGAATGAATGATCTCTTGCTGCCTATCATTAGTTAATTACAATTTCATTTTCCATATTAACACCTATAGATCTGTAGTCTGACTCTGATCTCACGGTGCTATAAACCTGAGGTGACTCTGCTGGAAACAATGGATTCAGTGTAAAACAAATGTGACATCAGCAACTGCCCATGTGATGTAATTAAAAGAGGATTATGCCTCCAATGGGGAGTAAGCAGCAGGAGCTGATGATTTTTGCGACTTTTGCTTACATGCAAATGAGCAAAGAAGAAAAGAGATGTAAATAAATAAATAAAATAAGTTAGAGAGCCAAATTCCATCCTCTGAGACACCTGTACACTTCCTTTGACTTCAATGAGGCTGTAGGAGTGTAAACAAGAAAAGACTTTGGACCTGCTGCCTAAGCATTTTCTGGTTTCCATTAAAGAGGCAATCCATTCACTAACATTCACTCTTTAATTTTCAATGTGGTTTTCAGATCTGGCAGCTTCTCTGTAAAATGTAAAAGAAACTTCTCCATGACCCAGGGCAACATCATAATGCAAATGAAAGTTATTCTCATTTGGAATGGAAAGAAAATGACATCTACATTTCCCTTTCTGCCATCTTCCGTAGCACTTGATGATTACCTGTTCTGTTCATTCTCTTTGGGGCACCTGGCATTGGCCACTGTCAGAAGACAGGATACTGGGATGGACCTTTGGCCATTCTTATGTTCTTAGTTGTTCGCACTGGAGAGGATTTCTTACTCCCCATTTTTTAAAAATACAAAGCAATAATTGAGGCTAGTTTTGATCTGACCATTGTAAATCAGGTGTAACTCTGCTGAAGCCACTATAACAGTGCAAACCCAATTTTAATGAGATCAGAATTAAAACAGTCAACATAATAGGTGTAATTCTAACCCCAATTGAAGTCAATGGCAGTTTTGCTATTGACATCAATGGGGCCAGGATTTCACCCAATGAACTTGATCAATAAAGATTAAAACACAAAAGTCAACAACTCTAAGGCTGCAAACTTTGCTGAACAGAATAAGATGGGGCTTTTTCTGAATTCAAATTTTATATAATAAAACTGATCTGGGTGAATGCCATTCATCTTTATTCATATTCTCTTAATGTCTTAAAGAATTTCTAAATTGCATCATAATAAAAGTTTTATATGCATAATATTTTATCCCTACTTTGAAATATTTCATTGCTATTTCTTTCAATTTCATTGTAAATTTTTATGACAAATATTTATTTTCTTGGAGATTTCCATTCATCTATTAAAATATTTTAACTCCATGTGAATAATAATAAAAACCTACATGTTGTTTTTCTTTATATCTAACACAGGCGAGAAGTTACTGCCCATACATAATTTGAGTTCAATATTGATGATATAAATACTTTATAGGACAGAGTACTATGATGCAAATTTTGTGCTGGCATAATACTCCAGCATGTTTCTGTAGACCACTAATTAGAATTTATGAAAATGATACAGAATTGAAAAATGTTATCATGTGTAATATTAGGTGTACCACGGTTGCAAGAATAATATATGCTGTAAGAGTGGAAGAAGGGGGGACTTCAAAATGCAGTATAATCCAAAAAATATAACAGTGTAAATTATTTACAAGGCCTGATTTTCCTGTCACTTATTTTGGTGTAAATAAGGAATAACTCCACTAATGTAAGTGCAGTTGCAGAGAAGTAACAATAGTATAAGAGATCAGAATCTGGTCAACACTGTTCAGTTTTCAAATATAAGCACATCATGTGCATGGAAATAACAGGTATAACTTTGAGCATTATATGATGAGATGGACTTGAAGAGAAACATCAAATATAACATTTCCTTCAATCTCAGTTGTGTGTCTGGAGAATTTTCAGATTCAGATCCCAGAACCAAACCTTATGTTATGGCCGTTATTCCAGGATAGATCCAAAATTAGAAGGGGGCTATTTTCTTGATCCAGTTTGGAGATGAAGCAACTTGGAAGAAATCTCAGTAGAAGAGCAAGCACTGTGAGATTTCCATCATTTTAAACCAAAATGTCACAGGAACTGCTCAGGGGATTTTAATTATGTTTTATCTAACAAGCTACTCAACGTCTGTTTCATCTTTCAACACAAACTTCAAGCCCTCCCCAAAATCTAATCCAGATTCCTATTGGTCTATCTTTAGTTAAGTAATGATGCTCTAAAGAACTCTGGACATTAGGCTTCATATCACTTCAAGAGAGCTAGACATTTTCTTTTCTGCACTTTGGAAAAGAAAAAATGTCATATGCCCCTGAATTTCACTACATGACAAGTTAAGGGTTATTACAGTGAAAGCACAGTGTTGGATGTGGTTATTAATTGGATGCTTGTCCGTTGGAAGGTGACAAACTTTACATTTTAAAGCTAAGAAACTAAGTCTTTCTGAAGGAAAATGAGTAATTAATCACATTATCTTTCGTCACTTGGACAAGGAAAGAGCAGAGTTCAGAGTAAAGAAGGCTGGAAAATAGTAATGAAGTTCATTCTGAGTTAACGATATACAGCATGTGTAATAACCCAGATTTAGAATATAAATATAATTGTGCTTTAGTTTATTGCCTCTACTGTCTATCAAATTCACATAATTTATTAGGGAGTACATGGTAGGACTCTCTCTCCCTACTAAAAAAAAATTAAGCCAATTACCTAGAGTATACAGAATTCTACTAACTATACTTTGATAGCACAATTGCAAAGCACAATTTAATATCACGTCACCAGATAAATTACAAGCACCTAGATTCAGGGAAGTAAAGAAATTTCCCTTCTACTATGTTGGTTTATTGGCCCAAATCCTCAGATGTGGCTAAGGAATACACTACACAGGTTAGGAGGAGGAATTGCAAAAGTATCTTTAAGCCTCCTTTGAGCTTCCTTAAACTTGGAGGAACTGTGCCATGAGTCCAGGTCTACACTAAAGGTTTGGTCGACCCAGCTACATTGCTCAGGGGTGTGAAAAATCCACCCCCCTGAGCAATGTAATTAAACCAACCTACCTTGCAGTGTAGAAAGTGCTTGGTCAACAAAAGAATTCTTCCATCGTTATAGCTACCACCTCTTAAGCTACCACCACTCCCATTGCTGTAGTGAATGGCTACACTAAAGTGCTATTGTGGCTCAGCTGCAGTGCTGAAGCTATCCTGCTGTAGCAGTTTAAGTGTAGACATAGCCTGAGACAATCCATTGTCAAAAATTAGAGCAGCTGCTTTAAATGACACAGGTTGTCAACGGCCCTAAGAGGTCAGTGCAGAAAGCCTTGGCCACAGCACCCTACCTCCATTCCATCCCCAGAGTGACAGTCGTGGCTCTCCTTTTGCTGGGGTGATTCTACCATAGCTAGTTATGAAGGCTTTGTGCCAACAATGTAGCAGAAGACAACCCCAATGCAGGTAGGAGTCTGGATCATTATCTGTTAAAATTTCTGTGGCAAAGTTAGAAGTTGAAAATTGCTTAGATGACAGTACTGAAGAGCGAGCAGTAATGAAGATCAAGTCCCTCTAGTTGTCTGTTATGTATCACAATAGGTATCATAGTTATATCACCATAGATATTTTATAACACAGGGCACATTGCCATAAAACTCCAGATCGTCTGGTCATTGTTCAAGGACCCTACTATGTGTCAAGTTACCACCCAATATCCTTGCCGTCAGTGTGTTTCAAGAGGTTTGAGCGTTTGATTCTCCAACGAATCACTCCAGATGTGGATGGTGTCTTGCAGGTTGAGCAGGCAGGGTTCAGGAAAGGATACAGCACCTGTGAACACATAGACCTGGTCTTGACCACCTTTGTCGAAAACCCTTTTCAACAAATCTAAAGACGGGAGCCGTCTTCTTGGATTTGACCACCGGCTCTGACACAGTTTGGCACAGAGGCCTTTTGTTTAAACTCTATTGAGTTGCCCCGCATTGGGTGGTTGAAGTAGGAGAGCTCTCTTTCTCCAAAAGAGGCAGTTTAGAGTATACATGGGCAACTGTTGTAGCTCTTGGAAGTGTCAGATCAACGGCCTTCCTCAAGGCTCAGTTCTTTCACCGATACTGTTCAGTTTGTACATCAACGACTTGCCAGCTACGCTCTCGCACAAGTTTATCTATGTCGACATATGCTGCAGCTACCAAGCTCATTCCTTCTCAGAAATTAACAAGCTCTTGAATGATGATATGAAGCTCATGGCAGACTATTGTAGTCGATGGCGCCTGTGGCTGAACTTTTCCAAGATGGTTTCTAGAGTATTTCATCAGCATAATGCAAGTTCAAGCCACGAGTTAAACATTTTGCTCAACAGCCAATGTCCGCAGCATGATGCAAACCCAGTTTACCTCAGTGTAACGTTGGATAGGTCATTAACATACCACAACCATTTGAGCAAGACGGCAGCAAAGTCAGCACTCGAACAACCTGCTCAGAAAATTGGCCTGGGGTGTGAGCGCCCAGATGCTGAGAACATCAGCCCTTGCCCTCTGCTATTCAATGGTGTCACTCGTCTCACACAAAGCTGGTCGATATAGAGCTTAACAAAGCTATGCATATTGTTACTGGAACTTTATTGGCAACTCTGTTGCCATGGCTACCGATACTTAGTAACATAGCACTGCCCCATATTCACCGTGAGAAGGCCTCTGTCATGCTGCTGGCGAAGATCCATTCAGAGCTGGTGAGAATCCTGCCTTTGTACACAGACCTTTTCAACTACCTGCCAGTTGCCTCTCTTCTATAGCCTTTATGGTCATTTATGCCACCACAAGACATGAGGGTGGAGTCTACTTGGCACGAGTGGTCAGTGATGACAGTCATTAATCACTCTCTCATTGATCCAGCCATCTGTCCACCAGGTTTTGATCTACCCAGGCACCTATGGTCATCTCTGAACCAGTTTAAAACAGGACAGCTGTGTGGCCAATCTCTTTAAATGGTGTTTTTCTAATGACCTGCAATGCAGCTGCAGTCAACTTCAGACTATGTCACATTGTAGAGGTAAAAATCCTAAGGCCATCTTGGATCCTCTAAAGGACAACTAGGCGTCCATGTTTGTAAGCCTTCTTGTTCCCTCCCCATTCCAGTTTGGCGCCTTTTCCTTGTTTAGGCGGGAAAGTCAGTGGCTGTCAATCATCTAATCTGCCTAGTAACCAAAAGTCTATATAAGGCAACGTTCAGATCAGATCAGGGCTGCCCGTCTGAGTGGCAGAGTGCACAACAGACAATTAAGGGTAGGTCATTCACCCCACAAGGGTTACTTGGGAAGGGATATTACTTACTTACACACACCTGATCTATCTTCTGTAGCGTACGCTTACTGCACCCACGACGACGCAGATATAGGGGGAAGGGGGGAGTTTAACAGCTTACCTGAAAGAACGATTGCCTGATCCTGCCTCAAGATCCAGTTACCATCTAAGGGATCCAGAAGGTCCTGTGGTGCTGCACCAACCTAAAAAGGAAACGACAACAGTAAATCAAGCTGCCAAAGATGGTATTGTAATCATTATCTGTTTGTATGTATAGTTCCCTTATTGTTACAGCCTGCCTTGTTTTATTATCTGTCTGACTGTTATCTGTTTTACCTTGTTTTTCTGGGAGTCCTGGCCACCCCCTGTAATAAATTCTGTTGTACCTTTACTCGTTTAAGTTTTTATGTGAAAATCAAGCCCCCAGTGATAGATATGGGTAGGAGATGAACCTGAGACTGAAAGATCTGGGCCACTTTTAATTTTAGCTCCTGTTTCGGTCAACAACACATCCTTCACGAGTACCCACTGACTTATTTTGACTGCGGGCTACTGGCTCTCCACCTGGCTGATGACGATGCTATCAAATGGCTGGGCACATTGAGTATATGCTGATATACTGGCCAGTTCACTGCAATGGGAAGACACTACTTACAAACAACAAACTAAACAAAAATTTGCTGAGTGTGACAATCTGTGATAAGTATCTGTATTAATTGCATATTTTGATCTGCATTTTAGAAGTTATTTATGTGCATAATTTACAAGATTGTAGGATAAACTAACAAAAGCTGCTGAGGGGGTTACCCCCTACTTGATGATAAGAAAATCAGGATGAGTTAACCAAATCAGCTTTCAGTTCTTGAACATACTCACCTACTGATTAGACACAGCCATCAGGCCACTGATTACACCCCATTAAGGCCAAATTGGTCTAACCATCCAAACAATGGGATAGCCACCATGAGGGCTTGCTCTTTGATAACCAACCAGGAGAAACCCTGTCTGAAGCACTAGGAGGCTTCACACGTGGGCCCTGAAACAAAGAAAATGACTGAACAATTTGGAAATGGCTTCCTGTTTGAATGTGAAGGTCTCTCCTTTATTTATTAGGACACTTTCACTGACAAGGAGGCAGCGCAGATGTGACCAGGATGGGCCACAGAAGAATATGGGCTTGCTAAGAGCAGGTGGGTTGGTTCAGTCCTTTTTCTGTAATTTAAGAAAAAAGTCCCTTTAACTTAGCTTGTAGTGATGCATAAGATTAAACAAAATGTGTGCAGTCAGTTGGCTGTATTAAAATATTTTTTCTCTAATGCGGTGTTCCAAATCCTAAATAAAAATACTTCATAAGAAGGCTGTTGGTCAATATAATTGCTCATGGATTCCTGAAGGTGCCCCAACCAAGCAAGATGGGCCTGCACTGTAATAAGCGGTTAGCATAAACAGGGTAGTATAGCCCGGTACCAGTCTAAAAGTAGAAAAATTATGAGATTCCACCCCACAAAGGCAAGGGGAAGAGGCCAGACACCTAAAGGGCACTCAGAGAATAGAAAGGGGACAGAAGAACAGCTAGCCCCATAACCCTGACTCTGACAGAACCCCAGCATTTTAGAAAACAGTCACATCACCTGAGAAGTGCAATGGATTTAGCCTCTTATTTTAAATCTGAGTTTAGCAAGGTGAAAGATACCAAGTTGGAAATTGACCTTGGCCATTTATTCACAGGAGATGATAATACACAAGAGTTGTTGTGTGACATGGAGACTTGTGCAACTGAAACAGGACTAAGACCACCAAATCATTTCACTAAGAGACCACATAGTCATCACACAGTAATAATTTTTGGCCACTATTCCAAACTAGGATGGATTTCAAGTGGTGATCTAAAGGTTAAACCCTTCATAGTCCATTGACTTCAAGCCATCCACTCCCCCAGTTTAGCTACTCTTTTAACAGATGTAAAGAGTACTATTTTACTTTTTAACATTTATGGCATATTACATTGAATCACTGTAGTAATTTCTATTTGTTTGGTGGGATGTCTAGAATCCCCTAGAAGGTGAGCACCAAATAAATTTTATTATAGCCATAATTTTATGGTATAGCCCAATATAAAACCAAATGTTCTATTAGCTAATGTAACTGAATATTCTCTAAATTTTCACTGAGGAACAGCACACAGCTGTTTTGAAGTGCAAATATTCCTGAAATAGATACATGTTTTGGAAAACTCATAGTGCTACATGGCCTTCACACTCATAATCTCACCTGTGTGAAATTGCTCTTCTATTAGTGCCGAGATAAACACGGAATGTTTGAGACTACTGGATGAGTCACAGCCTGCCAGAGGACTCTTAACCCCCTTGGTGCTTTTTCGTTTCTCTAGTTACACTTGGTTACTTTGGGCCTGATCCCATTCTCACTTACACTGGTTCTATACCACTTTAATCCCATTGATGGCAGGGGAGTAAGTGAAAAGAGAATCAGATCTGTATTTATTTTTATCATACTAAAATAGGTAAAAAGTTTTATATATGGTTAAGGTAGAGTATATGGAAGCTTTAAGTTTGGCTTTTCTTCTGCCTGAGTAACAAATAGCACTGGCTTTTATGCTACTGACCATGCCTATTTTTCTGATTTTTAACTCATTTTCCAAGGAGCGTGCAACACTTTTGTTCAGCATTCACTGCATGGGCTCTTATCCATGGCTGCTGTTCTGCTCTGGGGTATAACACTTGGTTGTTGTATTGTTGCATATACTGATCACATTTTTGTTTTCACTGTAATTTCCTTATCAGCTCCCAGGTATGGAGGAACTTTTATGACATTTCTATCACCTGTCATTGGTCTCATTTGACTTTAATTTGCTTGACTGTTGTTGCTTGTACACTGTTTATCTGCACAGTTTTTGGAGCAATATATTTTTGTTGTGCACAGTGGCCAAATCAGGCCCCTCTACATTTAAAAAGAGAGAGACAAATGTGCCTGTCTCCTTCAGAGCAAAAGTAGCATTCTCCCTTAGAAAACTGGAGAGACAAAAAAGCAAATGTTAAGATTATGAAGAATGCAAGGGAAAAGGTCAGATGTCTTAATCATCAAGGAAAAGGAGTATGTGCACGTGTGTGTAAGAGCCCCATTACCTACAACATACAGAATTCTTAAGGACTGTTCTTAAAGATGAGTCAACCAAATCAGACTTCAGTTCTTCATATGAAGCAAGCACTAATTACTTCTATGCACAATTTTTGCTCACTCTTGTGGCAAGTATCACTAAATGGGCCTTCTTCATATGGTCTTATAATTTCTGCTTCCTAGGCTATGTCAATACTATACTACACTGCAGTCTACAGGGTGTGAATTGCAGAATGCACCAAACTGCCTGCACACTAGGTACCTTTTAGTTCATGCCAGCAGCATCCACATGAGCCAATTAGCATGCAACACTTTAGTGTGCTCTGCAATTTACACACACCCTGTAATCTGCACAGTGTAGACAAGGCCTTGGTATACGAGCATGATTTTAGTCTTGGAAGAAATGCTTGTTTGCTGTTGGCAGCTTTTTTATAGGGCTGTGGCAAACAGCATAATTTTTTTTCTTCTGTCTTAATCTCTCCTGTTAGAGTTAATTCTTGAGGCAGAGATGCTCCCTGGGAACTGACTTTGGTGGTTGAGCTGAGATCCCTGAAAGTTATGATTGCCTGTATGCTATGCATGAGCATATCAGTTTGAGGACTGATGTGTATATGCAAATAAAACAAGTTGCACCAAACATCATTCACTGATTTCTCCATCAGCAGGAAGCAGACCTACAAAAGCTCCAATGTCTACTACCACAATAATAAGGCAACATGTACTATCACTTGTGCACAATGATTATCCATTTACCTGCCACAAAACTATTTTTGCTCAGTTTCTGCAAAATGTATGGATACAAGTGGGATTTGTATGTGCAAAATCAATAATTTATGGATGCAAGTGAGAGTGAATTCAAATAAGCGTCTACATAAGTGGAGGCCCTTTTTGAAGATGAAGCCCCAATTATTATTAAAGAGGACAATGGAGATACCAATAATGTAGAAGAAGGAGAGTAAAAGATAGTGGAATAAAGCTTGGCAATGCTAATATTGTCTATATTAAGAACAGTCAAATCAGTATCTACAAGAAAATTGAAATATTCTTATAGCACTAGCTATTCTAAGAAACACAAGCAATGCAATTTAAAGCAAATCTATTATCTAATAAACATACAGACATTTTGCCAAGAATAACAAATCCAGAAATATCCAATAAGCTGCTTAACTGTTTATAGATGGTGAAAGCTATTTGAAGGGAGAGGCATAGGCCTGCATCCTCCTCTGCTTTACACTGGTTTATGCTGATGTAACTCCAGTGACTTCAGCAAAATAGTACTCCTAATCTCCACCTGCATGGAGCAGGGCCGCCCAGAGGATTCAGGGGGCCTGGGGCAAAGCGGGGGAGCTTGTACTCACCGGGCGGCGCTCCGAGTCTGAGGCGGCGACATTTTGGCAGCAGGGGGCCCTTCAGTCACTCCGCATCTTCGGCAGCACTGAAGGGCACCCCGCCGCCGAAATGCCGCTGAAGACCTGGAGCAACTGAAGGGCCCCCTGCCGCCGAAATGCCGCCGAAGACCCGGACCGCCACCGGGTGAGGAAAGGGACTCTTGGCCAGGGCTCGTGGGGCCCCTGCAGGGCCCAGGGCCTGGGGCAAATTGCCCCACTTGCCGCCCCCCACACCCCGGGCTGCCCTGGCATGGAGAAGAATCAGGCTTTTAGTTTGAGTTGTTGCTATTGAAGGGCAAAGGGGTCCAGGAGAGCTGGCTGTATTTTAAAGAATCCTTATTGTGGTTGCAGGAACAAACCATCCCGACGTGTACAAAGAATAGTACATATGGCAGGCGACCAGCTTGGCTTAACAGTGAAATCCTTGCTGACCTTAAATGCAAAAAAGAATCTTACAAGAAGTGGAAGATTGGACAAATGACCAGGGAGGAGTATAAAAATATCGCTCAGGCATGCAAGAGTGAAATCAGGAAGGCCAAATCGCACTTGGAGTTGCAGCTAGCAAGAGATGTTAAGAGTAACAAGAAGGGTTTCTTCAGGTATGTTAGCAACAAGAAGAAAGTCAAGGAAAGTGTGGGCCCCTTACTGAATGAGGGAGGCAACCTAGTGACAGAGGATGTGGAAAAAGCTAATGTACTCAATGCTTTTTTTTGCCTCCGTCTTCACAAACAAGGTCAGCTCCCAGACTGCTGGACTGGGCAGCACAGTATGGGGAGGAGGTGACCAGCCCTCCGTGGAGAAAGAAGTGGTTCAGGACTATTTAGAAAAACTGGATGAGCACAAATCCATGGGGCGGATGCGCTGCATCTGAGGGTGCTAAAGGAGTTGGCGGATGTGATTGCGGAGCCATTGGCCATCATCTTTGAAAACTCATGGCGATCGGGGGAGGTCCCGGATGACTGGAAAAAGGCTAATGTAGTGCCCATCTTTAAAAAAGGGAAGGAGGAGGATCCGGGGAACTACAGGCCAGTCAGCCTCACCTCAGTCCCTGGAAAAATCATGGATCAGGTCCTCAAGGAATCAATTATTAAACACTTAGAGGAGAGGAAAGTGATCCGGAACAGTCAGCATGGATTCACCAAGGGGAAGTCATGCCTGACTAACCTAATTGCCTTCTATGAGGAGATAACTGGCTCTGTGGATGAGGGGAAAGCAGTGGATGTGTTATTCCTTGACTTTAGCAAAGCTTTTGATACGGTCTCCCACAGTATTCTTGCCGCCAAGTTAAAGAAGTATGGGCTGGATGAATGGACTGTAAGGTGGATAGAAAGCTGGCTAGATCGTCAGGCTCAACGGGTATGATCAATGGCTCCATGTCTAGTTGGCAGCCGGTTTCAAGCGGAGTGCCCCAAGGGTCGGTCCTGGGGCCGGTTTTGTTTAATATCTTTATTAATGATCTGGAGGATGGTGTGGACTGCAATCTCAGCAAGTTTGCAGATGACACTAAACTGGGAGGCATGGTAGATACGCTGGAGGGTAGGGATCAGATACAGAGGGACCTAGACAAATTGGAGGATTGGGCCAAAAGAAACCTGATGAGGTTCAACAAGGACAAGTGCAGAGTCCTGCACTTAGGACGGAAGAATCCTATGCACTGCTACAGACTAGGGACCGAATGACTATGTAGCAGTTCTGCAGAAAAGGACCTAGGGGTCACAGTGGACGAGAAGCTGGATATGAGTCAACAGTGTGCTCTTGTTGCCAAGAAGGCTAATGGCACTTTGGGTTGTATAAGTAGGGGCATTGCCAGTAGATCGAGGGACGAGATCGTTCCCCTTTATGCGACATTGGTAAGGCCTCATCTGGAGTACTGTGTCCAGTTTTGGGCCCCACACTACAAGAAGGATGTGAGAATATTGGAAAGAGTCCAGCGGAGGGCAACAAAAATGATTAGGGGTCTGGAGCACATGACTTATGAGGAGAGGCTGAGGGAACTGGGATTGTTTAGTCTCCAGAAGAGAAGAATGAGGGGGGATTTGATAGCTGCTTTCAACTACCTGAGGGGGGGTTCCAAAGAGGATGGAGCTCGGCTGTTCTCAGTGGTGGCAGATGACAGAACAAGAAGCAATGGTCTCAAGTTGCAGTGGGAGAGGTCTAGGTTGGATATTAGAAAACACTATTTCACTAGGAGGGTGGTGAAGCACTGGAATGCTTTACCTAGGGAGGTGGTGGAATCTCCATCCTTAGAGGGTTTTAAGGCCCGGCTTGACAAAGCCCTGGCTGGGATGATTTTGTTGGTGTTAGTCCTGCTTTGAGCAGGGGGTTGGACTAAATGACCTCCTGAGGTTCCTTCCAACCCTGATATTCTATGATTCTATGATTCTATTGGTCTGGTTGGTATTGCAGGCATTAATTAATTATTTTTGGTATGTGTATCTAAGATGAAAAATAAGGTCCATTTTAAATAAACCTGAATACCATATATACTCATTCATAAGCTGAATATTTCTGGTAAAAAAGTGATGCATCAAAAATGGGGGTTGGCTTATAAATGGGTCTACACCAAAATTTGATGATTTTAAACTCTATGGAATCATTGAATTGAATATCTAATACATTGTCGTTTTGTTTACCTGGAGCTTCTGCAGACATGGAGCCCTTCAGCTCTCTGTGGCCATGGTTCACCATTCCCAGCGAATGGGAGCTGCGGGAAGTGACACGCCACTTCCTGCAGCTCCCATTGGCTGGGAACGGCAAACTGCGGCCACTGGGAGCAGAGGGGCTCCGTGGCTGTGAACGCTCCAGGTAAACAAAACGGCTAGGCCCGCTAGAGGCTTACCCTAACGGGCCAGGAGCCAAAGTTTGCCAACCCCTGAAATATAGGGTCGGCTTATGAAAGGGTCATACAGTTTTTGCTATTTGTACCTAACCATCTTGGGGGGGTCAGCTTATAAACGAACAGGCTAATGAACGAGTATGTACGGTACATACATAACACCACATTTGTTATGTTCTTGTTTGCTTCACAGCACTGAAGCTGTATCCCTTCCTTTCTCTTCCTTTCATTGATGTTAGGCCTTATAGCATAGTTGCCATCCCATCAGGATTGTCCTGGAGTCTTCAGAAATCCAACCTTAATCTTTAATGAAAGATTATGTCATGTTATAACACATCCAGGAATACGTCCAACCAAAATTGGCAACCCTGTCTTATAGAGATTATACAGTCAGTAAAATATTTTCTCTTTCCTTTAAGCTGTTATAGATTTCCCCCAAACATCTATGCAGAAACAAAGAAAAGATATGCAAGTGTTTTAAAGATTTAAAAAATGACATTCAAGTTTTAAGCCAAGGTCCTGAGAAAGAAAAAGAAGGTTTCTTATTCAACATCCCATAACTTAAAGGTTATAGATTTATTTTGAACATCAGACCTAACTAAGAAGTTCCTGGGTTGGTTCTGGAGATGGCTACTGGGATAGGGGAAGAATGGAAGCCAGATTGGGGCTGTGAAAACCTTTTCAGGAAGCTCAGTCTAGACATTGCAGACTTTTTGCACCTGTGAGTTGCAGAATATTATAAATATGGAACAAACACAAAGCTGAGCCTGAGTGTGAAGTTGATGCACTTCGTTCAAACAGCTCTACTGAAAGACAGCTGAAAAAATAACATGTGACACAACTGAATAATCTCTCTGTCATTATAAACTGGCCACAGATCACCTGTGAATTTTCTCTATCTGGATCCAAAGTCCCTTCTCTGCACTTCATTCCTTCCCCCACCCCCCCAACTCACACCTCCCCACCAAACCCTTGGCCTTTCCTAACTCTCACAAAAGGCTCTCATTCTGTCCTCCGTTGTTTCTGAAAATCCCATCTCTCCTCTTCTCCCCAACCCTCACTGCCCTTGTTCCCCTTCCTCTCCTACCTGTCCTCAAAACCACACTTCTCTCCCACTGCCCCCAAACACTCTCATTCTGCCTTGTCTTTCCCACACTCCCTCAAAACCTCCTGTGACAGGGCAGTTTTCTCTCCGACCTCAGGAACAATCTTGGACACCCCTTGCTTGTCAAGACCTCTGTGAATTTTATTAATGTTACCACCACCAAGTCCCCATCACAATCCCCATGCAGCACTTCTAACTACAGCATGCTTCAACCGTCAGCCCTTTCTCCGGGAAGCTAAGGTGCTCTGCTAGCCTCTCCTCCCTTAGCACTGCCTTCCTCTGCTTTTAACTAGTCTCCCTAGCTGGAGAGATAATTAGCACCTTAGCTCCCAGTCTGCTTATGCAATTAAGAACTCTGTCCCTTTCCTGGTGGACCTAATTAATGCTTAAGTAATAAGAATGCTGGGTCAGTTACTGACTCTCAGCACTCTGTTACACTTCCTTATTCCCCTGTTTCTTCCAGCCTATCTTTCTCCTCTCCCCAAACCTCGTCCACCAAATATCCCCTCCTAAGGTCCCTCAAGGTACATTCTCCTCTTCAGACCTGTACCACTTCTTTCCTTGGGCCGGGGTATAAAAACATCATAAACTGCTTATACTTTCCAAAAATCACTTACTGAGGCCAAGCATAGAAAGTTCCAACTCAATGAGATTTTTTTCTGACAGTTATCCACCTGTGAAAACAAGGTAATGCAAGTCCTGATATAACCTTAACTATAGTTTGTTATTGTGCGAACTATAATAAATTAGACCTAAGCCAAGCAAGCACTGCTTTATACACATTTGTGAGCTTTGACAAGAACATGGAATAGCCATTATGTAGATTCCCTTGGGGATTACATTAAGAGTACCTAGGCCTCAGTACATACGATTTTCTCTTTTTCATAACAGGGCAGACAACTGTGTGTTAAGATCATTAGAGAACATTATGGTTGAGAAGTCACTGTTAAAAATGAAAAAGATCCTTGCTCTGTGACATAAGGATAGAATGGGATCTCTAAATTTCAATCTATAAGCAACACAGATATTAAAATCCCTTTAGAGAGACGTAGGTGTTGGCAAACAGTTTGGCTCTGAATGCAAACACCCCCGTACCTCATGAATTTGTATTCTGAGCCAAAAAAGCCATTGGAGTATAAATAAGTGTTCAGCTGACTAGTGGGTTTCTCAAACCATTTTGCATGCTTGCTCCAAACACTCTCCTTACTAAAATATTTTGTAGGCATCTTCATTCGAGATAATAAAAACCTGCCTGAGATTTGTTATTCTTTTACATTAGGTACACATTAAACTCTCTAAAAAACAACAAATTCCTTAGGAAAAAATAAAAATTAAATAAGTGACAAAGGCATTTTCTTTTCTTTCTAACCTGTTCTAAAATTAAGTTCATTTACCAGTCCAAATAATTGTCCTTGCTCAGACAGAGAAGTGAATGCAACATATTCAATATCAGGTTCAAATACCCAAGGAAGTTTGCATGTTCACTTTTTTCTTTAATTTATATATATAAGGGAGCTGGATACTCCTCTCATCATGGATTAATTTGACTGACCTCAGTAGACTTATTCCTGATTGACACAGTGTAAATGAGAGGAAAATCAGATCCTGGGGTTATACTAGCACAAATCTGAGGTATGAGAGAAGAATGGAGGCCTACTGTCTTCAATTGAGTTAAAACTGATTTACACCAATGTCAGTGAAATCAGAACAGGCCTATTTTGTTTATTTTCGTACATGCTGAAATAATGCTCAGAGTACCTCATTCCAACTAGATGAAACTAAAAGAAGATGTAACTAAAACCTCCGGGAGAAAATAAATCCAGATCCTCTGTAATAAACAAAAGCTTGTGTCTGCACCACTAAGCAATTGTTAAACAAGCTTCTTTTTTTAAGAAGTCTGCCTACGCAGCTTCCTGGGCAGGTAGTGCTGGTCCAACCCATGCCCTTGGGACATTTCAGCCACTCTAATTGGTTGATGACTCATGTTTTCTTTCCCCACCTCTCCCCATGTTCCTGTAAATACAATAGTTCCAGGAAAAAATATATTTGCTGGGATTCTTGTTGCGAGTGTGTGCGTGTCAATATCCAGGGTGTTAGAAAAGAAGAAGAACAAATAAAAAGGCATTGAATTGAGATCAGATAGTTCAATTATAGAAAAACATTTTGACCTTTTATCATGCTGAAGCCATCTCTCTCTCTTCTTGCTCTGGAACTAGTCTCATTTAGTTAAACAAAATCCATGGAGGAGACTGAGCATCAGGAATAAAATACAAAGGATACCAAAGGAAATTAGAAAAGGGTAAAACATAAGTAATGAGAATAAAATCTGGCCCTTATTTAGTATATCATATACTGTACAACTCTGATGCCAAGAAGAATATTAGTGAAATAAGGTATTACTCTGTGTCCAGAGAAGACAGAATCTGGTCCTGAATGAATTGTGGGTGGTGACTAATGAGTCTATCACCTTTGTGTGTCTATGCAGGGATTCATGGGTGGGGTGGAGTGGGGGGAAGGAGATATCTTTGCTTGCCAACTTTATCCTCCCTTTGTCAGAGCACAGGCAGTGTCCATAAGAGTCCCAGAAGGGCCAGCTTCTAATCAGTTACTCTATTGAAGTCAATTTACAACACTGTAAATAAGATTAGAGTCTAGGTCAAAATGGCTCCATCTTAAACCAAATTTTCCATCTATTATAAACAATTAAAGTGAATGACTGAGAAATGTCTCAATTGTGCCACTTTCTACATGTTGCTCATTACCTTACTCCTCAAGTATTCCCATTGAAATCAAGTTACTACTCAACATTAGTGGCAAAATTTGCTCTTTTGTGTCCTCTCACAATAAGTGGTTGTCCAGATGAAATTAATTACATTTTGTCACAATAAAAATAATACTCTACAAAACTAGTTAAAGTGTTTCTTATACTTACTGGGCCAGCTCCTCTGTCATAACTCCACTGACATCAACTGGGCTACAATTTATAAAAGTAGAAGACCTGGGCAATTGTTAACACTTTGGGTTTGTTAAACTCCATTTATGTATCTGAGTACTATATAGTATCCTGTTATGTTTGAAAGATTCTGGTGGCAAATCATCTTAAATTCTTCTCCCTCACTGTGCAATGGTTGCATGCCGGGAAGCAACACATTTTGTGAAACCAGACTTGCTGGTATTACTTCGGGGTTCTTTCAAAGCCAGCTAAATAAAATGGTCAAAAACAAGGGCTGCATTCTTTTCTATTCTGTACTCAGTCACCTCCAGGGAAACTGCATTGATTTCTGCTTCTCCTAAGTAGACAGCAAGCCCAGTGGGCCACACTATGCTCTCACTGACACTGGTGTAAATATGGAGTAACTCCACTAAAGTCACTGGAATCATAGAATCATAGAATATCAGGGTTGGAAGGGACCTCAGGAGGTCATCTAGTCCAACCCCCTCTCAAAGCAGGACCAATCCCCAACTAAATCATCCCAGCCAGGGCTTTGTCAAGCCTGATCTTAAAAACCTCTAAGGAAGGAGATTCCACCACCTCCCTAGGTAACCCATCCCAGTGCTTCACCACCCTCCTAGTGGAAAAGTTTTTCCTAATATTCAACCTAAACCTCCCCCACTGAAACTTGAGACCATTACTCCTTGTTCTGTCATCTGCTACCACTGAGAACAGTCTAGATCGATCCTCTTTGGAACCCCCTTTCAAGTAGTTGAAAGCAGCTATCAAATCCTCCCTCATTCTTCTCTTCTGCAGATTAAACATCCCAGTTCCTTCAGCCTCTCTTCATAAGTCATGTGCTCCAGGCCCCTAATCATTTTTGTTGCCCTCCGCTGGACTCTTTCCAATTTTCCACATCCTTCTTGTAGTGTGGGGCCCAATACTGGACACAGTACTCCAGATGAGGCCTCACCAATGTCAAATAGAGGGGGTCCCTCGATCTGCTGGCAATGCCCCGACTTATACAGCCCAAAATGCCGTTAGCCTTCTTGGCAACAAGGGCACACTGTTGACTCATATCCAGCTTCTCATCCACTGTAACCCCCTAGGTCCTTTTCTGCAGAACTACTGCCTAGCCACTCGGTCCCTAGTCTGTAGCAGTGCATGGGATTCTTCCGTCCTAAGTGCAGGACTCTGCACTTGTCCTTGTTGAACCTCATCAGATTTCTTTTGGCCCAATCCTCTAATTTGTCTAGGTCCCTCTGTATCCTATCCCTACCCTCCAGCATATCTACCACTCCTCCCAGTTTAGTATCATCTGCAAACTTGCTGAGGGTGCAGTCCACGCCATCCTCCAAATCATTAATGAAGATATTGAACAAAACCGGCCACAGGACCGACCCTTGGGGAACTTTGCTTGATACTGGCTGCCAACTAGACATGGAGCCATTGATCACTACCTGTTGAGCCTGACAATCTAGCCAGCTTTCTATCCACCTTATAGTCCATTCATCCAGCCCATATTTCTTTAAATTGCCGGCAAGAATACTGTGGGAGACTGTATCAAAAGCTTTGCTAAAGTCAAGGAATAACACGTCCACTGCTTTCTCCTCATCCACAGAGCCAGTTATCTGATCATAGAAGGCAATTAGGTTAGTCAGGCATGCTTTTCCCTTGGTGAATCCATGCTGACTGTTCCTGGTCAGTTTCTTCTCCTCTAAGTGCTTCAGAATTGATTCCTTGAAGACCTGCTCCATGATTTTTCCAGGGACTGAGGTGAGGCTGACTGGCCTGTAGTTCCCCGGATCCTCCTTCTTCCCTTTTTTAAAGATGGGCACTACATTAGCCTTTTTCCAGTCATCCAGGACCTCCCCCAATCGCCATGAGTTTTCAAAGATAATGGCCAATGGCTCTGGAATCACATCGACCAACTCCTTTAGCACCCTTGAATGCAGAGCATCCGGCCCCATGGCCTTTTGCTCGTCCAGCTTTTCTAAATAGTCCTGAACCACTTCTTTCTCCACAGAGTACTGGTCACCTCCTCCCCATGCTGTGTTGCCCAGTGCAGTAGTCTGGGAGTTGAACTTGTTTGTGAAGACAGAGGCAAAAAAAAGCATTGCGTAGATTAGCTTTTTCCACATCCTCTGTCACTAGGTTGCCTCCCTCATTCAGTAAGTGGCCCACACTTTCCTTGACTTTCTTCTTGTTGCTAACATACCTGAAGAAACCCTTCTTGTTACTCTTAACATCTCTTGCTAGCTGCAACTCCAAGTGTGATTTTGCCTTCCTGATTTCACTCCTGCATGCCTGAGCAATATTTTTATACTTCTCCCTGGTCATTTGTCCAATCTTCCACTTCTTGTAAGCTTCTTTTTTGTGTTTAAGATCAGCAAGGATTTCACTGTTAAGCCAAGATGGTCGCCTGCCATATTACTATTCTTTCTACACATCGGGATGCTTTGTTCCTGCAACCTCAATAAGGATTCTCTAAAATACATCCAGCTCTTCTGGACTCCTTTCCCCCTCATGTTATTCTCCCAGGGGATCCTGCCCATCAGTTCCCTGAGGGAGTCAAAGTCTTCTTTTCTGAAGTCCAGGGTCCATATTCTGCTGCTCCCCTTTCTTCCTTGTGTCAGGATCCTGAATTCGACCATCTCATGGTCACTGCCTCCCAGGTTCCTATCCACTTTTGCTTCCCCTACTAATTCTTCCCTGTTTGTGAGCAACAAGTCAAGAAGAGCTCTGGCCCTAGTTGGTTCCTCCAGCACTTGCACCAGGAAATTGTCCCCTACACTTGCCAAAAACTTCCTGGATTGTCTGTGCACCACTGTATTGCTCTCCCAGCAGATATCAGGGTGATTGAAGTCTCCCATGAGAACCAGGGCCTGTGATCTAGTAACTTCTGTTAGTTGCTGGAAGAAAGCCTCGTCCACCTCATCCCCCTGGTCTGGTGGTCTATAGCAGACTCCCACCATGACATCACCCTTGTTGCTCACATTTCTAAACTTAATCCAGAGACTCTCAGGGTTTTCTGCAGTTTCATACTGGAGCTCTGAGCAGTCATACTGCTCTTTTACATACAATGCAACTCCCCCACCTTTTCTGCCCTGCCTGTCTTTCCTGAACAGTTTATATCCATCCATGACAGTACTCCAGTCATGTGAGTAATCCCACCAAGTCTCTGTTATTCCAATCACATCATAATTCCTTGACTGTGTCAGGACTTCCAGTTCTCCCTGCTTGTTTCCCAGGCTTCTTGCATTTGTGTATAGGCACTTAAGATAACTCGCTGATTGTCCTGCTTTCTCAGTATGAGGCAGGAGTCCTACCCTTTTGCGCTCTCCTGCTCATGCTTCCGCCCGGTATCCCACTTCCCCACTTACCTCAGGGCTTTGGTCTCCTTCCCCCGGTGAACCTAGTTTAGAGCCCTCCTCACTAGGTTAGCCAGCCTGCTTGCAAAGATGCTCTTCCCTCTCTTCATTAGGTGGAGCCCGTCCCTGCCTAGCACTCCTCCTTTTTGGAACACCATCCCATGGCCAAAGAATCCAAAGCCTTCTCTCTGACACCACCTGCGTAGCCATTCGTTGACTTCCACGATTCGACAGTCTCTACCTGGGCCTTTTCCTTCCACAGGGAGGATGGACGAGAACATCACTTGCGCCTCAAACTCCTTTATCCTTCTTCGCAGAGCCACGTAGTCTGCAGTGATCCGCTCAAGGTCATTCTTGGCAGTATCGTGGTGCCCATGTGGAGAAGCAGGAAGGGGTAGTGACCCGAGGACTTGATGAGTCTCGGCAGTCTATCCATCACATCGTGAATCCTAGCTCCTGGCAAGCAGCAGACTTCTCAGTTTTCCCGGTCAGGACGGCAGATAGATGACTCAGTCCTCCTAAGGAGGGAGTCCCCGACCACCACCACCCGTCTCCTTCTCCTTCTATTATGCAGTGAAGATTCATGGACCATCTTGTCTAATAATATTCAGAGAGTCAATGGCGTTACACCAGATTAACAATCAAAATTGAGGCAGAGTTTGATTCCCTGGGACTGATTCCTGAAAGTAATTCCTTTGAAATCAGTGGAGTTACATCTGTGTAAATAGTACCACTGACAGCAGAATTTGTCTCTGATGCTTTAAGGCACCCACATACAAAACAACGTAAGAGTAGGACAGTGAAACCATGCAGTAACGCATCAGTTATGCCTAACTAGTATGAGTGGAGGATACAGTGAACATCACACAGTAACCTTACATTAACAAAATGAAAGCCTGTGACAGCAGAATACATGAGTTCCTCTTTCCCTCTGACTTTGACCTTTCTGTTGAGACAGGTGCTCTGGTGATAATGAAACCCCTTTTTCTCAGTTGACAGAAGAAACATCTACAAATGGCAATTTTCAGTAAATTGTAAATTGGCCTGAAAGCTACTGAGATACCAATTTTGTCAAGTTGAAATCTCTCAACTGCCTTTGGACTGACTATCTATGAAACTTCAACAGCTTCACTTCCACAGATGGGATGTGTACAAATAAGAGATGTTCTGGCATGTGTCTGTGCCAAGCTAATTTGACAGAAAAGGGATTTGTTTAGAAATTTCTTATTGATATATTGATCATGAATATTCAAAATTTGAGCAGTGTTGCTCCATTGCAGCTGGTCAGGGGGGCATGATATTGCTTCGATTCCCAAATTAGATGAATTTGCTAGCGTTTACAATTCAAAACTTGCTTGTGCTAACTAAACTTTCAACCATGGCAAGCACATAACATATTTGACTTTGCAATTTACTTTCTCCATGCATTTGCGACAGTACAGTTTGATTGCTTGAATGTTCTCCAAAAGTGAACACGAGACCAAGGGAAACAAGTGTGGCCAATGTTAATTTGTTTAAAAATCCAAACCAATATTTATGGAAAATATTTTGCATGATTTACCTAGCTCCAAATGTGCTGTTACATTTTGGTGGTCAGATTCCCAGTTCAGTGTAGCTATGCCAACTTTCACCAGCCAAGGATCTGGTCCTTGGTGTGTACGTGTTTTTAGAAAGACACATGGTATCTCTGCACTGTGGGGCATACACTAACTTAGACTGATGGATTTTATAGGCACTATATCAAGGGGGAATCTGGTAAAATCCATCTGTATGTATTGGCAACATGTTCATATAACGCTTTGTTAAGTAAAATTACTGAGTCAAAACTCAGTGGTTTTACTTCACCAGGGGTTGTAAGAAATTTCCATTCATTTCAGTTACTGTAGAGTTGTAATCACAAGTTTTGCTTTGAGTTCAAAATTCCAAAATCTCATGTAAAATTCCATCAAATCTGTCATGTAGCACATGTTTTCACATCACAATCATGGGGGAAATCAAAATTTTAATGGTTTTTGGTGCATAAATTATGACAGGTTTGCTTGAAACAGGGTTCAGTCTAAAGGGCCATTAAATTTGGTGAACTTTTCAGCTGATATAAATTGATATAGCTCCATCAAAGTATATAGAGCTATGTCAATTTATACCAGCTAAGATCTGGTATTTAGTCTGTAACAAAAACTGAGCTTAGACAAGTTTTGTCTAGTTTCAGTATTTGCTGCTAACCGTTTTCACAACTAGATCTGCAAGCAACAAGAACATTATTTAAGGTACACTTGAACTGGTAATATTTATGTGAATATCAAATTAGGAATAATGACCGCTGTAGCAATATACAAGGAAAGCACCTCCATATCCAATAATGAGATAACCCTCTAGAGGGCGACATCTCCGTCTGTTTTCTATGCTCATTTACTAGTTTGATTGTGTTTGAAGATCCTTACATTTAGAAGTAAAATAAAAGTCCCAAAGAGGATTAATATTCTGCATGTGTTGCCTAAATGGGGGAGGGAGCATTTTACTGGTTTTTTTTTTATATATGAAAGAAATATTTACAGACTCAGCCATTTGTTAGGACCTGGAACAAGCCCACTTTACTTAAGTGCAGTTTTGCTATATTGTAAGGCAAAATCCAATATTAAAGTAATTGTATACAGCTGAAAGGAGATGCTGGATGTAGTTATTGAATCAAAGTCAATAGGGACATAAGCAGGGCTCTAAATTGGTCAGAAAATGTGTAAAAATAAAATGGTAAAGTTGTGCAGGAATACATGCTTGGTGGAGGATAACATGTTGTGATATTGCTACCGCCATCTGCTATGGACACAGCTTTAAACTGCAAGTGGAGGTTGCCTGGGAGATATACTGAGTCAGAGGATCTGGCTGGTCCTGACCTCATCTTCTCCCTAGCCAGCCCAATATACACTTTGGGCTGTTCCAGCCAGCTCTGTTACCATTTCACTTGGACTTTTGCCAATGTGTGGCTCCCAACAGAGAAAGCCAGTAAGACCTGGGCAGTGAATGTGATCTCATAGGTGTATATCTGAGATGGACTCCTTAGAACCAGGTGTAACTGCAGGTCCCAAAGTGCAGCTGGAAGTGTAATGTATAGTTTGCACATCATATATTCAGAAGGAGAGTCTTTAAAAAACCTTTGCTGTGTGTTAACACTGTTTGCATCAGCTTATAATTAGAGCTGGTCAAAACAAAAGTTGATGGAACAGGTTTCTGTTGGAAGATGCAGTTTCATTGAAACTGAAACATTTCAGGGGAATGTTGCAATTTTTAGGAAATATTTTTGACGGGAAAAAGTAAAAATGAATTGTTTCAACTTACTCATTTAATTTTCATGTTGTCAAAATGTTTTGGCGAGGTAAAAACGTTTCATTTTGACTAATATTTAGATTTATTTCATTTCTATTTTGATATTACACTATAATATTACATATTATGTTTATGATATATAATGTATAATATTTTAATAAGATATAAGTATAATTGAAATCAATATTATCAAAAAGAAATATGTTGACATTATCTAAACAAAAGATTTTGATGGTCCAAATCAAACAAATGTTGGAACTTGGCTGATTTGGAATGATACTGGTTTTAATTTCTGAATTTCCCTCAGAACAAAAATTCCAGCTTCTGACTCGGTCCAGTTACAGTAGCAGTATCCCCTCTCAGCTAGCACATCACATTCAGCTGGTGTGCAAGACAATTCTAGTTCACGCTGATGCTCCAGCCACACAAACGGAAAACAGGAGGAAAAAGTAATTACAGGCTTGGATAGCAAGAGAATTTATTCCAAGTCCATTTAGATGGAGCCATAATACATTTTTAAAAATCAACTGTTCCAAAGTTTAAGAGTAAGAGAAAGTTTAGCTTGTTCAAATCACTCTGAAGCTGTTGCCTCAGCTTTCTCTGTGGGATTTTCTCCCCAAATGTATTAATTTTATCTCAGCAATAAATGTTTATACAATAGCATCTTAACGTCTTGACACCTGGAGTCAAGATTTTCTGATATGAAACATGTCTGAAATAATGTACCTGCTTGTATTCAGAAGTTAGAAGCTGGCAGGAAAGTGGAAACAGTATAGCATGGTAGGAGCTGAATGGGGTACACTCTGGCTTGTCAATAGCTGCTCTAGTTACCATATGTGCAATTTCAGAATAAGTTCATTGACTTTAATGGAGCAACTATTGAGTTATACACATGTAACTCAGAGCAGAAGTGATCATAAATGTATACCATTCTTTGGGACAGTGACCATCCTTGCTTTCTGTGTTTAGGCAGCACTTGGACTGTGGTAGTACAAATAATCAATAATAGTTTCACACCATCAAATCAGCAATAAAAATCAGGTGAACTTTCTCATAACTTAAATGCTTAAAAGAAAACTATAGAGCTTTTGAATGCATGATCCTAACTTCAAATATATTTGAGGACATGTGTAGGGAATATACTTTCTATTTGAAGGCATTGTGGGGGAGGGCTAGGCAAGGATGTGGGGCAAAATATGAACCAAAAATATCATGGTGACAGATTAAATTCTGAACCCTTGTGAGACTCCCTTTAAGGCGTTGGTAACATAAATCATTTATATCCATCTGAAATGATGAGTCTTATGACTGACATCTGCAGTAACACATAGTAAGGTACATTATAGTATAAGATCCCCTGGCAAGGAGCTTAATGAAAACAAGACAATCCAAACTATATTACTTATATCTATGAGGCACTCATGTCCCAGATTCCTCCTACATCATGCATGTTCAGTAGCCACCAATTCCTCTCACACCCAACTAGGGGCACCATGGCAATATATTCACATAATCTAATGGCACTAACAATCTGGATGGTATTGCAATCATGAGTATTACCACTGGCAATGATTTATAAAGAATAATTAAATTGCCTGGGACAGTAATACTAATTTATAGATGGAAAGCTGGCTAAAAGAGTAAACAAAATAAATAACGGTCTCAAGTTAGGGTCTATTGGGTTACTGATGGACTGGTGTTTGGTCCAGTCTTATACAACATCTTTTATTAATGAGCTGACAGTGTAAACATCAAACTAATGAAATTCAGACTACACTAATGGTACATGGCTTTGGTGCTGACATACTGGAGTGACACTACAAATGCCTTAAAATACCATAAGGAGGAAAAACTGGGAGGAATTGCAAATAACAGTGCAGACAGTAAAACAAAGGGGGTAATGACAAGATTAGAAATGTGAACAGAAAATAATGAAATGATATTCATCTTGTAAAAATGCAAACTAATGTATCTGGGAAATAATGATCCTGAGCACATACATTTTAGGTGAAAACCTGGAAAGCAGTTATGCTCCCAGACTGTGGGTGATAGAGGACAGCAAATGAAATATGAGTTTGCATTTCAGTATGTCAGCAAAAACAGCCAAAGCCATTTTAGGTTGCATTTGCAGAGGAGTCACATCCAAGAGAAAGAAGGTAATAGATATCTCTTTACCCAGCTCTGGACTGTAATTACACAGTCTACAAATATTTGAAGGATGTAACCATGAAGACTGGGAATTATTTAGGAAGATACAAAGGAGTATAACTGGAAATTAGGAAAGGTAACGTAGGCTGATATCAGGTAAATCTATATGCACGTGGAAGCAATTAGGCTGTGAAATAGTCTCATAAGTGCAGTGGTGGAAGCCAGTTTGGACATTTAAACTAGTTTTGACAAAACGAGAAAATGTACTGTAAGGTGATGGACTGGCTGGCCAAATGGGTCTTTTTCCCCTCTCTGCCTTGCATGAGTCCATGATCCCAGATGCCTAGCCCATCTTCCCTGCCTCTGCGCTGGAAGACTTGTGATTCCTTATCTGCTCTGGTAACTTCTGATAAGTGGATCCTATCACCTTCAGATAGACTAATTACACATTTTCATTATAGCAACACTTCATACAGTATAAGCCATGGTCTGTTAGACACATTGTCATATTACCAACCATCCTAACAAAATATGTTGTATCTCTATAATGTAATGCCTCTAAGAGCAAGCAAGAATGAGCACCATTATGGCTCAGAGAAAAATACAAGAGAAATCATTA
Source organism: Terrapene triunguis (assembly GCF_002925995.2). Taxonomy (NCBI): domain Eukaryota; kingdom Metazoa; phylum Chordata; order Testudines; family Emydidae; genus Terrapene; species Terrapene triunguis. Next base: position 13,686,699 of record NW_020664447.1, read on the forward strand.
TATTTTAAGTATGAAAATGGAAACAAATTGTCTGGCCATGAACTATGTTTAACAGATTCCTTTTTGTAATGCAGATATTGTAGCACTGTGATCTGTTTCACTTCAGCACCATCTCTATAAGAATAAACAAACTAAAACCTCATGAACGCTTTTAATCTCTTATTTTTAGCATCAAAGACTTTGACTGAACATTACCAGAAAAAAAGCTTTAAAACACTTGCCCTTTTTCCCAATGTATTTGCATCTCCAGAGTTGTACTTTATTTAGCCCACCACATTGGTATTAATTTTCTGTGCTGCAAGTTGGAATGTCAGTGTACATTAACACCTGATCTATAAAGGGAATGCTGAGATCTCACTGGAAGTATTAGTCACTGCACCTTGGGAATGTAGTTGTGTGTTTTCATTGTTGGCTCAAATGTCTGAGATGTCCATGCCTTGATTCTTAATGAAACATGTACACCATCAAATTCACTACCGATAACCCTGAAAACACAAAGATCAGAAACTTTTCTTAAGTTATTTAGCAGTTCCCAGGCCTCCTTGCTACTTTTATTAGGCTGAGAGGTAGGGAACATTCTACCAAGCAAATATGTAATTCCCTGGAGCATGCACTCATTTCCTCTTGGTGAGTGGGTGGCTTTTCTCTATTTTTACTCATGGTATTTTCAGTATTTAGCAACTGATGAGGTCTTTTACCTATAGTCTTGCACAGGTCCTTAGCTAAGAGTTAAACTCACAACCAGAAATGAGTTGAATTCACAATCCTGTTAGAAGATCCCTTTGATGTGTCCTTTGGGCTGCTTATTTACCAAACCTGCCCAACCAGATCTTTTCTTAGCCCACATCCATAGTTTCCTGACTACTCCAGTTGGCCCTTTCTAACAATCCACTCCAGATACTCCCTGGTTATTACTTAACAATCTCCCAACTGTTTCTAGCTTTTCCCGTGTTGTGTGATATTGGCCTGGCTCTCCCAGCTGCTCTCTCTGTCACATGATCTCACCTGTTGACTACACTGGCCCTCTGTGATGTTAATATAACCCTACAAGCTGCACCCCCAGTTTCTAATAGCTCTCCTAGTCTTTCCCATGTTTCTTTCTCACAGCCAACTCCTTCTCCCCCTGACCCAACTAGGTGCTCTCCAGTCCTGCTCTTTACTATCCTCTGTTTTTCTCTGGGCCATTTTCTCCTAAATTCTTCTCCTTGTTGGCTTATGTTCCTCCAAACAGCTACAAAATAATAGTTCTGTGTTTCCAAAGGTGAAAGTTTTATATAAAGCAAAGCATCTCTTCCTCCTGCACATCCCAATCATTAGCCTGTTGTTATTAAGCACTGATTTTAGCCAGTCAACGTTGAGAGAGTTCCCTGTGAAGATGTGAGCAAAGAACTCCTAGATATAGCTAGTGCATGGTGTATTGCTGTACCTAGATGGTATTGTTACATTACACCCCATATCCTTCATAGAAGTATTGTTATGATATGAATATGGCATAACTCAGATATGTTTTATGCAAGATGGGTCATGTGAGGTATCATTGAAAAGGTTATGATTGACTGAATGTGATGTGATTATCCAATTTGTATGCATGTATCATTTTTGTATCTAAAGTTAGGAATATTGTCTATGTAACAATTACAACTGTGTGGGTATGTGCTTGGAAAACACCCACTAGACAGTAAGCAATCAGCCTTAATGAGCCATTAGGAAAAGACAATGAGTCTTCGAAGATGGGGATCCTTTTCTCATGGTTGCCTTGCCACTGCAATGTCATATGATAATGTCACCTGATACAAAATACCACCTTGGACACTACTGGTACTTTCCCACTGGAAACAAAGGCTTCCCACCCTATATACATTCTATTTAAGGCTGGGAAGCAAGGCCATCTGGACTCTCCTCCATTGCCTGCCCAGGAAGGAAGACTGCTAAAAACACCTGAAGGAAAAGGCCTGGTTGAGTCCAGGCTGAGACACGGTCCAGTCTCTAAAGAGAAATAACTGGAACTCTAAGCTACAGAAACTCTACAACTTGCCTAAAATAACATTTAGGGTGAGAAATTACATTTTGTAACCTGTTTCTTGAGTGTATTAAGCTTAGTTTGTGTGTGTTGTTTTATTTGCTCAATCTGCTTTGTTGTTTGCTATTCCTTATAATCACTTAAAATTTACCTTTTGTAGTTAATAAACTTATTTCTTCTTAATTTCAAAACCCAGTTTGTGCAATTCATATCGGGGGGGTGAGGGAGGAGGGAACTGTGCTTATCTCTCTCCACATTGAGGGAGATGGCGAATTTTATGAGCTTCCACTGTGCAGATCTGTCTATACAGTGCAGAAGGTGTGCACGTGAGTGCTGGGCAATCCCCAAGCTGATTCCTCCCACACAGAGCTGATCTCAGTGTTCATTTGCAGCTGGGTGTGTACTGGAGAAGAAGGCTTGAGGGCCTGGCACAGCTAGAAGAGGGTGAGGAAATCCAGGCTGGTGGAATGGGCAGAACTAGTGGGACCCCAGCACATCATGTGGCATCCCGGACATGGGGTATAACCTGTAAAATAGCCATAGCAGTTCAGCTCTACCACTAAATGTCTATCAGGGATGGTCTAGACAGTATTTGGTCCTGCCATGCGGGCAGGGGACTGGACTCGATGACCTCTCGAGGTCCCTTCCAGTCCTAGAATCTATGAAATCTATGAAATCTATGAAATAAACCGTTGATTAAAATTGCAATTACCATAAAGATTAGTTACCTCACAGAATGTATACAATTAAAAAAATATGAGGTCAAGAGGTGCAATAGAGTCACATGTGAGTATATAAATAGCAAGGGACAGAGGAGAAAGAAAGAAGCATTAAAGGCGGAAATAAAAAGAGGAAAGAAGAAAGATTGCAACATTAGATACAGTTGCCATGGAAATAAAGGAGCCATAACTATCTTTTATTTTTTGTTTTCAAATGATTTTCTCTATTTTGACACCTTTGGTCAGATCCTCAGCTAGTATAAAGTCAAAGGAACTATGCCAAATTATACCATAGAGTTTAATTTAAAAATACTTAGAGTTTAAGGCCAGAAGGGACAATTAGATTATCTAGTCTGACCTTCCGTATATCACAGGCCACTAAATTGTACCCAGTTATCTCTGTATTGAGCCCAGTATCTACTAGTTTGTGATTACAGTGAAACCTGTGTTTGACTACAGCATATCTTCCAGAAAGGTAGCCAGTCTTGATCTGAAGATATCAACAGATGGAGAATCCATCACCTTGTTTGATTGGTCCCTTGGTTAAAATGTGAAGCTTACTTCTCATTAGAAATTATGACTTCAGCTTCCAGCCACTGTTCTTTTTACACCTTTCCTTGCTAGATTGAAGAGCCCTTTAGTACCCTGTATTTTTCCCCACTAAGATACTTATCCATTGTAATCAAGTCACCTCTCAATCTTTTTGATAAGCTAGCTAAACATATTGAGCTCTTTAAGTCTCTCACTGTACGACATTTCCTCCAGCCCTCAAATCATTTTTATGGCTCTTTTCTTTAAACCAGCTGAGGATCTGTCCCATTTTGTTATGAAGATTCTGATTTTGTGATCCGTACAATTTAGGATGTTTCCTCAATTAAAATTATCTAATACATACACTTTATAAACCTTGCAATAAAACTAACATTAGTACAATGTAGATGTTAAAAAATTGAACCTTCGAAGTCAGGAAATGCAGATGTAAGATATACTTGAAATGGTCCTTTATAGCAAAGATAAGCTACTACCAAATAAAAATATATGTAAAGCGGATAACTAACAAGTTGGGAAGAATGTACTTTGGACACTAAACTGCTATTATATAACTACTCAGTCCAAATCCAATTTTTGTTTAGCTGATTGTTGTAGTCTAGATGTGTTGCTTTTTGAGAGTGCACTTGGTTGGAGTGTAAGGAACCCCAGATACAGTTATCATAATCACATGATATATGTTTTAGGTTTCATACCGATCTCCACATTCTGTATCCTGGGAATATATCTATCATTTGCAAACATAAAAAACAAAATCAAAAACCTATATCATCTCATTTTAAGTATGCTAAATCAAAACAAATGTATACAGTAGGAAATATACTAAGGTAAGCGGATTTACTGTCTGGAGAATATTTAGCACAGAGCCTGGGGAATCAGCCTTGCAGTTCCTGTTATTGTTTACAGACTTTTGTGTCTAATTCCTCAGACACTATACTAGAAGAACAATTTAAACATGACAAAAAAAAGTCTTAAGGAGGTCCTAAGTTATCTAATGTTCTTACATTATAAACATTTTACATTTAGTATATTTATTTACAAATTTTACATACTCACACGCACACAATTCTTCTCTCAGAACCTTAGCAGTGACTCCTAAAACACTTATGGCTACTAGAATATGGTTGATAACTATCATATAAAAACTATAAAGATCTCTGTTATATTAGGAAAATGAATAAGGGTGGAAAGCAGAGTCTTACCTCTCAACCTGACAAGGCCAAATATAGGATTCAATATATAACAGACTCAGAATAAGGGACACCAAAAATGTAATAATGCAGAACACTTTGAAGGCTGTGGGATTCATTCCTTTTAATGTAAATGGCTCTTTCTGTAATCTCAATTTAATGATTTTTTTTAGGTAAACAATTTTCAACAATAAAGTGAAGGAGGCACCAAATTAGTATGGATATCGGTGACCTTGGGTATAAAACGAGTTAAAGTGAGGGAAGTTTAAGAGGTATGTGTGGAATGTGTAATTCAGACTAGCTTTGCAGTAGGAGACAGATCAGATTTTTGGGTTGACAATAGATTTGTGGATAAGACACGTTGTTGATCTTAGACTACAGATAAGGATAAGATATGAGATGTTGGAGTTTTCCATTGTTAATGGGCAGCTTAAGTGGATTTCAGTCTACATTTGTAGTCAGTGAGGCCTTATGTACTACATCTGTATTTACAGCATGTGAAACTGCAGTCTCCACTGGCTAAAATATGTTGAAAATTGGTTTGATGTCATGAGACTAATCTTGGATATTGTTTGTGGACATTTGATTTTTTTTTTTTTTTGGCCAACATTTCAAACATTCATACATTTAAACATCTCTCCAACTCCAAGGCAGCTAGATGGACTTTCTTCAAGCAAGGAACAAACCAAAGAAACTAAAATCTTCCCTGTTCTATTATTATGCAGAATCTGCCTTTCAATTTTCAGACTAAAAGGAGGTTTCTTGCTGATGCTACAGGAACACTAAGAATAGGGCTCATAATGGGTCCCTGGCTGCAACTTAAACTATGGAGTCACCACAGGCAGCTTCATAATCTATTTTTATACTGCATCTGCACTGCATTTTGTACAGGAGGTCAGAGTAGAGAAAGCTAGCCAATTGATGGTGATAGCCAGAGGCAGTTACATGAACCACTAACAGCTTTATTGTCTTCAAGAGAAAGAATTGAAGAATGGCTATTTTATGGCTGTATCGTAGAGAAAAAATGTATTTATCTGTCACTAACATAAAATAAGGTTGATGTTCCCTAACCTGGCTATCAGCTGTCACAGGCTGGACGCAAATCTACCAAGCAAAGAAACAGATAGAGCCACATATATGTATATGTGCATGCATAAAACAGCAAGTTTATAGGTGTTTAGATATATTGCAAACTATTGTCGAAGACCTAGCATTACCATGATACTACACATTTGGATTCCCATGTCACACTCAATCAGGATCCAATTATGCCATCTTTGCTTGTGATAATAGTACCTTACTACACAAATAGTCCCATTGACATCAGTGTTGTATGCTACTTTCAAAATGCCTAAGGTTGTCAATCCCCGCCTGCCCCCTCCACCCCCCCACAATATTAATTATGGAAAAACATTTGAAACGTGTTGATTTATTTTAAAGATATACAGATGAGCCCCTGCAAATTCTCATGGCTTAAGTTGTTCTAATGGTTATCATTTTTAAACGTTTGTACCATATTTTAGTCTGAATTTGTCTAGCTTCAGCTTCCAGACACTGGAACTTGTTATGCCTTTGAGTTCCAAATTAAAGAGCTCTCTATCGTCAGAAATCTTCCCATGTAAGTGTAACCCACGCACCTCCTGGGTGTGGTGTTCTGTCCCCTCTAGTGGCACTGAGACCACTTAGAGATTAATGAGCTTTTGCTCCCATAGCCCCACTGCATTGCACTGTGAGCCCATATTCAGCTGGTTATCTACCATGATCCCCAAATCCTTTTCTGAATTTTGCTTTCCAAAATACAGTGCCACCTATTGTAAAGATGATCTACTTTTTTAGTTCTTAGACATAGGACCTTGCATTTGGCTATATTAAAATGCATGTTGAACAAGTGAGCCCAGCTTACCATGGTTTGTGGCATGGCAGAATTTAACAGTTTATCCAGCCAATTAGATACTGCATCCATAACTTAGTACATAGCTGTGCTTGCAGATCCATTGCTGCCTTTACAGCTAGAATCAGCCTCCAGTCCCACCTAAAGGTACTGTGTTCCAGTAACAAAATGTAATATGCCCTCATCAGGTGTAAACCATTCAGTCTCTTCTACCTGCTCTAGTACCTTCTTATGCCTCCCATGGTAGCTACTATCAATGAAAGGCTGGCTGCTAGCTGATGTCACAGCAACAGTTTGTGTGGCTAGTAGGAGCCATAAAGGTTTCTGAGATTATAAGACTAGGACCCCTGGGAGGTCCCTTTTGTTCTTGTCTGAATGAGGAACATATCTGTCATCCAAGCTCACTGCAACCTGTGTGTGACCAGGTGAACCAGTCACCTCTAGGATAGTACCTCCTCATGGCCATTCTGAGGAATAGCTCACTAGACCACCGCCCCATCACACTCTCTGGTCAGCAGCCCCTCTCTCATGCCAGGGGCTGCTGCTGCCTCTTCATGACGTAGCCCTCCAGCCAGATCACCAAATGGTTTCCCCTTCCAGGACTGGAAAGACTCTTCCTACAAACAGGCTCAAGCAGTTTTATTCACTATCTCATAGAACCACTCCCTCAGTGCCTGGCGGGAGAACCCAGGCCCCTCCTCTACTCTGGGTTCCAGCACAGGGACCCTCTAGTCACCAATCATTGTTTGTTCCTCCCCAGACCTTGCTGCATTTTCCTGATCCCTTTCCTAACCTTCTGGCTCACCCCTCCTTCTATGAGTCTACCAGATTCACCACTCCCTCCTACTAGGGAGCAACTTCAGGTTACCTGTGCCTGTAACCCGCAAACTCTTCTCCCAAGGAATAACTACAAACTTTCCCAGCAGCCCCTTTGGTTTCCAATTTCCTGTCTTTATAGTCCCAGACCAGCTAATGACTCCTCATCTGGACTTCCTCATTCAATCAGGTAGGGCTGGCCTTACCATGAGGAGAACTGAGGCGGCCACCTCAGGTGGCAGACTATGGGGGGGCGCCACTAGGACACAGAGTGTAGAAAATTGTGTCTGCTGCTGGTGCATATGTATTCTCTCTGCTCTAGATGCACAGAGATGGTGAAATGCTGTGTTGGAGGAAGGAGGGCACAAGAGACATAACAGGCAGGCAGGAGAAAAGGTGAGAAGGAATAACAGCAGAATAACAGGAGCTGCAGGGAGAGAGAGGAGGAGTAGTCTCTTATGTACCTCTCTAGCACCCCCAGGAGCCTGAACTGATTAACACAGCTTCTCAGGGAGCTTCCTGTTTCCTGCTGCTTCCCTGAACCCACTTGAGGAGAACAGGCAGTCAACTGAAGTAGTAGGAGCCAGTTAGGCCCTTAAGACGCTGATATCTTCCCTCACTCAGGCCCTGCTACCAGCCTGCTTATTTGTCCCCTTCAATTGAGTGTTGAGAGCCACTATAGCTGGCACAGAACAGCAGTCATGTATGAAGGAAGAAAACACCCCTCTGGGGCAGCATTCAGAAAAAGAAAGAAAGCAAAGGAAGCTTTTCTATCTAAGCAGGAAGGAGCTCTCCTGAGATACATAGACACAAATGTTCACGGTGAGCCTTCCGGCTCCAGTGAGGTTGTGAGTGGTGAGGAGATGCCTGATCTTCCAGTAAGTCAGAGCGCAGGTAACCTGGCAGCTACTGCAGCATCCATATCTCCATCTCAAATGGATGTAACCATGCACGTTCCTGAAGAAAAGTATAGATCAGAGAAGAGTGTGGTGGAGGCACAAGAAACAGCTGCTGCTGAGTTTAGTTCCTTAAGTCTAGATGATCCAGGACTGTAGTCCCACTTGAGCAGTAGCCTGAGGGACTTCCTTGTACTGCATCGGCGACAGCAAGTGAAAAACTTCATGTTCCCCAAAGACAATGAAAATAGAAGTTTCCATCCAACACATTACTGGCGTGAAATCCCCATGGTGACAAAGTGGAGAGGCCATGGCTTATGTACTCAAAAACCCAGAATGCTCATACTGTTTTTGTTGCAAACTCTTCCAGTCTAATGTTCCAGTCACATTGGGTTCTACAGGAACAAAGCACTGGAAAAATCTGGCTAGAAATCTGGCATGCCATGAGAAGGCAGCAAATCACCAGAGAGCATTCCATAGTGGAAAGAGCTTGAGATGAGACTAAGGATAAAGGCCACCATAGATGATCAGCATCAAGAGAAGATTGCATCAGAGTCTCTTTACTGGCAAAATGTTCTGAAAAGGCTCATTGCCATTGTGACAATGCTTGCTACCCAAAACCTAGCACTGCGTGGCACTTCAGATCAGCTGTATGTGCCAAACAATGGAAACTTCCTTAAAACTGTGGAGCTGATGGCTGAGTTTGATGCTGTACTCCAGGAGCATCTAAGAAGAGTCACCACCCAAGAAATGTACACACACCACTACCTTGGAAAAACAATTCAAAATGAGATCATATTGTTACTGGCAACAAAAGTCAAACAGAAGATTGTGGCAGATCTGAAGTCAGCAAGATATTACTCTGTTATTCTGGACTGCACGCCTGACATCAGCCATATGGAACAAATTACTTTAATGGTGCGTTTTGTAATAATGATAGAACCTAGTGAAAATGTCCCGGCAATGGTGACTGTCAGAGAGCATTTTCTAGAATTTATTGACATTGATGATACTACAGGAGCTGGTATGACAAATGTGCTTCTTAAAAAGCTGGAAGATACGGGAATTGTGATAGCTGACATGAGAGGTCAGGGCTACGATAATGGTGCCAACATGAGAGGAAAGAACAGAGAAGTGCAGACACAGATCCGAGAGTTAAACCCTCGAGCTTTTTTTGTCCCATGCAGTTCTCATTCATTGAATTGGTGGTCAGTGATGCAGCATCAGCTTCTAGTGAGGCTGCTGAATTTTTTAATGTAATTCAATGCATCAGTGTATTTTTCTCTGCATCAACTCATCGATGGCAAATTTTGAAGCAGCATATGGGAACATCCTCTCTGACACTGAAACCACTGAGTGCCACATGATGGGAAAGTCGAGTGGAGGCGATAAAGCCTATCAAACACCAAATTGGGAAGATAGATGATGCCATAGTTGCCATTATGGAGGATAATGCTATGACAGGAACTCTTTGTGAGAGAACAGTGGCAGAGGGAAATGGAATCACCAGAAACATACATAACTTCAAATTTCTGTGTGGCTTAGTGTTGTGGCATGACATACTGTTTGAAACAAATGTTGTAAGCAAGAGACTCCAAGGTGTTGACCTTGATATATCTGGAGCAATGGAACAGCTGGACAAAGCAAAGTCAAACCTACAATTTTAGCAGTCAGATGAGGGATTTCAAAACGTTCTGAACAGTGCACAGAAGTTGGCAGAGGAACTTCACACTGAAACTATTTTCCCACCCATTCAAGAATACAAGAGTCACCAAAGAAGAAGACATTTTGATTACAAGGCACGGGATAATCCCATAAGAGACCTCAAACAACAATTCAAAGTTGAATTCTTTAACCAGGTGCTAGATTGTGCAATACAGTCACTTGAAGAACATTTCATGCAGCTCAAGGAACACCGCAGTATATTTGGGATGTTGTATGATATTCCAAAACTCCTCACTATACCTGAAGAAGACCTACACCAGCAATGCAGGGCACTAGAGACAGTGTTGACACATGATGACATGCGCGATATTGATGCAAGTGATTTAGATGATGAACTGAAAGCTCTTTCAAGATACATTTCAGCAGGATGAACTCCAAAGGCTGTTCTGGAATATATGTGCACAAATAAGATGACCACCCTCTTTCCAAAAGCTTTTGTTGCTCTGCGCATCCTTCTAACACTTCCTGTAACAGTTGCCAGTGGAGAATGCAGCTTCTCCAAGCTGAAGTTAATAAAAACACATCTACGCTCCACAATGACACAGGAGAGGCTGGTTGGCCTTGCAACCATCTCAATAGAGCATGAGCTGGCCCAGACTGTGGACCTTCACAGGAAGCAGTTCAAATCTTTGCAACCAAGAAGACACAGAAAGCACCACTTTGATTATTCAAACAGATAAAAATGCCAGAAAAGTTACATTTGCTGTTCAGGTGTTTGAAAGTTAAGTGTTACTTAACATTTTTGAACAAAAGGCATTTTAAGTTGTTAGTTCTCCTTTATTGGGGTAGGTAGCAGAGCAGTACCATGAGAGGAGTAGAACAGGAAGAAGGCAGAATTGAGACCTTTCAAAGTTTTGGCCCAAGCGAGGGGGCATGGAGGCGTCATTTGAGCTCCCAGCCTCAGATGCCAAAATGTTGTGGGCCGGCCCTGCAATCAGGGGATTGCTTAGCTATCTGATTCACTTCAGCTGTGGCCTGTTGGGTTAATTAGCCCCCTTCTCAGTCTGCCCTAACCCTTTCAGGGCAAGTGCAGGGTGAATACCCCATCACACTGTGCATATGGGTAATTTTGTACTTTTCTTGGAGACACAACACAGGAGAAGGGAGGGATTCATGGTTCCTTGTCCTCAGTCATTTTTCATCCCCTGTGTATTTGGTTTGCAATACGTAGGTTGCCTGGAACCCAAATATTTAAGTTGCTAAACTTGTATTATCATCAGGGGCAGCAGGGCTCTCACTTTCTGTGTCCTTACAGCACAGTGCTACCATAACAAGAGGGAAGGGAAATCTACGGGACTAATGTGTGACGAGGAGAAATGTGCCATTTGTTTTCATGGTTAGCTGAATTTATTGTCAGAATGGAATCCCCCTGCTCATATGGAAGAATTTTCCTCTCACTTTCTTCTGCATTTTTCTGCTCTGAAACCCTGAGAAAAGACTATCACTTAAATTCACTGACTGCGGCTTGTGCAACCCTGTCAGAACCAGTTACTAGTTGTACCTTAACTTTATTTTGCACATATACCTGCCTTACTCATCACAGTGTTATTGTCAGTGACATTTGCCTTCCAGTATAATTTCTTTGAAAAAGAACAGAGCCAATGCAGCTCAATCCAACTCAGAAAGATCTTTTCCTTCTTCAGAACTTCCACCAAAACCAAAATATACTAACATGACTCATTCATTTTATAACAGGTATCGAAGATGAACCTCAAGGAGCTTTTGCTGCTACTTCGCACAGAAAACTTTGAACATTGCTGTTTAGAAAGAATTGGTTTCTGGTCATGTAATGTTTTCTATGTGTCTCTCAATTGACTCTTTAGATTAAAGTATATTTGTATGAAAGTGGGAACTTCCTTTAACAGTGGATATCTCTCATAAAAAATCATAATCACTTCCACAGCAAGAAAAAAAATATGCAACATAATTTTACACTTATATAGGGCCAACTCCAGGGACTCAGCCTAAGTAGCAGGTTGTGCACTGAGCATCTCTGGAAGAGAGAAAATGATGGAATCTTACCCCCCGCCCCAAGCTGGAAGGAGCTCACTCCATAAGGAACACTGTAGGGCAAAGTAGAAGAAATAAGTGCAGGAGTGGCTGTTGGATTTTTTGGTTTTTGACAAAAAGCTGTGTGATGTCTGAAATGTTTGTGATTACACTTACGTGTAAGAATGAACACACTCAATGTGTTTTTTGAAAGTTCCAATCGATGGCTGTTGTATACATATTGTCCTGTACTGAAACTGATATAGTAAAGTTCTCTTATTCCTTCTTTTGGGGCACACAATCCAGATTTGAATCTAGCAGGCACAACCAGAGGGGCCTCATTTCATTTCATCTGCCTATCAGATGAGATACAGTGATGGATTATTGTTACCAACTATTACAGAAACTCCTAAAGGTCCCAACCAGATCAGACCACCATTGTGCTAGGGGCTGTACAAACACATAATGAGACAGGGCTTGTCTACACTGCCACTTTGCAGCGCTGCAACTTTCTCGCTCGGGCGTGTGAAAAAACATCCCCCCGCCCCCCTGAGCGCAGCAAGTTTCAGCGCTGTAAAGCGCCAGTATAGACAATGCACCAGCACTGGGAGCTATGCCCCTCATGGAGGGGGGTTTTTTAGAGAGCTGGGAGAGCTCTCACTGCCACAACTACACAAGCCACGTTAAAGCACTGCCGCAAGAGCACTTTAACGTTGCCACTGAAGACAAGCCCAGAGTCTGTGGCCCAGATAACTTACAATCTAGCTAGACAAAACGTTATTCCCATTTAGAGATGAGGAACTGAAACACAGTGTGTCTTGGTCAAACAAGACAGCCATTTTTCAATAATGGGAATTCCATCTTCTGAAATTGTCAGGGTTAATTCATAGTGAACTCTTTCTTCCTAGTGACAACTGTATAAGTCTGTTCATAATAAAAGATGTAAAATATTTCAGAACTGTTCTCCATCCAAATCTACTGACCAGCACAAGAGCATTGGCTAGAAAATAGCAGAACATAATTCTCTTGAAACATGACAAGCAGGTACCATAACAATGTGAAACTGCATTTTTATTACATGTTTTAAGTATTTTTGTTACTGTTTTTCTTCTTTGTTTCTTAAAAAAAACCAGAACAGAATGTAAAATATTGTATTCTTTAAATTTAAAAAGGTAATTTTTGTCTATAAAAAAGCCCAACATTTTTTTATACTAGTTTACTTAAAAATGCTTCCAGAACATTGGCTTTACAGTAAAAATTACATTAACTGGTCAGTGACAAAAAGGTTTAATACAGAAAGGTTCATGGTGAAAGAGAAAATGTGGGAACTTGATAGCTTTCATAAAATGATCTAGTACTCCCAGTATGTAATAGAGAATGGGCGCAAAGAGAAAATCTCTTGCATACGAATTAGAATACATGAGAAAAGAAAAGAAACTTATTTTTGGAGATCAGAAAGCACTAGGAAAAGCCATTTTGAATAGGCAATTCCATTTTCTGTAATGCAGACATAACCAGTGAAGGAGGTAAAGAGGGAACCAAACAGGCTGCAAAACATCAAGGAGGTGAATGAGGTAATTCAATAGAAAAATAAACAACCAGCTTCATATCTGTGTGTTTAGAGTGGTTATCTTGTCGGATGATATGGTGAATGTTGATGAAGAAAATTTCTTTGATGTCTTATGGAAGGACTGTGCTTGCACATTAATATACCGGAGCTCCTGACAGAAGATTCTTCAGTATTTCTCTTCTACTACCTTGCTTTAAAACATCTCCTGGCCTTGGTCATTAGCACAACAAAACTTGCAAAGAGCCTTTCCACAGGTACAAATGTTTGTTTGCGACTTTGCTCACCCCTTTCAACCTCTTCCTTCAACCACAGTAACTGCTGAATAAAATAGTATCAGAGGGGTAGCCGTGTTAGTCTGGATCTGTAAAAAGCAACAGAGAGTCCTGTGGCACCTTTAAGACTAACAGATGTATTGGAGCATAAGCTTTCATGGGTGAATGCCCACTTAGTCGGATGTTTGCTTTTTTTGCAACAGAGTTACACTGTTGACTCATATTTAGCTTGTGATCCACTATGACCTCAGACTCCTTTCCGCAGTACTCCTTCCTAGGCAGTCATTTCCCATTTTGTATGTGTGCAACTGATTGTTAAGGCTGAGTGAAGGGCTTGCTGAAAATGTGTCTCACAGTCCATAAAGTCAGATCATCAGCTGATGTAAATCAACTTCAGTGGAGCTATGCTGATTTATACCAGCTGAGGACCTGTCCCAAGTGTTCAGAGGGTATGGAATTAATGGATCTTTTGAAAGGGGAAGTAGGATTTTATGCAGGGAATGTCACATATATTACCACCCATGAAATAAAATTTTGATGCAGCCTCTTTGTTAAAATTTTGCCAGCCCACCACTGCTTTAATATTTGTGGAAAGCAAACATGCATGAGTTACAGACATAGAGTATGTCGACACTGCAATCATGGGGTATGACCACAGCTCATGTAGGCAAACCTGCATTAGATTTAATATAGCTAGCTCAGGTATCAGTAGCTGTGAAGCAATAGCAGCATGGGCTTCAGTGCAGGCTGTACAAGCCCGCCTGCAGCCCTGGGCAATTACTTGAGTGGTTAGCTCACAGGAAGCCATTGCTGCTGCACCTTAACTGCTCCAGTACCTTAGATTAAATGTAGATTTATTTAAGTAGATTAAACCTAGTTCAGGTACGTCCACACGATCTGCAGTCACACCCCATGATTGCACTGTAGCCATATTGATAATCAACAGGTCCATTTTCAGATGACTGTTTGTGGGAAAATGTTTTCCACTATTAGCTTATCTCTATCATTTACATTTTAATTCCTTACAATGAGGTTTGCATTGTGAGACAGTAATTAAAGATTGCAACACAAACATCTTTACATACAAACACCAATTCAGGAAAGCATTTAAACATGGGCTTAACTTTAAGCATGTTCATAAGTCCCATTGAAGTCAATAGTTAAAGTTAAGCATGCGTTTACGTGCTTTTCTGAATCAGGGCCATAGTACAAGAGGGCTGGGAAATCTGTTTCAGCTAGTTGTCTATTTCTGTTCTAAAACTAAAAGCTAAAAAGAAACAAACCAACAAGAAGCTAGGAGGTAATACAAGTCCAACAGAACCAACTGAACATAAGCTCTCAATGCAATGCTCTAATATGATACTTGGATATATAAACTGGGCAATATCCAATAGAAGTAGGGAGGTGTTATTATCTATATATATATGACATTAGTGAGATTGTTGCTGGAATGTTGCATCCAGCTCTGGTGGCCACACTTCAATAAGACTGTTGAAAAATTGTAAGATTTCCGACAAGAGCTACAGAAATAATTTGACGTCTGGAAAAATGCCTTATATTAAGACACTTAGGAAGCTCAATCTATTTAGTTTATCAAAGAGAAGGCTGAGAGATGATTTGATTGCAGTCTACAGGAACCTGCATGGTGAAGGGATTTCTGATAGTAGACAGCTCTTTAATCTAGAGAAAAAGGTGTAACAGAATCCAAGGTCTGGAAGCTGACACTAAACAGTTTCAGACTAGAAATAAGATGCACGTTTTTAACAGCGATTGCAGCAACCTACCCGGATGTGGTGGATTCGCCATCAGTTGAAGTTTTAAATCAAGACTGGTTATCTTTCTAAAAGATAGGCTGTAGCTCAAACAGAAGCTAAGGACTTGATGTAGGAATTACTTGGTGAAATTATCTGGCCTGCATTATGCAGGAGGTCAGATTACATGATTGTCATGGTCTCTTCTGGCTTTAAAAATCTATGACAGTTTGATGAGAAGAGATCCTTTCTGGTCTCCAGGAATAATTTTAAAGCACCTGTTTCCATATTTCTACTTGTATGAGCTCTTCACAGGCAGATGTGGGCTTTGCGCATTAGCTTTGCAATATCTTGGGACTCCTGGCTCTGCTCCAAGGATTTCAAAATAATCCTTTGTCCTTCCAAAGTAGATAAACTAAGTGCTGTGCAGGTGACTGTGTCACTGTCTATTGGATGGGACCTTAAAAACTGAAATCTTATCTGGTATGTATGGGCATTAAAGAACCCATCATATTTTATGTAAAAGTAGGAATTTCCTCCAACTCTAGTGTTGTGCTGGCTAGTTGCAAGTCTCCTGTTAGAAGCTGATGCATTTTTTTAGTGTTGTAGATATAGAAATCAAAAAGTGTTGAAGATGAAACATTCGTTATTACAATGAAAAACAATATATGTGCATTTAATACTTTATTCTGAAAAGGATAAAGTAAGTATTACTGTTATTAAAGGAATAAAGTAGCTGGACAATATATATTATATGAGATGATTTGATTGAACAGTGTCCGGTACCTTAAACAAACATATTTAGGCATCATGTTATTCTTTGCATATCATTGGCAAGTATCTCCTGTTCATTAAACTTTTCGTAAACACATCTGCTGCCCAGAAGCATAGATAAAAGTACAAGCAGTTCCATCAGATTTGTTACCATATATGTCTCTTCTTATGTTATAAATGACGTCTTTAAATATCTCTGCCATAGTCCTGTTAGCCTTAATATGTCTGTGCTAGGTATGTGTTACTCTTCTTTTCTGTTTATATAAGGGGTGCTTTTTCATTCACAGTGTTGGCTCCATTAACAAAAAAATAATAATAATTCTAAAAACATTAACAATCTCTTGCATGCTTTCTGCTGCCACAGCTTCATCCTGATACATCCATGTGTCATCTGCAACACACTCTGAAAATAATGGCACAACCAGTCAAAATATTTACATATTTCCTCATGAAATATTTCACACAAAGACTTAACAGGCATCAGTAAGCTATGATGAGTATGTTCATTTATCTTAAGAAAAATACTTTGAGAAAATTTCCTGGCATACAAAAAGTAAGAAATCTAAGTGACATCTCTGCTTATGGAATGCAATAGTGTAACTAGTTGGCCATCCTTTTTTTTCCCTTATAGAGGAAGGTTGGTTCAATATGAAACTATTTTCAATTAAACTCAAATATGGGGCAAGATCCTCAGCAGGTGTAAAAGAGCTTAGCTCCATTGAACTCAACAAGAAATTGTCTAGATTTAAAACTGAATTTTTAAAACTGACTATATTTCAAATTGATGGTGCCCTTTCAATTAAGCCTCGCAATGGGCTTGCTCATCCTCCCACTAGCATGAACAGGAGAAGGAAAGAGTCCAATAGTCCTCTGAGGTAAGTATTTTTGATTAAAACATGGCACAAATAGGTTAATGAAGGTGGCAGGAAACCAGTGGCAGAACTGGGAATGTAACTATGGGTTACTAGCTCTCAGCTTCCCACTGCTCTTATCATCCAATGATTCAGGAAACACACTGTAGTCAAAGGTTTGGTTCATATAACCGTTCAAAGTCCACTGAAGTAAGTAGAGTGACACCAGTGATGCATCAGGATGAATATATGAGCTTTTAGTTAGAAATAAACTGTTTAAAATTTTTGCCTCCAATTTGACCCAGAGGAACTCCGCAGTTAGGAACATCTACTTTCTAAGGGCCCTATCCTGCAAAGTGCTGAACACTCTCATCTGCCATTAACGTTAATGTGAATTAAGGGCATTTAAACACCTTTCAGGATCAGGCCCTGTCCACAGTTTATCGAGGTCATTTAGTGCTATGAAACATAAAGAATACCCGTACCATCAACGTTGGTGTATAAAGATTAAAGAAAACTAATTACAGTCAAATGAGATGTCTGACAAAAGCAGAAAAGGAAAATGACCAGCCCAGAAAATTAATCAGCATATAAATTAATGTTGTAGTAGGAAGTACTGCCATCAATATGCTGGGATTCTAAAACATTCTGCTAAAAGAATACTAGTATGGTATAACAGAATTTGTGAACTGCAAGGTTAGATCTAGAAATCGTTAGGATGGGAAATCCCAGAACCATTTTGAATTCCTAAATATCTTTTAATTCTTTTTTAGCACATTTCACATTTTTGGAGGAAGAAGTGAGGTGAATCACTGTTACTCAGTATTGAGAAACAGACCTGACCTGTAAAATTCATATCTGGAGGTGGATTTGGAGTGAACTTCTTAGCTAGTGTAAATCGGCGCAGCACTGCTGAATTCAATAAAACTGATTTAGGACAGCTGAGGACCTGGCCCTTTGAATCTTCCAAAGTTCAGTTGTCTGGAGCTATAGTTTTCATTTAGCCCACTCAAGAGATAACATCTGTATCTGTATCCTGATTAACTGACCCAGAAGCTCTTTAAATCAGAGTATCAAGACTTGAGATTGAGGTATATACGTTTGAACTTTATTGATCATCTCTGCACCAAATAAGTATTCCCCACAACATTACACAGAGAGATCTTGAATGGGGAAAGAGACTTGAATGCAAAGAGAAGGGATATTCTTAATTAAGAATGAATATTCTTAATATTACCTATACCCAACATTTATACTTGACTAACATTCTAGGAAAGTTCCACATTCTAGGAAAGTTTACTCACATGGCTTAAAACTTCTTAGCTTCACAGTTCATCCATCTTTTTCTCTACCAGTTTACAAGTCACATATTTAAAGCAATCGGTTTTCAGATTCCCTTAGTTGAGCATGACTGTGTTCTTCAGGTATTCAAAAGGACAAACATTTGGAGAATGTATCATGTGAGTTTGCTATTGAAGAATTTATTTTATTACATTACATACAAATGCTCTATTGCTATACCATATAATACATCTAACAATATTAAGACAGAGGGCATTAGTTTGATTCCCCACTTTGCCATAGGATTGCTGTGTGATTGTGGAGAAGTCACTTAGCCCCTCTATGCTTCAGGGGTATTTTTGTGTGGATAAATATATTAAGGATTGTGAGGTATTTGTGGGGTATTAAGGATTGTGAGGTATGGTAAGGGGGCCATATGTACCTAAGACAGATAGGGGAAGAGAGAAACAGAAAGTATAGTGATTATAAAAGCAACCTGGTTTCTCTTCTAATATTAGTAACTTCAGCACCAATTGCACAGTAAGTATGTACAGGTGGCTGATGTATGTAACCAGACCGGATCCAACACCTGAATTGTCAGAAAGCATTTTCCACTTTGTGGATTTATAATCCACTAAAAGCAAAACAAATATTAGACAGGCTCTTTATTATACTGGTTTTCTTGGGGATTTATTAAATTGACCAAACCTGATATCACCCCAGACATGTCTGGATGAAGAGTCCAGTAAACGTTACATGTCAGTTGGAAATGTGTGAATAATGCAAACAATTTTCCATGAGCAATCATATACATTTTAAATACATTTATCTCACCTATGTTTGCATCATTTTTGTGTTTGTTTTCCAGGAACATGGAATGATCAAGTTTTATTGGCAAAAATGTCCGTGGAAAGTAAATTTCAAAGTCTCATGCACAGAAATTGAGTTTAAATCACAAGAAGTGCTTGCCACTCATCAATCAGAAACAATGCCATGCAACTTATGTGTCCAATCACAGCTAACCAAGAGAGCTCACATTTCAAAATGCACAATCCATAGAGTAAAAAGTGTGAAAATAAAGTCATCCAATAAATTAAAATAATGAATAAACGGGAGGTTTCACAGTGTTTTTGCAGATATTCCATGTGCAGAAATGGAGGCTCAATTTACAGAATACATTGTTTGTTCAAATAACACTGGTCTACAATTTTTGAGAAGTCGTCTGCTTCAGAGATAAAATGTGCTATTTATTATGTATTTGATGTGCTCAATTCAAATATGACAATTAAAACAACTGATTGGCTACTGTTTCTAAGATATTTAAGTTTTTACATTTTATATCTATGTATACTGTGTAGATAGTAGAGTTTTAATCATAAATTGTAAACCTAGGTCTTTTCATGTGTTTATGGTTGCTTTACATGATAATATTTCACCTGTCCTGTTTATGTAACACTTTAAAAATCAGCAAAAGGGTTATATAAATAACATTTATTATGAAACGAAAGGCAAAAAACTATTCTGTACATAGTTTAGTCCTATTCAGTGTCTACTCGGCGCTTCTTGGCTTGTCTCTTGTATTCATTAAATGGAGCATCTCTTGTCACTGTCCAGCAATAGTCTGCAAGCATTGATGGGCTCCATTTGCCCTGATAGCGTTTCTCCATTGTTGCAATGTCCTGGTGAAATCGCTCGCCGTGCTCGTCGCTCACTGCTCCGCAGTTCGATGGAAAAAAATCTAGATGAGAGTGCAAAAAATGTATCTTTAGTGACATGTTGCAACCAAGGCTTTTGTATGCCTTGAGGAGGTTTTCCACCAACAACCTGTAGTTGTCTGCCTTGTTATTTCCGAGAAAATTTATTGCCACTAACTGGAAGGCTTTCCATGCCATCTTTTCCTTGCCATGCAGTGTATGGTCAAATGCATCATCTTGAAGAAGTTCATGAATCTGAGGACCAACAAAGACACCTTCCTTTATCTTAGCTTCACTTAACCTTGGAAATTTTCCACGGAGGTACTTGAAAGCTGCTTGTGTTTTGTCAATGGCCTTGACAAAGTTCTTCATCAGACCCAGCTTGATGTGTAAGGGTGGTAACAAAATCTTCCTTGATTCAACAAGTGGTGGATGCTGAACACTTTTCCTCCCAGGCTCCAATGACTGTCGGAGTGGCCAATCTTTCTTGATGTAATGGCTGAGCCACTACAAACATTGAATCTATCTCCCCTTGTAAGTATTCTCACACTTCTTATCAAACTGTCTGTACTGAGCTATCTTGATTATCACTTCAAAAGTTTTTTTCACTTACTTAATTGGCCTCTCAGAGTTGGTAAGACAACTCCCACCTGTTCATGCTCTCTGTATGTGTGTATATATATCTCCTCAATATGTTTCACTCTATATGCATCCGAAGAAGTGGGCTGTAGCCCACGAAAGCTTATGCTCTAATAAATTTGTTAGTCTCTAAGGTGCCACAAGTACTCCTGTTCTTTTTGCGGATACAGACTAACACGGCTGCTACTCTGACACTTGATGTAGTGGGAATCTCTTGCACGACTATCCTATTCGCAGAGAAAACAGCAGTACTTTGTGTATCCAGTCTGCAGACCAAGCAAGAGAGCAACAACCTTCAAATCGCCACAAAGCTGCCACTGATGTTGGTCATAGTTTATGCACCTCAAAAGTTGTTTCATGTTGTCATAGGTTTCCTTCATATGGACTGCATGACCAACTGGAATTGATGGCAAAACATTGTCATTATGCAGTAAAACAGCTTTAAGACTCGTCTTCGATGAATCCATGAACAGTCTCCACTCATCTGGATCGTGAACCATGTTGAGGGCTGCCATCACACCATCGATGTTGTTGCAGGCTACAAGATCACCTTCCATGAAGAAGAATGGGACAAGATCCTTTTGACGGTCACGGAACATGGAAACTCTAACATCACCTGCCAGGAGATTCCACTGCTGTAGTCTGGAGCCCAACAGCTCTGCCTTATTCTTGGGTAGTTCCAAATCCCTGACAAGGTCATTCAGTTCACCTTGTGTTATGAGGTGTGGTTCAGAGGAGGAGGATGGGAGAAAATGTGGGTCCTGTGACATTGATGGTTCAGGACCAGAAGTTTCATCCTCTTCCTCTTCCTCGTCTGACTCAAGTGAGAATGATTCTGGTGCATCAGGAACCGGTAGTCCATCTCCGTGGGGTACTGGGCGTATAGCTGATGGAATGTTTGGATAATGCACAGTCCACTTTTTCTTCTTTGACACACCTTTCCCAACTGGAGGCACCATGCAGAAGTAACAATTGCTGGTATGATCTGTTGGCTCTCTCCAAATCATTGGCACTGCAAAAGGCATAGATTTCCTTTTCCTGTTCAGCCACTGGCGAAGATTTGTTGCACAAGTGTTGCAGCATATGTGTGGGGCCCACCTCTTGTCCTGATCTCCAATTTTGCAGCCAAAATAAAGGTGATAGGCTTTCTTAATCATAGTGGTTATACTGCGCTTTTGTGATGCAAAAGTCACTTCACCACAAACATAGCAGAAGTTATCTGCACTGTTCACACAAGTACGAGGCATCCCTGCTCACTTTGGCTAAACAGAAATGTGTCCCTTTGCAAAATCAAACACTGACAAATAAGAGAGCACGACACTGTATGATTTCTAGAGCTGATATAGGGCAATTTGTTCAGCAGAGTGATGTAAGCTTTGTTATGATTGCATCATCCATGACTTCTAGGAATAACATGATGCAATTCGTATCATGTATGATGCAATACCAGCTTCAGATTGCATCATTCATTGTTTTGCCTAAAAAGCAAGTACTGTCCAAACCCAGTCATAGATTTATTCATAGATCCAGTCAAAGATGTATTTTAGTCATTTCTGGTTTAAATTGAGATCCCTTCCCTTTATAACTCACTTATCCTCCGCCATTCCCAAGTCAAGGGTCGTATATACTGACCCAATAGCATATCTTGAAAACTAGAGCCAATCAACAATTTTAAGCATCATTTTCGTTCTCAGTGACCCAGAATTAGTAAAGTTTGACTACATTTATTTCAGAAGCATTTTGGCTGTGGAGCAGTGTAATTTGCTTAGTTCTAATACCAGCTGTACATTCAAAAAAAAGTAGTAGCTGCATAGTGCAATGAATTAAAGTATCAGCCTTTCACTTCTAGAATTCTATGTAAACTCTAAACCATAGCTGAGGTAATAAATTAAAAGGAGTTCAATAAATTCATCCTACTTGACTTCTGTCTATATTAAAAAAAAAAAAAATCTGTATAAGCCAGTTCAATTGCTAGGCACGAAAAACCCAGTTCTGGACCAGAAGTGAAAACCTGGGCCTCATTGAAGACAATGACAAAATGCCTATTGATTTTAATGGAGCCAGGATTTCACCCTAGAAAGTTAGGCTTAAGTTACCTTGTGGTAAGGTTTGCACAGTGTAATAGACACATTCATTTTAGCAGCCATGTTTGAACCTTGGAACCATTGGAGCTAACAACACAGGCTCGTATCACTTGAGCTAAAGAGCTTCGCTTAACTGGTAGTTGTAGCAGACCCATTAACCTCTTTTATGGGCCAGCTAGTAGACAAAGACTTACACTATTAGCATGCATTGTATGTGTTTGCCTCTAGCTAGCACTACAAGTTCAAAATCAATTGGAAAATGTGCCTGTAGAGGAATTATTAAAAAAAATAATATTACTCTAGCTCCTTTCCTCTTCAACCAAGAATCTTGGATCATTTTATAAACATTAATAATCCTCCTATACTATTGTGAGGTAATAAGTATTATCTGCATTTTATATAAAGTGGAAACTGAGGCATAAAGAGGCTGGCCCAAAGTCACACAGGAAATGAGCTGTAGAACTGGAAAAATCTATATATCCTGACCCACAAGTCATGTGCTCTGAACACCAGGAACTAATGCCTTTCTTCAATGTGTAGTTTTAGTCAAGTAGGGTATAACTGTTCTAGATTTATACATTGGATCTATGAAATAAAGTCTATATTGCTTTTGTTGCTGTATGTTTAATATACGCATTCTCAGTTTTTATATTGCAAAGAGTAGTTAAAAGGCTAAGATAGGATGCTCAGTGTTAATTCTCTCTTCTACATTTCTGATTAATGGTTTACAGGGAAGAAAGCTCACATTTTGCCCTTTTCATTAATGTAAATAAAAACTTGTAATACAGTTTAACTGTCTGAAGAACCTTGTAAAAAGGTTTAGGGCTTCATCCTGAGAGGTGCTGGGCAGGTGGTGATGGATTAGTCCTTTAATGAGTAGATTAAAGGCTGTCTCCTCAGAGCATGTTGGGAACGGCTGTTCTCACAGCACATTTGTGTCTATTCTGTACAGCTCTTAGTAGCTCAGTTGTTTCCTTCACTTTACACCTTAGAGAAGCCTGCATAGCACCCATTTCTCACTTTATGCCTCAATAATACTAGTTTAAATGGCCACCTTTATAATAACAACTCCACAAAAGTGATTTCATATAAGAAAATAAGGGCAATTATTTCAGGCAAGTTTTGCAGCTGTAGATAGGGAAGTAATTTCTTCTACCTAATTCCTTAATAAAGCAACTTGCTGCTGACCACAAAAATGAAAATATTTAATTTGAAACTGTTTTTACGTAAGATAAAAAAAATAAATAAATAAGACCCCAAGTCATTACTGAACCAATTGCATTCTCCCCTTGAAGTCTTTATTATCCTTCAAATTATGCTACACCTTTAAGGTCCCTGCAACCTATAAAATACTCCCAACATGCCCCAAAACACACTAGTTATTCATGTACAAAAAAGAAAAAGAAAATAATATAGTTCAAGCTGGTCTTTCTGACATGAAGTGAATTTTCCATGCAGAAAAAAAGCCAGAGACATAACTGTGTTGGGCTCAATTCTACAAAAGAATTCAGCAGCTCTAGCATTCTATTATATTTTAAAGTGGACTATTAACTAACATAGAATCATAGAAATGTGGGACATGAAAGGACCTTGATGGGTAATCTAGTCCAGGCCCCTGCACTGAGGCAGGAGTAAGTATTATCTAGACCAACCCTGACAGTTGTTTGTGTAACCTGCTCTTAAAAACCTGCAACGATGGCGATTCCATGACCTCCCTAGATAACTTTTTTCAGTGCTTAACTACCTTTACAGTTTGGAAGTGTTTCCTTATATCTAACCTAACTCTCCCTCGCTGCAATTTAAGCCCATTATTTTTTGTCCTGGCCTCAGTAGATAAATCATTCTCCTTATCACCCTCCTCTTTATAACAACCTTTTACATATTTGAAGACTTCTATCATGTCCCTCCTCAGTCTACTCTTCTTCAGACTAAACAAATGCAATTTAATCAGTCTTTCTCCAGGGATCATGTTTTCCAGACTTTCAATCATTACTGTTGCTCTCCTCTGGACTTTCTCCAATTTGTCCATTTCTTTCCCCAAATGTGGTGCCCAGAACTGTCACAGGAGTCCAGCTAAGGTGTTATTTGTTCTGAGTAGAGTGGAAGAATTATTTCTCATGTCTTGCTTACCACACTCCTGCTAATACATCCCAGAACAATGTTCACTTTTTTTGCAACAGTATTACATTATTGACTCATATTTAGTTTGTGATCCACTATGACCCCTATATCCTTTTCTGCAGTACTCCTTCCTAGGCAGTCATTTCCCATTTTATATTTGTGCAATTGATTATTCCTTCCTAAGTATAGTACTTTGCATTTATCCTTACTGAATTTCATCCAATTTATTTTCGACCATTTCTCTAATTTATCAATATCATTTTGAATTTTAATCTTGTCCTCCAAAGAGCTTGCCACCCCTCCCAGCTTATCATCCACAAACTTTATGCCATAACCCAAATCATTTATGAAGATATTTAACCAAACCAGACCCAAAACAGATCCCTGCGGGACCCCACTTGATATGCCCTTCCTACTTGACAGTGAACCACTGATAACTACTTTGAGTATGCTTTTGCAACTAGCCGTGCCTTATAGTAAGTTTGTCTAGGCTATATCTCCTAAATTTGCCTATGAGAGGGCCATGTGAGACAATATCCAAAGCCTTCCTAAAGTCAAGATATATCACATCTACTGCTTCTCCCTAGGCACAAGGCTTGTTACCCTGTCAAAGAAGGACATTAGGTTGGTTTGACATGATTTGGTCTTGACAAATCCATGTTGACTGCTACTTATCACCTTATTATCTACTAGGTGCTTACAGATTACTTTTTTGATTATTAGCTCCATTATCTTTACCATTATCTTTACGGGTATCAAGGTTAAGTTGACTAGTCTATAATTCCATGGGTTGTCCTTATTCCCCTTTTTATAGATAGGTACTATATTTGCCCTTTTCCAGTCCTCTGGGATCTCTCCTGTTCTGCAGGAGTTCTCAAAGATAATTGCTAATGGCTCAGAGATCTCTTCAGCTGGTTCCTTAAATATTCTAATATGCTGGGATTCAGAGCAAGCATTTCTTTCAGTTTATGAAATATGTATTCTCTTCTCACACTGTTTTGTATATCAGGAGTAACTCTAGTGAAGTCAATGGTTTTACGCCCATGTAAAATGGATGCAAGCAAGTTCAGAAACAAGCATGTGTTTTCTAGGCTCTGAGGGTTTTAAAGATAAAAGGATAAGATTGTGCCAATGCCTATACTCTGGTTCAGTGCCTTTGGGAATGCTGATGCACAGGATGCAACATATTCTTTCCTCCTACTCCCATGCCTGTGTAGTTCTGCTGACTGATGTGAAGACAAGGCAGGACTATGGTCCTACCCTCAGACCAATCCTTCATACATGCTTTGAGGAGCTAATCCTGCTGTCAGTTCCAGTTGCCTAAGGTCCTGAGCACCTGAAAAGCAAGGACCAGGATTATACTTAGCTCTTGCACTCAGATAAAGATAGGGGCAGGAGAAAAAGATATTTTCTTCCACCCTTACTTACCCATTCAAGTGTAGGCACAATCTATCCCAAAAGCTAAGAGTCTGTAAAGAGCATCAGAATAATTTCACTTGATCAAAATAATATGCAAGCCATATGTTTTGGCTTGCTCTGGGGGGGTGATGAGGGTCCAGTGCCTCATTCCTATGCTGGTTTGACTTCAGGAGTCTCAGAACATTTCATGAGTCTATTAAGATTTACTAAGATATTTACTCTTCCTTACCTATTAAAAGAAAAGCTCTCCCCTTAACCTTTCCTTCTATTTACCTGACATTCTCTTACAATAAAGCACCTCAGTGCTAGTCATGAACAAATGTCGATTTAACATTTTCCACTGCCAACCTTTATGACTTACTATAGATGTTTGACAGCATGTTACTTAAACATTTCCTCTGAACACTTTCTCTTTCAAAAACACCAGCACATTACCTCAGAGCTAAAGGGATACAACTTTAAGGAATTGCTCTTTGCCTAAGTTCACAGCCTCTTTCTTTAAAAAGGATGTTCTTGGCAATTTACTGGTTTACTCATACTCTGGAAATAACTAAGGAGTACTGATAAAACTAAGTGTATCATTACACTGCTCTGACTGCTCAGCTAAACACAAGTGTTAGCAGAGTTACTGTGATAAGTTTTTTAAAAGGGGTTCAGTAGGGCTTACCTTCCTTGTTCAGCTTGCATATTGTGAAGTAAAAAAATTATGCTTTAAAAACCAAACAGGATATTAAGGTCAACATGGGCCAGTGCCCAAGTGAAGAAAAGTTTTTTCTTGCAGACTTATCTTTTTCCCTTTGAAGTTTCATGTTGTATAAAGTAGCTGTTAATGAAACAAAGAATTTGGGCATGTCTAAACCATTTGCTGTGATGTGTGCCACTTTCAGTTTTATTTTAATTATTTCTCAAGTGTCTTCACACACACACACCCTCCCCTTCCCTGACCTGTTTTAGTTTTGGGAATTTTCCCTAACTTCATTTTCCATACAGATGTTTAGGAAATGAGTAATGCTAGGCTCATGTTGTGACAGATATTGCAATCACATGAGCATCTTTGGGGGGACATATTGGGTTATGTTTGTGTATCACTGTGGGCCAGGAATTGTATGTATGATTGTGTTCTACACCATGGGGGAGGGTTACCACAGTTCTTTCAGTAGGGGGGTGACTACGGTGAATCACTCACATTGTAAACACCTCCAGAGAGGTACCACCTGGGGAGGTTCACATATACTGGTTCATACTGGGTTTCCAGAGACAAGAAAAACAAAGAAAGGGCTTTTGGCTTAAAAAGCCTGCTTTTAAATTGACTCGGAGCCTTCTTTCTGATCCACAAACAGACAGGACCTTCTATCCAAGAGTCACAATCCTCACAGAAGGGTTGGAAAGATGTTGGCCTACCAAGGCCCTATGAGATTGATGAATGACCTCTAGTAAGCTTTCAGCATGCATATAGGAACATTTATTGGTTTTTATATGTATTGTCTGTAGTGCTTTTGCCTTAAGAATAAAGCTGAATGCTTAGAAAGTGCTTTGTGGTAACTTGTAACTGGTGTCAACACGCTGTTCATAAGACTTGGAGAGAAAGCAATGCACAGAGAAACCAGCCTTTTGGGCAGGCTGGTTTACTGGGGAAATTGCATTGTAAGGCAGGGAGATTTGCAGCCTTAAAACCCCGGGCAGGTGGGAGAGAGACACAGATCTCCACCCAAGAGAGGTGACAGCTGGGAGCCTTAAATCATAAAGGGGTATCCTTGAGGGAAAATACGGGTGCAGTTACCCTGAATCTGTGACAATATGTCAGTCATTTTGTGCTGGTGAAAAATGCTGCATTAGCAGCATTAGAAACTGACATCTAGTTCAAATAAAATAATAATTTTCGTTTAGTGCATTTGGTTTTCGTGAAAAGTATCAGATTAACAGCCCTGTAATTTGAAGCTCTCCATACATCCACAGAACTGACACGTAATTGGCAGCAGCAATGCAGGCTCTCCTCACTGCTTTAGCAAAATTTGCTTCAAATCTGATCTTGACAGGACTGCCTCTTGTTCATACTGAATGAATATTCAAACTAGGGGCCTCTTTGCTAACATGGCTAACAACGGAGTGTAGCGGGGTGGTTACCCGCTCCTGCCCTTCGGGGCTTAAAACAGCCCAGGAGAGGGCTGTGGCTGAGGAAAGAAGCCTGGGCTAATTGGGGAAAGTACGCTCAGATGTGACCATGCCCCAATCAGGCCCAGCTGGCCCCTATAAGAGGCTGTGAGCCAGGGCACAGTCAGTCTCCCTCTGCCTGTAGAGGGAGAAGGGCCTGGCTGCAAGGTGCCAAGCAAGGAACCTAGATTGGAGCAGGGCTAGGGAAGGGCCAGAGGAGCTGGGAGCTCCGGCCTGGAAATCCCCAGGCTGCAGGCCTGATGACAGGCCAAACAGGTGCAGGGCTGCAGGGGGCAGCCTATGGATAGGCAGAGGCAGCAGGTCCGAACCCCTTTGCCTATGATGAGTGGCTTACGCTGCAGTCTGCCCCAGTGAGTGGGGGCTAGATGGGGACTGGCAGTAGCTTTACACTGAGGCAAAGTGGGGATAGTGGGTGGAGGTTCCCCTGGGAGGGGGAGACCCTGAAGCTGTGAGGGGTTACTGCCAGGGGGGGCAGCACCCCAGATAAAAGGGGCACTGAGGTCCTGGGAGGGACATGGAGCCACTGGTAAGGCGGATCACCAGCCTGCAGGGGGTGCTCCGGAGGTGGACGAGCTAATTCCCGAGGATGACCAGCAGGAGGCGCCGCAGGGGTGAGTCCACATGCCTACAGGAGCCAATTAGTGTTATCTACCATGATAGGATCTGCGACATGGACACCAATTATTAGACACTAAACTGAGACCATCAATTCATTTTATACAAAGCATTGTGGACAGCACTAAGAAGTGGTGATTCCACAGTCAAAGATG
The DNA here is from genome assembly GCF_002925995.2 of Terrapene triunguis. Taxonomy (NCBI): domain Eukaryota; kingdom Metazoa; phylum Chordata; order Testudines; family Emydidae; genus Terrapene; species Terrapene triunguis. Next base: position 13,715,892 of record NW_020664447.1, read on the forward strand.
CCAGAAATTGTCATGGTCTTTGAAACCAGTCAGAGCATTGGCTACCCTCCTAGTAGATCCCTCCTGGACAGCAGGGATCCAGACAGCTGCTTTAGAAGCAGACATTTCTGTTTCAAATGACACTGTTGGGAAATGCACCTGTGGAAACTGTCATTCTATGGCACCTACAGAAACAGGGAGAAACTTGGAGCAATCCACTGAATCTACAGATTGCAGGATGAAGAAAGGAATTTTTGAATGAAGTCTTTTTGTAAAGGCAGGCATTGTGACGATCCAATCACAGCCTCATACCACACAAATTGTCTCAGGTTCTATAACAGTGTCATAAACACACAATTAGATCAATAGTTCTCAATATACCAACATACACATTGCCAGAGAGTGGACACACTCGGACCTCAAAAAACAGCCATATTATGAAACCTTGACTCATATTTTTACTCATTCAAGTAGTCTTACAGGAGCCAATGGAGTAACTACTCAGCAATGTCAGGAAGAAGGTTGCAATCTGGTCCACAATTTTTTAAAACTCAGTACTCCATGTACTCACATACTCCTGATTTTTAGTTTACATTTTCATAAAGAATATCTCAGGAAATGATTTAAACATATGACACTGAGGCCTGGTCTACACTGGGGGAAGTGTCGATGTTCCGACTTACCTTCCGTCCTCACTGCGCGGGATCGACGGCCATGTTCCATGAGCAGCTACCGTCGCTCGCTCCGGTGGTGTTCCGGAGTCGACGGGGAGCGCGTTCGGGGATCGATATATCACGTCTTAACGAGATGCGATATATCGATCCCCGATAAACCAATCGCTACCCGCTGATATGGCGGGTAGTCTGGACGTACCCTAAGGATTTCCATCCAATCTGCTGTTGACACTTGCACTGCTCTTGTTTATTACCTATTTATCTGGATTGTACAGAAAGGATAAACAAATTCAATATTGATATAAAGAAAATGTTTGGCTCTCTACTGAAATGTGTTTTCCCCCCATTTTTTTTTTTTTTTTTTTACTTTCCCCTTATTGCAATGGTAAGTAACTTTGAGTAAATTAAGTGTACAGCACTATACTATTTTATATTCTGTATTCCATTAGAATGTATGGAAAAGCTGCTGTAGGTGGGAGACATAACTGGAAGAAGTCTAATCCTGTTTGGGTCCATATGAAAGAACCTCATGATGCTACACTTCAGATCCTGCGTTAGTCATTATTTTGCTAGCTATATATTTTATATTTGGTCATAGCTGACACCTAGCTGAGTCTGCCCAATGCAAAAATTGCCATGAATAAGGGACTTTACATGCCGTCTGAGATGTCTCATTATGATTTATTAATACTTCTGATTCAATATTTATAGTTAGTCTGTCTTGCTCTACTGTTCATTACAACTGTTTTAAAATATATTTGTAGGAGTCTTTTGGGGCCCAGTCCTAGTCTCGTGGTAGTTCATAGCAAAACTCCTACTCAATTCTAGGATGAAGACTATATACTGAAAGTAAGCAAACAAAATGTTAAAGGCATAACTTTTAAAAATGGATTTCTCCCTCTATCATTCTCGCAATCTTTTTTCCTTTGGCCTATAGTATTTCTTTGCTGTAGACTGGGTTTTTTTAATGTTGATAAAACTATCATGAAATAAAAGGAACCTCCCTGAATCACTCCCCAGATTTATATACTCCGTCATTCTTGCCTTCCTCCTCCACTCCCTCTTCCTCTCCATATGTTCCCTGAGCAGCACATTTGAGAAGAATTTTCATGACAGGGATCATTTTCAAACACACTCTATTTAAAGATAATTTTCCCTTTCATATATCCCTCCTCCCATCCCCCCCCCAACTTTTCTTTCTAAAGCTATTTTAAGTGGAAGCAAGGCTTGCTTTCTCACAGTCCATTTTAAGTTTAGTATTACATATTATGTAACAAGTGCTGTCAGTATGCCCAGCAAATTTAGAGGAACACACAGTCTCTGCCCCAAGGAACTTAACATCTATATCCTAAGGAGGCAGAGACAACACAGTTAACATACACGATACATACATCTAAGGTGCCATCTCAAAGCAGTGAATATTTTTAAATTACTTGTCTTTGGTGGGGTGACAGGATGCATTATCCTTCTGGGTTTGTGAGACCCTGAGGATTGTTGAAGTTTGGCTCCACATGTGTGGTCCCAACCGAACTCTATTTCCCTAGAACAGTGGTTCCCAAACTTGTTCCGCCACTTGTGCAGGGAAAGCCCCTGGCGGGCCGGGCCGGTTTGTGTACCTGCCACGTCCGGAGGTTCAGCCGATCGCAGCTCCCAGTGGCCGTGGTTCACTGCTCCAGGCCAATGGGAGCTACTGGAAGCGGCGGCCAGTACGTCCCTCGGCCCACGCTGCTTCCCGCAGCTCCCATTGGCCTAGAGCAGCAAACTGCGGCCCCTGCAAGCCGCGATCGGCCGAACCTGCCGACGCGGCAGGTACACAAACCGGCCTGGCCCGTCAGGGGCTTTCCCTGCACAAATGACGGAACAAGTTTGGGAACCACTGCGCTAGAAGGAAGGAAAAACTGACAGGAAAGATATCAAGCATGTGGAGCACATGCAGCTGGACTCAATAACCTATCAGGCCCAGGTACTTAGGCAGAGAAAATAGAGAAGGAAGCCAGAACACATGGTCTGCTATGGTGAAAAACAAGCTAAGGACGGAGAGTAAACTGCTTTCCTGCTTGAACCCCAGAAGGGGGTAATATTTTATTTGAAACTTTGAACTATTATTATACCCTGAGAAAGGAAGAGACATTTTGTCAGACAGTTCTTTACAAAGAAGGAAGGAGGACTGTCCTCTCATTAAGGCACTGAGCTTGGCTCAGGAGACCTAAACTCACTGTCTTGCTCTGCCACAGATTTCCTAGGTGACTATGGGAAAGCCAGTTAATCTGTGATTTAATCTTAGTTTAGTTCCCATTTTTCTGCTTGTATGTTGTATCTCTGAAAACTAAAATTCAGCTCTTAAAAACTTACATTTGATCTGTGTTAAATTACAGTTGTGAAACTTCTAATTGGTATAGAATAATTCTGAAAATATCACAGCAAACTTGCAGTAATGGAGATGCCACATAAGAAGATGTTGTCTCTCTTTCTTCTGTTCTTTGACTTGCTTACTTAGACTGCAAATTCTTCAGTGCAAGTACTATGTGTTTCTGCAGCACCCAGCACAATGGGGTGTCAGTGCTGGCTGAGGCCTCTAACCACTGCAACAGTTTCTCCAGATTCCAAGCTAGATTAACTGTAATCGCTTCCGCACCAGTAGTTTAGGATATTCACCCAAGGACAGGGAGAGACCTACAAGGAGAAGAGGCAACAAACAATAGGCACAGAGACAGAGATGAGAGTCCCATCATCTCCTAGTTGATCCTTCATAGAAGTCATAGTGCTGGTTTTCCATCTCTCCATCTTTATGGGAAATGTGAAAAATAAAGAAACGCAATGAGGGAGGCAGTACTCATTAAAACATTTTCAGTGTTGGTAAAGGGGACTCAGCAGATGTCCACGCATATTTCTTTTGGTGTGTATATATAGCCTAGCTTTGCTTAAATGTGAAATTTAGGCCAATGCTGATGCAGAAAACTTTAACCAAGGTCTCTGGTGGCAAAGGGAGAATAAGATTACAAAGTAGCCACAGCCACCTCCCTCCCACCAGGAGACCAGCACAGCGTGACCAGTGGCAAGATAGAGAGGGCCTGGCCAGGGTTTCTGCAGGATGAATAGATTTGTCAAAAACTAAAACTTATTTTTTCCACCCTGCAGGAGGGTGACAGTGGACACTGGATAATCCTCTCTAGGATGCACAAGACTTTGATGGTGCAGAGGAAATGCAATATGCATGCCAGGTGCAAGCTGGTTTGCACCCAGCACTGTGTCTTTCTGACACTTCTCTATACTTCCCTCCCTTTTGTCTAGTGGTTGATCACAGGTTGTTCTTTGTCAACTTCCATATACAGTCTCAAGCTAAAAGTCTTTACGTCAAGTCCTAACTGAAGGGTTAAATCTCCGGCAGTGTGTGTGGGGATTTAGCTATTAGACTACTAGCAACATTAATGGAAGCCATGCAATCAAATCCCTGTCCATTATGCTGAAGGTGTACCCCTACATCGATGTAAGTAAAATAGGTCTCTCCCATACCATCATTGAGTCTTGCAGCCCTAGATAGCTAGGCTTAACCAAATGACTTATTGAAAACAGAGGGGGTGCTAAAAAAATTTAGTCTCACAGATACAGAGAATAGAGAAAATTTAGGCCTACTGAAAGAACAATCTTTAGCCCAAACATCTAGCTGAGATATTCTTCCACCTGTGACAGCTTTTCCTTATGCTGTTGTTCCTAACTCTTTGCATTGCCTGTGAAAAGTTGAAGCATTTTATTACTAGCCTCTGGGTCTCCTTTCTGTTTACTCTCACAGTTTTCTCAAGCAGTTCATTTATACAATACACCTACCAGTTCTTTACACAAAGAACTGTGTTTCCAGACCCAGTGCAGAATCATTGCATCTCCAGTATACCTTGTCACAACCCAACCCAGGCCCTCTCATTTTCAAGGCTACATTGAGTTCCCGGTGGAGCAGGGGGTAGTGGACATCTTATTTCACTGCATCCCCCCACACTGGGTAGGCTATTGGCCCTTCAAGGCCAGCAGCATGCATTTTCAGCAGCAGAACCCATGATCTTCTGCTTATAATGTTCTACTACTTGTGAGAACCATATCATTGGGAGCTGGGAAAAGTCTTTTCCTTGGTGACATTTCTAGACCCTAACTGCATAGTTGCACTTTGTATTGGGCTTTTTAATGCAAAACCATACATTAAGATTGAATTCTCACGTTCTGTAACAATAGTTTCAAAGCTCTTTTCTCACACAGGCACAAAGCTGCTCCCATTGAAGTCACTGGGAGCTTTGTCATTGATGTCAATGGGAACAGATGGGCCAATGTATTTATTAATATTGTGAGCCAGTGATGTGCTCAGTACTGTACAGAACACACATTAAAAGGGCCACTGGTCTAGAGAACTTGCAATGCAATCTGAAAAAGACAAATGATATAGGGTGCACTGGGAGACCTAAAGTAAGGGGCTGGCATGGCCATATTTTAATTGGATTTACTTTTCCCTGTTCGTGGACATTAAGGAAAAATGAGTCTTAGTTGAAATTTATATAAAAAGTGAGTAGAAGCCTCGCAAACTAGGCTTGGGAGATTGTTCCATGACTAGGGGGCAGCATGGAAGAAGTCAGACAGATAAAGAGAGAAAACAAGGGGGCATAGTAGTAGTAAATATTATGGGAGTGCCCAAATCCCCCAGTTAAGATTGGGGGCCCCATTGTGCTGGGTTCTGTATAAATACTGACAAAAGACAATCCCTAACTGGAATGGCTTGGCATGGAGGACACTGCCATGGATGGAGTAAAGAAATGGAAGGGAACTGAGACAAGGAATAAGAGCTGAAGTGCAGGCTGTGACAGAGTTGTGCAGGAACTTGAACATGAGGACAAGAAGCTTCATACGATGTGCAAGGAAGAGTCAGGGGGTTTAGATTTTTAAGGCCAGAAGGTACAACTACGCTCATCTAGTCTGACCTTCTGCCTAACAGAGGCCATAGAATTATTAATTATTATGTATTTGTCCTAGAAGGGAGCGACATGATCAAAAGGATCAGGGCTTGTATTTCTCCTTAGGCCTAACAGTATCTTTTTGCACTGCCTTTTATTTCATGTTATTAGAACACAGACCAATAGCAGACAAAATTAATGTGGAATGTTAAGTTCATGTACAGTACACTGGAAAGGGTGAAACCTTCAATCAGAAATGAAATCAATATTTCACCAGGAAGGTTTTATTCTTAGCAAGTCATTCTGATGCTAGTTATCAGACTTCCAGACGTAAAACATAGCATTTGAGAGCAAAGTAGAAAAGGGCACTGGTCCTGTGAGTCCTTGCTAATTAACCAAAAAAAAGCAACTTCCTAGCTTGTCCTTAAGAGCATACGGGGGTGGTAAACGTGAGCTGTTCCATCAAGATGACAAGTCTGGTCCCACCAATGAGCTTGGGTGACTGGGAAGTGATTAATGTTTACAGTTGCAAAATGAAACATTTATTTATTGTTAGGTGGAAGGAGCCAGACCGCAAATTAAAACAAGCAAACAAACACTGTTAGCCCTACTGATATTTATGCAGCATATCTTGACTACTAGAAGGAAATATGCTGTAGGCATATGACTTGAAATAAATATATATAGGGCCAGGTTCTGCTCTGGGATGCTTGATATGGGATCTTTTAATATTTCAACTGGAGCTCCATAATACAGCTGGTTAGGAATTATTTTTGAAACAAAAAAAGCTGGTTTTCTGTTTTAAACCAACTTTTCATTTCAAAATTTATGCTAAGAAGAGTTAAAAAAAATTTTAATGGTCAAAATTGAAATGAAATACTGATTATCCCAAACCAATATATTTGTGGGATTTTCAGTTAATGAAAATTTGAGATTTAGAGTTTTCATCCCAGGCTAGAATGGGAAAAACTTTTTGCAGAATGGAAAACCTATTTCCTGCCTAACTCTACTCCATATGCACATCTAAGTGTAACATTTCTGAATCTGACTCCTTCCCATATGTCAGATGTCACACGATAAAGGCTCCGCTATCTCCATTTATCCTGGGATGCTCTTTGCATTTCTTCTGAGTTAAGTCCCATAAGTTTGCCCTCTCAAAGTACAGTTCAATGGAGGGATTCTTTCGGTGGTCCCCTTTTACCTATTCCTCCAGCTGCCCAATGGCATGTCTGCCATGGCTGATGCTCTGATGACGTCGCAGATATTTCCATTTTCTTTTCTGGATAATTTTGGATATAAGAAGTTGTTGAACTTCCTGATCAATCTCAACATTTGTTATGAATTCACTCTATTTAATATCTCATATTTTCTTTTTCTTTTTAAGGCATTTAGACATCTGTCTTTATCTTTGGTAGATTTCACAACTATATATTGAGGTGGAAATAACAGTTGAGTTAAAGATATATAGCTTTGTCTATTCAAATACCAAATCTTGTTTAAGCTGGTGAGTGCAGCTTCCACCCTGCCAGCTTGTGACATGATTTCCTCCTGGACATTCCCAATGGCTTGAACGTTACTGCCAATGTATATGAATTGACTCACCTCTTATATTCCTTTGCCTTCTTAGTACTTGAGTTGGGAGTTACTGGGGTGCTCATTACATTTGTGTTTTTCATAACTGATTATTAACCCCGTCTTTTTTGTGATGCCTGACAGTCTTTCATTCTTTCATTTAGCTGTCACTTAGAACATCTCTGTCATTAGCAAAATCTAGATTTTTTTTCTGGTGTTGAGCCACTGGATGCCTGTGCTGTATGTCTACAGCTTTTTCTCATAATGTAGACAATGGCAGTGCCAAACAGGAGAGGTGAGAGCATGCATCCTTGTTTGACATCAGTGTCAATGTTAAACCATTCACTCAAGTCTGTATTTACTTTAACTGTGCAAGCTGCACCTTGATATGGAGCCTTAATCATGATAATTATTTTTACTGGCATACCACAACACTTAAAGATATTCCAGAGTAAATTGCAATAGAGACTGTCAAATGTTTTATTGAAATCTATGAAGTTTATGAGGAGTGTGTTTTACCAGGATAAAATTTGGCTCTTATGTAATCAAATAAAATAATCCGAAGACTGGTATATATTCATTTGAGTGAACTTCAAAAAGGTTCATAGGATAGAATAGGTACTAAAATGTTAGGATACTTCTCTAAACCAATTAGGGTCCCAGTCCTGAATTTCCTACTGAAATTAACGGGAAATTTTGGCACACAAGGAATGAAGTTCGGGACTCTTCTTCTGGAAGTTAGGGCCCAGATCTTACTCCAACTCTACTGTAGTCAATAGTAAAACTTCCATTGACTGCAGTGGTAAAGGATTAAGCCCTTAGAGGAAAGACTCACAAGAGCATAACATTTTCTGGTTCCATGAGGAGCTGGAGATATTGGAGCCTCTCATGCTACGCCTGTTTCTAGTCCTTGTAAAAACCAGCAAATGCAGACAGGTAAACATTTCAAAAATAAAAATGTAACTGAAATGCTTTCATATCTCCTAAAGGGTTGGAATCTGTTTGGATAAAATTGAAGATTTCACCCAAAATTCACCCATATCTAGGGTCATATATTGCCTTTCATGCATATACAGGACTGCCACTAACATCAATGGGAAAGTCACACGGATCAAAGGCAGCATCTATCAGTCTCCAGAATACATACTGAATAGCTTTCAGAAGGCAATTGACAAAAAATTCTGTTAATAGATGGATAGTTCAATAGGTGATAATAACATTCCTTGCAAAAGGTCAGCTCTGCTCAAACATCTGTTACAAGAGGAGCCATGCAAAATCCAAGGTTCACTTTGCAGGGGTCAAAGCAAACTTTTGCTTCTGTTTCGGTCTCTGTAGCCTCCTTAAGTTTTACCCTGAAGTTTGCTAGTTTCTACTGAGTTCTGCTTTGAGTTTTTGAATTTGTTTCATTCTTAATTTTGGGGAGTTTCTGGTAGCCTTAATCTTATTGAACAATGCTTTATGCCATGAGTGGTCTTACTGTGCTCGATAGCTTGATTAAGGTTACCAGAAGCTGACTTAAAGTTCTAGAGTGAAACAAACATTTGGGAAATGTTTCTTTATTCCATGAAAAAAGTGAGACAAAAATTAACAAAATTTTTCTTTTAATTTTTTGGGGGTTTTGCCAAAAAAGCTGAAAACCAGATTCTTTACACATTTCAACAACCAAAATGTGAAAAATATCAGCCAAACACAGTACATGTTCAATCTGAGAGGGTTAGGGGTTTTTCCCCAGGAAAACCATAAAATTTCTTTGCAAACAGACATTTCCCAAATAATTTCCATTTAAACTAAAAAAAAGCCATTTTTGTTTAAAAAAGCTTGACAGAAAATTTTCAGCTAGCTCTAGAAAAAAATATAAATATTTAGAATGAAATTCAGAAGAAACTTGCAAATTTCAATTCAAAACCCTACATCTACTCAAAACGGGGCCTACATCTGGGAACCTCTCAGTGAACCTTGGCTGAGTTTCAAGACTGTAACAAAACACCAAGCACAAGTTCCATGTCATTTCAGATTTCATTGTGAACATTTCACACAGCTGGATTTACGAGACAGCTATCTTCCTGACCACTGTTTTCATTGCTTTGCTTACATCATCTAATACACTGTTTCCACTATGATGAAGAAACTATCATCACCATCACAGACTTTCACTTAGGTTTAAGATTCATAATGGCTGAATAGCTTGAAGCAGTTCTCTTCCACTTAGTTCCACCCTGGTGGGAAATAAAAGCTATCTAATTAGAAACATCAATACAGGAGAATTATTTTGTCAAAACTGGTTGAAACATTTCACAAAGGTAGAAACATTGGTAACATTTATCATTTAATTTATTTTCACACACCAAAAATCCCTTATTAATTCATCCTGCTCTTGTGAATTTCCTAAGAGCAATGATGCCCCAGCTAGACTAAACAAAACATGCTCATCACTGGGAATCAGGAGAGGAGTCAGGAGGGAAATCTTATATCCCCTATTCAGTCTTTATTGATGCTACTGGAGGGTCTACCCAAGTAGGGAACACAGCACTTTATTCCAGGTGTTCTCAAAGATAAGAATAATCAAATCACATGTTTCTATGTACAAGTTCATCTCTTGCAGGGCTCAGAAAGAAACATTCTTCCCTCCCTACAATATACAGCACTGCACCATTAACTAGGTGCCAGACTAAATCCTGGACCCTGTGTGTGTGTTGAGGATGTCCATGAGGATCAGAGGGTGAGTGCCAGCAAGCCTACAATTGTTGCAAGCTCACACCTCCCCCATCAGACAATGAATTTACCTATTCTGGGATCCAATGAATTTTCTAGCACACCTGACGTGCTCACCACAACTGTATGTAGTGGGTCCTTGTATGGCTGGCTGGGAGAAATGGGGTTCTTGCCCCACAAAGAGCTACCTATGCAACTGGTTGCAAAGGAAAGGAAAATTTAGCCAGATAGAGCAGGTAGGAGCAGAAAGCAGCTGGACCAGGTCATGGGAGCTATCTTTCCAGCTGACCAGAAGAGGGGGTTGGTATTTATATCTCAGGCAGTCTGGAAGAAACCAGAACTTGAGAGTTGGTGCAGGAAACCAGCAAGGAGCCCGTTAGGGTATAGTGAGTTCTCAGGAAGCTTGGTTCTTTATTGACCAAGCTATTTATGAAGGCTGGGGTATACCTATTTAATTGGGGAACAAATATATTTTTGTCTGATATTAAGGAAGGAATCAATAAATATCTGAGAACTTGAAGGATGTGGGGGGAGGCAGCTAAGCTAAATTGCCTGCACTGCCTTGTGGAGGATGTCCAGTGCAGGTACTCATTATGGAAGGAATACAGTTATCTGATAAAATGGATTGGAAAAGGATTTAAGGGAAAACATCCCTCAAGGGAGCTGAGGAAAGGGGGGTTTCGAGGCTTCTATGTCTGGAACAGCAGGCAGCCAACCCCCTTCCTTTTATAGTCCTCTTAAACCCTCATATGAGGGGAAGGTGGCAGATTCCCAGCAAGAGGATGGCTGGGACCAGGTTAGGGATTACGTGGAAATCGCTATGACCAGCATTGTACAATTTATTGCCAGGTACTCCCAGATATTTTAAGAGAATAAAGTTGTGGCCTAATCAAACCACATCTGTTGCCTCCTGTCTTTCTTCTGGTGTGGTCACACAATACCAATGAACACAGAGAAAGCTCCCAAAGAGCTCCCCTACTCATCTTCATTGGAGTCCCTGTATATCTTTGTGGGGGCGGAATATTTGTCCCTATAAATGTTCCACCACTTTGTGTCCAATCTAGGCCAACCTACACAACAATCCAGGAGAGGTGGGGCTAGAACACTATTATTCTGAGGAAAATAAAAGTCCAGTTTTCCCACATCCCTGGTTGCTGTCCAAGATGGCAAGAGGAAGGGAAGCCTCCTTGTGACCTCGGTTTCTCCTTCCAAACCTACCCTTGTGTGTCCATACAAATTGTCTCCACTACTGGTATGACTTTCTGCTGGACTAGTTCAGCCAAAATAGAAGTTCTTCATGGATCAAAAGATGGTCCAGCAGACAAATTGCAGGAGATAGTTTAGAAAAGCTGCTGCCTTGAACTCTAGGAGTAGCTGTGTTTCACGTGTAGGTTAAGTGATCCCTGTACATAGGTGATCGTCACTACACTTGCACAGCACTTTGAAACCTGTGAAGGGTATCACAGTATATTTACCAATAAACAACAACAGAGTCCAACTTAAAAAAAGAGCCTCACAACCTTATTTCCAGAATGAAGAGTAGTCTCCAAATTGTCCAAACTTCAGGACATAGGATACAATTTTCAAAAGCTTCTAAATGATTTAGGCATCTAAGCTCCATTTTCATAAGTGACTTAGGGCCAGATTTTTAAAGGTATTTAGGTGCCTAAAGATGCAGATAATCCTACTAGGATTTTCAAAAGTGCCTAACTTCCCATCTTTACACATCTAATACCTTTAAAAATCTGCCCTTTAAACACTTGAGAGACTAAGGGCATATCTACACTTACTAGTAGATCGGCACTGCTGCAATCAATGCAGCGACTGTCGATTTAGTGGGTCTGGTGAAGACCCGCTAAATCGATAGGAGAGTACTCTCCCATTGATTTGTGTACTCCACCTCCCCAAGAAGGGTAAGGGAACTCGATGGGAGATGCTGTAGCCGCGTCAGTAAGTGGATCTAACTATGTCGACTTTGTTACGTTATTCACGTAACTGAAGTTGTGTAACTTAGATCAATTTAGTGCGGTAGTGTAGACCAGTATCACTTCAAATTGCCTTACTCACTTCTGAAAATGGAAGTGAGGTGCGTTTGAAAATATTACCCATAGTATCCCCTTATTCCACATTGCAGGACTCCTAAGGGGATGGATGATATTGTGGTTAAAGTGCAAGGCGAAGATTCAGAAATTCTGGGTTCAATTCCCAGCTTTTCCAAAAGCTTCCTGTATGACTTTGGATGAGTTACTTAGTCTCTTTGTGACTCAGTTCCCCATCTGTAAAATGGTGATAAAACTTCCAGTCTCCCGTGTCTTGTCTCTTTAATTTGTAAACTCTTTGGGACAAGAACTGTCGATTACTATGGGGGCCCAGATCTCCATTGGAATGTCTACGTGATCGTGGAATACAAGTAGTAGTAATTTCACATGAAAAACTTGGGAAGGATGCTAAGGTTCAGGACACATGGAAAAGTTTGCTATTTGCAAGTGACTGAGAAAGTCTTCCGGGAATAGGAAATTTGCAGCCTTTATATATTATCTGTATTCATTCTAACCTCTTTCATAAGTGAAATCCCTGGAAAATCTACTTAACTTTTAGGTAATGAAAGGGAACCCTAATCCTCATGGAATTTTAGATTCTTTAATTAAACCAGCAAAATGCTATTTTACAGCAATGGCTTCCAAGAAATAGATACTGCCCAACAAATCTACCAGGATGACATAACACTGCCAGTTTTAAATATCATTTGAAAAAGGCATTACACAAAGCTATCTCATGAACAAAAGAAAAAATAGTGTTTTTGAAACATAGGACCTTTTAACACTGAGTAAGCTTCTGTAAACTGAAGTCTTTTACAGGTATAGTTTTCAGTAAGGGTCAGGAAAATTCATTCATCAGAATTACGGGAGATTAAAATTTTAATGTTCCTATAATATTTATAGGAAAAATGTCAGCAGTATAAAATGGACTTAAATCATATTCATTAATTATTAAACATTTCTCTACATTTCTTGAGTGAATTTTTTAATGGAATGAAATCTCCTCAACTGCAGTAACGTCACTGCTGTCTATTTATAGTTAAGTTGTCTTTGGGTATGGAAGTGCCTTTTCATGTTGGTATCAAAGCAGGTTTTCCCTTTGTAGCAAGACTTCTAATCTTAAATTAAAGTAATCCATTACTTGGTGAATGAAAGAGATGGAACTGAGAATACCTATTGAATTTAATAGGATGCCAGGCATACATTTACAATACTATTGTTAAAACAAAGTCAAGATTGGGGGGGGGGGTTCCCTAAAGGGATAATATACTCTTTTTATTTATATTTTAAAGGTCTTATCGAGATCAGGAGAAATGGGGTTTCTTCTTTTCCTTTGAGTATTTTCCCTAGGCCAATACCATTAAGCACTTCTAAGGTCAAAGTCCTGAATGAGGCTTCATGAAATTATCCTTCCTTTAATTCAAGAAAGACCTCAATCACCCACCAATCCCAATCCTAATGCCCAGTGTTAGGTTTGTGCATTTACCTGGTACATTCTATCCTGTCTCTGCAATTTCTTTAAAAATATTAACAAGAAGTGGTGATGCAGAAAATTAAGGAGCTTCACCTTTCCTGCACAGTTATATGTACAGAGGGCCTGAAGCAATGACACTTGAAGTCAATGGAAGAACTTCTATTGACTCCATTGGGCATTGGATTGAACCCAGATTTTCCAGCAGTTTCACAGGGTCACTGCTATATGTGCAGTTTTTGCAGACATATGTGTTTGCACATATAATACCTTCACTTGCATATGGATACTGGGTAATTTCCTGTGGAAATGGGCAGTTAAAAGTATAGTAGACTTACAACTCAAATCATTTTCCTTACTTACAACTTGTCTTGAAGTTAAGAATGAATTTATTTTTTTAATTTTCTCTTGCTTCTGTTTTATACATATAAAGAAGAGTACTTAAGGAAGAAGAGGGAGTAATTAAGGAGGAAGTCTAATGTGACTGTCCCTGAAAAACACTATTATAACACCATTGAGGACGAGGGGAAAAATCCCTTAGATCTGTGGTCTTTTTACATACAAATACAATAAATGTTCTTAAAGTAGCAGAGTAAATAACTTTCTCTTTAAAACTCCATATTTCCTTGGGCTGGTCAGCTTTGGGTCTGCAGAAGCTGCCAATCACTAATTCTGCAAATACGTTCTTAAGGTTATGGATATTCAGTGGGAAAACTCATATGAACTAAAGTTTGTGTGTTAAGTCTTTGCAACACTCGGGCCTTATTACATACATCAGGCTAAAAATTCAGTAGTCCTTTCAAAGTGTACCCACATATATTGTGCACAGATACCATGGGATTTGCTAGTCCTAAAGAAACTCATGAGGCTGAAGGAGGTCCAGAAGAAAGCTAGTCAGCACCAGGAAATCCACTGCAGTCTGAAAATGATGCTGAAATGTATGGGTCAAATTGAGAATAGAGAATCATCACCAGTTATATATACTAACATTTTGCTAGTACCAGTTTTGTCATTATCCAATTTATCCACCTTTTTCAGCTTCACTGAATTAGTTACAGAAGGAGGTGTTGTCTGTTTCATTGTTTCTTTGTCCACATCAAAAAGTAAGAGCCGAAGGAGTCATAGCCACATCTGTACCACTGAGGTCCATCAAACCAGTTCCAACCTGGGGGCTGAAAATGCTGCTTTTTGGAATAGAAGGAGTGAAGTCGGTATGTTCAGAGAGAAAAAGACAGGGGATGGCCAAAAAAAGTTTTTCCCCAGAAAGGTCTTCTGAGGCCTAGCATTATAGAGCCTGAAAACTGAGAGGGGGAAACAATTTGAATACAATCCCATTTAGATTCTATTTTATCTTCAAGATCTATAAAAAATCAAGTAAAATGAATACATAGTGTAAACTGAACACTTACTTCTTCAAAGAGAGGCAGAGTAAATACAGAGCTGTTATGTAAGAAAGTGCGTTAGTACAATTCCTCTGGATTACGTATCTAGAGGACGAAGTCTGTTTTCAATGGAACAACACAACCGCAGCTTGGAAATGAAAATATAATGCAGCTGCTGCAGCATAACAAGACAACTACAGCTTCAAATAAACTGCCAGAGGTAAAATTTCAGTTACCTCAGCTGGTGCTGTCTTCAAGAAATCCAGTTTTCATTCTGATCTCAGCATTTGTGTGCGTCAGCTCTTTCCATCCTATTTTTTCTCTCCTTCTCTCATCTAGTAATAGTGGGGTCCTTCAGAGTTCTGTCTGGAAAAACTAAGGACTCACTTCCCCAACTTTTTTGTGTCAGAGAAACTTCTATCTGGTCCACAGAGGTGGGATGTAGCTGTGGTGTTAATCTGAAATGGGTCAAGTCCACAATCAAACAAGTCTGACTGATGCCAGATTAAGATAATAAAGGAAAAGAATTAGAACTATCAAGGTGGAGAAAAACATGGATTGTTTTATTTAGTTATCTTTGAAAAGTTGTTATTATTATTATTCATACCAGTTTAGTCATATCACACAAAGGGGAGACCTGCCCTACTAGGCCAGTTGGGAATCCCATGCCCTGGTGAGCACTAGGTGGAAAAGCAGTCCCTAGGTGCATAACAGGAGAGCTATTTATGCTGGGGTCCAACTTTTTCCTTTACCAAACAGGTCTTGCACCAAGCTCAGCAGATTCCAGGATCTTGTCTACTGTAGGGCTAGATTAGAACAGCAGATATCACTTTTAAAGCAGTTAAAATGAGATACAACTAGCTCAGAAGGAGACTCATGCACTACCTCACACTTTTTTTTTTAACCAAACACAATTGGCTATTACCTGGCAACAGTACAGCTGTTGCCCAAAATAAGTGGTGGTTCTGATCACCCCTTGCCAGGCAGCAGAGCACCCTCCCACCCCCGAATCCCCTCTCTGTTCATACAAAAACCTGACCATCAGGCAGCACAGATAACCAGAGGCCTCCCAGCCCCCACATGCACCTTCTCCCCCTCAACAGGGCAGCATAACTCCCATTTTTGCTCCCAATGTCCAAAAGTTCCCCCACTGGCCTGCAGGCCTCCCTTGGTTTACGGAACTCCCAAAACCAGCTTGATTCCTCTGCTCTTCACATTCAAAGGATGGTGCTGACTAGCTCCTCTGCCTCATTCTCTCCCATGAATACTCCTTGTACAGCTACAGAGGTGGGGGTGGTGCACTCCACTGCTCAGACTTTGGGGCAAGCCTTTTTTCAGCCTGGGAAAAGACACTAATCATAGCTTTGCTTGTAATTTCAGTACGGGGAAAGTTCTCTTAAGGGCTGGAAATCACAAGCCCCACCCTCTCCACACTGCACTCTTTGGTGCTGCAGCTTCACTTAAAGGACTATATATTGCAACTCCTTTCTCTCTCTCTCTCTGGACTGCATTCAAAGGGCTAAACACCACCTGCCCCACTAGCCACCTCCTCTTTCTTCCAACCCAGACTGCACTTGTGGTGGAGGTAGTTAGCAGAACCCGTTTTTTTAAGGGGCTTAGTTGGTGGGGCTTGGCCCGATCAGTACCAGCCACCACTGCCAGGCAGAGAAAGGTTGTGGAACCTCAGTTAGTGTATACTGTCATTAAAAGCAGTAGCAGCTGGCATCAAATAAATACAAGTTTTAGCAATATATAGCAGTGGGGTAAGAAGAGGATTGAAAGGAATAATGCTCACTGCAATTCCTGTAAATCGGCATCACATTTAGGGGGCATATTTGATGTATGTGTGCATTTAAGCAATATTAATGTCTAATAGGCAATGCCTTGTTTGGCAGAAGGAGCTGAAAGCCTTAGTCAAAGCCAAAGGCATTTAGCCCAGCTAGTCAGTGGGCCCTGTATTCATATCAAATAGGTCCATTTCAAAAAAATCCATAAAGTTTAAGGACAAAATCCTTACTGTTAGGAAAGATGCAGAGTGAAAGGGAGAGGAGTTGTGCTGATCCAGATTCTGCAATCCTTCCTGGTAGTGAGTAATCCCTTATCCTGTGAGTGGTCGCATATATGTGGTCCAAGACCCATTCTGATGGCAGAGGGCAGCATGGCTCAGGGTGGGGTAAAGGGACCTGGTACTAGGTGCACCTTACTGGAGCTCTGAGTACAAGCAGATTTGCACTCTCTACTGCATCATGTACATGAGCCTGCTAGGACCCTGGCCTTGCTCCTCAGCAGGTAGACCAGGATCCCATTCAACTAAGTACTGCTGTTATTCTTAGCAAAATACAACAGGGACAAGTATTAATTTTACCATTAATGTGACATAATGCGACAGCATTACCACAGGATTCTATGAGTTAACACTTGTTATCATCATTGGTTTTCAATATAAATATCACTTTCTCATTACTGCATCCAGGCATGATAAGTGGTGTAATACCCACAACTTTTTGTGTGATAGGTGATAATACTCATAACTAATACTGACTGAGGGGAAATTTTGCAAGGAAACTCCTAACCACATGAAATAGACTTCCCCAGTTTCATGATTTGTTACAAACCCCAAACTCAGATTGCATTTCTGAAAAATATTCTTTAAGACGCACCAGTCTTTTGGGTGAACGTGAGCCCAGTTTTGAGCAAACTTGGATGGATGTTCCACAAAATCATGAGGAAATCACAGCTTTGCAACTCAGCGATTTCAACACAGTATTAACTTACGATTTTGGGTTTACATGAACCTGAAATTCTGTGGATGAGAACTCATGCAGATCAAAATCCAAAGAAATGGTTTTCATTAATCCCTTTGAACTGAATCTGCTGAATTTCACATCACTGTACTGATAATGCCAATAAACCATGGACAATCTTTATGCCACTTATTAGTGACTCGAATCATTAGACTCATATGACATACAAATCAGAAGTGAGTTTTGAACTTTTATGCTTTAATAAATTGCCATTCTGAATAAGACACTGATACGGGAATCCTACTAATATTGAAGCGCACTGCTATAAGCTTTAGTGCTGCAGTGTGAGTGTTGACACTGGAAATCTAAGAAAAATGATACCATTGACCAAATGCTTCCATGCACCAGCTACAAAATATGTATATTAGATGAAACAGTAATTCACCAGTAGGGGGAAGAAACACTTCACCAAACTATCAAGAGTTTAGCTTTCTATTTCCTAAAGTGAAACTGCCTTTGGTCTGTGAATGGAACACAATGACTGCATGATCTGCCCAATATAAATACAATTGGTAGAATGCCATCAGTAATGTCTCAAAGATACATGAAGCAGTACTGTTCCCAAACAGCCATGCCTAACCACATGAAAGACAAACAGAATTTAAACTGACACAAACATGTGATGATAAAAAGACTTTTTCAACCCCCTTTACAAAGGGAATTAAGTGTAATGTTTATACAAGCCATAGAGAAATAAGAATGAAAAACAGGTGACTGTTAGTTGCACATAAAAGGCCAGAAGGCTGAAACACTTTCAGAGAAAAAGATAGAGAGCTGTGTATTTATAAATGCATTGTGTTGTTCTGATTTATCTCATGTCAGTCGAAGATGTGAGGATTTGTAGAAAATCAGAGGCTTATGGAAACCTTTAGAACTTTTATAAAATCTCTAGATGTTTGGCCAAACATTTTGGAACTACTACGTGGGTTTAAAAAAAAAAAGAACAAAAAACAAACAAAAAAAACTAGAGCTGAATTCTGCACACAAACTTTGGACACAGACATTGACTTAATGCGAGTTTTGCTATAGTAAGGACTTCAGGATTTTGACCAGGGCAAGTTGTGTGTGTATATCTGAAACAAGAACTGGGCATATAGATTTTCAAGGGAAATTGAGATGAATGAGCCCAAAACATGGTTAAGTAACTTAGGCCCTGGTCCAAGCCCCATTCAACTCAGTGGAAAGACTCCCACTGGCTGCAGAGGGCTTTGGATCAAGCCCTCAGTATTTTACTTTGCCATCCTGTGGCAAGAAAATAATATAAAAATACAGTAAAAACTTTGTTTATAGATTTGTTAATTTTTGATGGGATAGACTCTGATTTATCTATTCTTTTGTGGTCTTCTGGTTTTATCTCTTCATTGTCTCATTTCTTTTCATGTTCCATTAGGGCAGCTAGCATGGACTAGCTGCTCAGATAATAAACGGATAGTGTTTTCTGCTGTATATATTTTAGTGCTTTGTCCTGACCAATAATTTATACCATAGTTTTAGTGATGTGTCTTCCTTCCTTCATTTCCCTTGGGAGACTATTTCAGTTTAATGGTTAGCAGCGTTAGACATTTTTTTCCTAATTTTTACCTTACATTTTCCTTTGCTTAACTATATCTCATTACTCCTAGTTAAATGCTCTTGGGCCCCCTAAGAAATTATGTTCCATCTCAGTGTTTGCACCTTTCATCTATTTTGTAGGGAGTTCTCATCTATAGCCCTGTTAGCTGCTTTGTGGCCAAACTATACACTTTCTTGGATGAAAAATATAGAATCCTGAGTGGATCAAAAGGACTATTCATCCACAAAGAAATTAGAAGAGGATTGTACAGAATGAGCTACCATGGCTGCAAATCTTCAGTTATGGAGATGCTACATAAGAAAGAGAAGGTACACATTTAGGTTTTTGAGGCCTGATCCAATGCCCATTGGAAAGCCTCCCATTGACTTCAGTGGGATTTACATCAGTCCCTTAATCTCACCAAACAGATCAGTCCCTCTACCCCTTTAATCATGTTATTTTTTTTCTCCTCTAAGGTCTGAAGTGTCCAGTGGAGGAGGAGTCTCAGCAAGTGCCCTACAGAGAGACCACAATGCATTGTCTCTCTATATGCAGCCTAAATCACATTAGCTCTTTTGCCACCATATGGCATAATAATATTCTTGTTTGGCTCCCTCCATCATCTCTGTTTGCAGTATTGCAAACTTATTTTGAATGTGATTTCCCTAATTGGATTGGGAGGCAGGACAGGAATGCAAGTGTAAAACTATATTTGTATTGCACTAGCAACTCGAGGTCCCAACCAAGATCGGGTTCTCATTGTGCTAGGCACTCTGGCCCGGAACCACAAAGGGACTTAGGCTATTCAACACCTAACTTTTAGGTGCCTAGAAAATCAATGAAACAGTAATGTGAGCCATAAAGCCTCACTTAGGCACTGCATGGGGAGAGACAGATATATTAGAATGTGAGCCACAAAAGCCAGCATGCTCGGTGAGGAGCCACTTAAGCTAGCTCATGGGAGATACTGAAACTATGGATTGAGAGTTCATTTTAAGTCTCAGGACTAGAGCTTTCAAAGTAATGAGGAGTCCGGTGGCACCTTAAAGACTAACAAATTTATTTGGGCATAAGCTTTTGTGGGTAAAAAACTGAAGAAGTGAGGTTTTTACCCACAAAAGCTTATGCCCAAATAAATTTGTTAGTCTTTAAGGTGCCATCGGACTCCTCATTGTTTTTGTGGATACAGACTAACACAGCTACCCCTCTGAGCTTTTAAATTAGGCACCATTGCTTACATGCATGAAACCCAGCTGTATGTCCCAGCCAATGGAAGTGTGCACACATAATTCTCAAATCTGGCTGGTTTATGTGTGCCTAAGTATGTATGTGCCATCTTGTGTATCCCTAACAATGGGCATTTAGGGGCATAACTAAGACTATAATTAAACACTGTTGCTAGCTGTTTTCCTCTGATGAATGTGTGATCCTGTGCTCACCCTTCCAGTTGAGATTATTGATGTATGTGTTGTTGTTTTTTTCATAGTCTGTTTGCTGCATATTCATGCCTACACACAGATTCCAAGTCCATCACGAACCATTGTGATCATCTAGCCTGACCTCCTGTATAACACATGCCACAGAATTTCCCCAAAGTAATTCCTAGAGCACATTGTTTAGCAAAACATCCAATCTTGAGGGGTATGTCTTAACTTAGGGAGTTAAATGCCCAAGTCTGGGTTGCAGGAAGGCACCTATCTCTACTAGCAGTCCACATATGGGAACTCCTCTCCTGAGTCAGACTGCTTAGAAGCCTAAGGCAATTCTTGCATGAATGAGTTAAGTGCCTGCCTCACTCCACACACCAATGGCCAGAGGAGGAGGTGGTAGTGCCACCCACCTTATAACTTTTATCCCAGTGGTTAACACACTCACCTGGGGTGTGGGAGACCCAGGCTCAATTCATTCCTCAAACAGAGGGGAGAAAGGATTTGAAGAGGGGTCTCCCACCTCTCTGGAAAGTGCTCTAACCACTGGACTATGGGAGAATCTGATATGAGAAGCTCTCAAACTCTCCTGTTGAAGCTGTTGTACTGTGTATAAATACTTACAGAGTCACTGGGTCAGAAAGAGAGAGAGAGCGAGAGCCACTCTGTAGGACAGTAGTCAGGGCACTGACCTGGGAAGTGGGAGACCCAGGCCCCTGCTGACAATGAATCTTTATTTATCCAAAGTGGAACAGGTTCAATAGGAGAGATTCCATAACTCAGTGGTGAGAGCATGTCTGTAAGTTGCAAGAACTCCCCTGTGCCCCCCTGCATTCAAATCCTTTCTCCTTCTCTGCCTGAGGGGAAAATTTTACCCAGTTCTCCCATATTCCAGGGGAATACTTTAATCACTAGGAATTCAAGCACAGAGAGATTAAGTGATTTCCCAAGGTCACCCAGGAATTCTTTTGCAGAGCCTAGAATTGAATCCAGATCTTCCAATTCCTGATCTTCTGCTTTAGCCACAAACCCATCTTTCCTGATGAGGCATAATAAAGCAGAAAGCATGCCAACAGCCTCTGTTTACAAAGAATAGTTCTAATTCCTTAGTAAAATGTTACCTTTCCTCCAAAACAGCCATCAAAATCATCAACCAAGTGACTAAATAAATAATTTCTCTTTAAGAAAGCAACAGCTGATCAGTTTCTATGTTGATTATGTTGAAGACAAATTAATAAAATTATGTACAAATCTGTTTATCATATGGTATCATCCTTAAGCTGCAGGTGTGCTTGATCAAATTATTAATACCCTACAGCTTTCCCAGCTGTCCAATTCTGTAATCACCTCAACTGAGGGTTTGTTTATTACTAAATCAAAACATAAATCTTCAGTTTGAGGATATGAAGGGTATGAAATACACTGTGCATTGTGCCATTTCAATGAGAAATAAGAGTTCAACTGCCACCTGCAAACTGCACCAGAGTCCACTGAACATTTATAGTTTGGGGAAGGGGTGCTCCAATGCTAGTTTTTCTTCCTTCTGCAATGTCACAGTAGAATTACACAGCACTTCTGGTCACAGCAGATGAAGGCACAGAAAATGGTTCTCCTCAGCTTTCTGGCAATACAAACAACTAATTAAGGTTCAAAGTCAGTTTTATTTTTTATGGGTGTCTTTCCTTTCTTCTGGCATTGTTCAGGTTCCTGTAACAGGGTGACATGTATGAGTTTAGAACCTGAGAAGTCAAGTGACTAGTAATGGGGAAAAAACCACCTCTCAGGGGACAGAGAAAGCCAGAATTTTAAGTCATCAAGGCATGTAGAAAAGTCGCACACATCCAGAATAAGAGCACTCTTTTCAGAACCACCCCCCCCCAATGCATGCCAAGTCACACAAAGTAAGACAAAGAAACTGCACACATACACACACCATTAACATAGCCATGCTTAAGATGAGTTGTGAATGCACCACTTAAAGCCAGGAGGGACACAGTGCTAGAGACACAAGAAGGATGCTGATAAATTGGAGAGGGTTCAGAGAAAAGCCATGAGAATGATTAAAGGATTAGAAAACATGCCTTATAGTGACAGACTCAAAGAGCTCAATCTACTCATCTCAACAAACAGAAAGGTATGGAGTGAGTTGATTATAGTCTATAAATACCTACATGGAAAACAAATATTTAATAATAGGCTCTTCAGTCTGGGAGAGAAATGTATAACACAATCCAATGGCTGGGAATTGACACTAGACAAATTTAGACTGGAAATAAGGCATAAAATTACAGTGAGAGTAATTAACCATTGGAACAATTTACCAAGATTAGTAGTGGATTCTCCATCATTGACAATTTTTAAAATCAAGATTGGATGTTTTGCCAAATAATATGCTCTAGGAATTACTTTGGGGGAATTCTGTGGCCTATGTTATGCAGGCAGGTCAGGCTAAATGATCACAATGGTCCCTGCTGGACTTGGAATCTATGTACAGGCATGAATATGCAGCAAACTGTCAGACTTTGAAAAAAAAACTACATACATTAATAATCTCAACTGCAAGGATGAGCACAGGATCACACATTCATCAGAGGAAAACAGCTAGCAGCAGTGTGTAATTATAGTCTTATGCTATGCCCCTCAATGCCCATTGTTAGGGATACGCAAGATGGCACATACATACTTAGGCCCACTTAAGCCAGCCAGATTTGAGAACTGTGTGCGCGTGCTTCCATTGGCTAGGACACACAGCTGAGTTTCATTCATCTAAGCAATGGTGCCTACTTTAAAAACTCTGGCCCTGAGACTCAAAATGAACTCTCAATCCATGGTCTTCTGTTTAGAAGGGGCATTTAGTTAAGGGTACCAAAGATTAAGGCTTCTAAGAAGGCTCATTAAATGCCCCTTTTCTCTTCCCTAAGGGAGAATGTGGTATGGTAAGGATATCTTTGACAGCCTGTTAGTGTATAAAGCCTGGCCTTTCCCGAGACAGATTAGAATGATATAAGGTCTGTTGGTGGAAAAAGGTGAAGGCAACAAAGAAAACAAAAACCAAGCTTCAGTTCTTCAACTCTGCTTACTGTTTGTTAATGGGCTGGGGGATGGTTGTTTGTTTCTTTTGATTGATCTTGTCACAACTCCCTTTGCTTTAAATTACAGAGAAAATATGTCAAATATTCTAATAGCACTGAGCCCTTAGACCTTGAAAGG
This sequence comes from Terrapene triunguis, assembly GCF_002925995.2. Taxonomy (NCBI): domain Eukaryota; kingdom Metazoa; phylum Chordata; order Testudines; family Emydidae; genus Terrapene; species Terrapene triunguis. The sequence continues at coordinate 13,739,645 of NW_020664447.1, forward strand.
GCAATAACTTAGTATAATTAAAGGCTTCTCGACAGATATAACTCTCCTCTCCCAGTGCCCAGAGAACAATGATATTTAGGATTGTTAAAATTGTACACCTCTTTTGAAACAGCTTTATAAAATGGAAAATTCTGCAGAAAACTATAGATAATCCAAACATAATTCCCAGCAGACTACATCTCTCCTCAAAGAACTCAGATAATTCCTAGAGAATTCCAATAATTTGTGGTATTTTCTGTCTGGCTATTTTAAAGGGTGATTTTATACATTTGCCTCTCGGTTTGTATAGTAGCTTTTTTTAAAAAAAGCCTTCATGCACATTTCCCTGAAAATAGTTGTAATTGTTTCAGTGCCACTAAAAAAAAAAAGTTCATGCTCTTGGAAATTAATTATGCTATTTTCTCTCATCCAGAATAACTACTAAATGCTGAAGGCAGCTGTTTTTACATTGATAAATGTAGAATAAAATGTACAGCTCCCATTAGTACTTGTGCTGTTCTAATTAAGGAGTTTTTCATAAGAACATAGGAATTGTCATAATGTATCTGCCGCATGGTCCAACTAATCCAGTATCTGTCTCTGACAGTGGCTAGTTTCAGATGCTTCAAAGGAAAGTGTAAGAACTCTCTCAATAGGCAGATGTGGGATAATCTGCCAAGTCATTAAATCCCACCCTGGTCTCTGATAGGCAGAGATTGTCTTAAACCCAGAAGCACAAGGTTTAATAACCCTTCCAAAATGTCTGTTGTTTTTCATTATAACAACTCTGTATATCCTTGCAATTCATACAAATATCCAATCCTGTTTTGAATTTTGTTAAATTCTTGGCCTCAATTACTTCCTGTGGCAATGAGTTCCATAGTTTAACAACACATTGTGTAGAAAAAATATTTCCTTTTGTTAGTTTTGAATTTCACACCCTAAAATTGTGGTGCTTATGAATGTGAGGCAAGAAGAAAAATGGTTAAAAAATAGATACTGTGGAATAATTCCACACACAGTTCTGCTAATCTACCTCAACCCTGACCTATTTGGTAATAGCTTTATAAACTGGACAAACATACACTAGGAACAAGCACCAAGGTCATTTTTAATTAGGTATGAAAGCATACTGCATGCGCTTTCTGGTGGACTGAAACATCTAGGTTCCCTGAAACCACATATTCAAATCCCAGCACATTCAGCTCAGCCCATCATCCTTACAAGGCAGATACCATGCAGTTCAATTTAATACATTAATACACTTTAAAAATTAGGTACCTTCAGCTCTGATTGGACACTGAAGAGCCCATGTCATTTTTTATCATTTGTTCTTGTATCCTTTTGGAAAACTCTTCTGTCCCTCTCCTATCGTGGAGATGGCTGTGGACTAGCTAGCTGTTGTTCTCTGCCCTATTTCAGTTGGTAGGTGCATGTATAGGGTTGGTGACGTTCTATATCAGTGTACATTAGTAATTATTACTGTTAGTAAGCCAAACCCAAAAGTTCTTATTCAGTTTGATTTATTCAGCCTTTCCACGAATGAAGATCTTACTGACTTCAACAAGAGTTTTATCTTAGTAAGGACCAAGTAAGGATAATTATTATTGTATTCAGTGGTGAGAAAAATGGCATTCTCCTGTATATGTGCTGCTGGAAACATTCATTTTGCACTAATGCTGGTACAGTATATTACATCAAAATTTAGATGGATGGCACGTAGATTAGTCAGCCATGTAATTATGGAAGTTACACCTGTGTACAATTACTGCAATTAACCTATTGTTTATTTAGTTCATTATTATACCTTGCCTAACAATTCCAGTACATCATTATGAGTTGGATTGTGCCTGTTAGGGACAGCCCAGGGCAGTGTGGAGACGCACCAAGAAAATTGTGCAGAACTCCCAGTTTACTGAGGGAGTTCACTAAACCTTTGTGGCTTGTTCCTTATGTTGTATTCATCCCTCTCAGCGGGCCAGTGCAGAGGAAGCACCTTTGTCCTTCCCCATTAGGGTCACTGTGTAGCCCTGTGGGAGTAGGGGTGGAGCTTTATATGGATTAAATATAATAATACATGGTGCATTAGTCAACTATCATGCAACAAAAAATATTTATTCTTTACTTATGAGCATTTTTTATTGCACAACGGCTGCTTGTGATCCTATTATATGAACAAATCCTGCAGCATTCTCACTGTCATTTTATTAACAAAGACACTAAGTATGAGCCTAACAATGTACGACCTCTGTTCTGACAAATGCTTTACATGTCTCATAATGGATATTTGCTGTGGTTTCACATTAAAGATTTTCCTCCCTTGCTAATGATGTGCCTATTATAATCCTGTTTCTTAGTGTTAACCTAAAATGTACCAAAGCAATGAAAAAGAAATGTTTACACAGATGTTTCTGTTTCTTTCGTTTTTTTTCCCTTGTACAGTTATGTGATTTCTCTGTTAACATAATGATAAACGTTTTTGCCAAAACTCAGTAAGACGTTATTGCTGAAAGTGTTGATTTTGTTACACACAGTGGTTATCACAAGGGAAAGAAACCATTACATTCTACCTGAGTTCCATGTAGGACAAGAGCCAGCTGTGCTGTTCTCAAGATATCAAGAACTACAGAGAGGAACCAGTCAGAAACTCTAGCCAGAAGGAGCAGCCAAAGCAGGGACTGCTGCACTGGGGGTGGGGGTGAGGGTGGGAGAGACAAGCGGTAAAATGGGGCCCAACCAGGGCCACCCTTCCCCATGCACCTCATGGATCCAGAACTATGAAGGGAAGACCCCCACAAAGTAGGAAACTAGGACTCAGCTCCCCTCCCCCACACCTCATGTCCTTGAAGAAAAATTTCAGAGTAGAACCAGCCATACACTACATCCAGTAGGAACAGCTGCTGAAGCAGGGACCTCTGAACATTCAGAGAACTTTCTACACTTTTCACTGGACTTTCTCTGCCCTGTGCTGATTGGCTGTTTGCTCCAACCCTCTCCCTCCTCTTCCCCGCCCTCACAGAGTCTTTACCTTAGCTTCATTCTTCACCAACCCCTTTTCTCCCCTGCCCTGTGCCCTTCACCCTTTCCCTCCAAAGTCCCAGCTCCCTTTACTTTTATTTCCATTTAGCTTAGCCCCTTCTTAACCAAACCCATCCCAAAAAGAAATTGTGGAACTAACATGATGTTTGCTGCCATCCCATTGCTCAGTTTGCTTGTGTGTTACACCCCTTCCCTCACTCTGTGTCTGTCTTGTCTATTTAGATTGTAAAGTCTTCGGGGCCATATATATTACTATGTTACATAAACTGGTTGTCAAATACAGGCACAAAGTGATTAATCCACCTCTGGATACAATTTCTTTTGGCTAATTAAAGCAAGTTTAAATTAAAAGTTTTAGGGCGGGGGGGGGGCTCATTTTTTTACCTTTGTGAGTTAGGTGGAGACCATAATAAAACTGATTAAATCACTTCTTCTCATTGATGCTCTTTGCAGGAGGCAGCATCAGAGTCGTCCAAAGCAGTTTCCCATTTTCCCCAGTCTTCTCATTCACCCCTCAACCATGTGCAAGCAAATCAGTGATGCTTCACAGAAAGTTTGTTTGGCTTTTTAGCTGAATGACGGCACCTCCAGACAAGCATAAAACATATTGCAAAACAGAAACAGAAAGGATCATCTATGAAATCAAGACGGTGAGACTCACCCTTCTTTTGTAGTGTTTTGAGATGACAAGCACTATATAAGAGCTAAACACGAATATCATCATCATCATATAAATATAACTGTTTTCAAACAAGTCTACCACACTTAGAGCTGGTCTCAAAATAGTATGTTCAATGACAAATTTCTTAAGAAATGAAAAAAATTATTTTTTTTCAAACATTTGAAAAAAAAATCCAATGAAATACCAAAGGCGGGTGGGGGAGTTCATTGAAAATTCAGAAAAAATTTGAAAGAAACAAAATTTTAAAATGTATAAACTTTACTTGATGTTTTTGTTCTTATGAAATGTGCTGGTTAGCACCTCTGAAAAATGAGGTCCTCCTTGATTCAGAGAACAAGTGCAGTAATGGTACAAATAGTGCAAGCTTCCTCACATTGTCCCACCAATCTGACTATCTTTAGGAGTGTAGAAATATTTCATGTGACATGCTTATTAAGGGCCTGAGCCAATGTCCATTGAAATCAATGGAAAGACTCCTATTGGCTTTAATAGGTGTTGATTTACACCCTAAGTCCTTAGCTTCTCTCTTTCAAACACCACAAGGTTGTCAATTGTAGCAGTGTTTTTTTCTGACATGAACATTTTGCCCATGGAGGACTGAATGGAGACCATCAAATGTCCATGTGAGAGACCATTTTCATGGAGACCATTTCACATAGGCCCCTGAATCAGCTTATTTTGTTTACTTACGTTTAACAGGGATACAAAAATATAGCTTATAAAGGAAGTTAACCATCAACTTTCCAACTTTCAGGTATAATGACCTGTTCCTTTTGGTAACTAATTATGCTGAGGAGCTATGTGCCTTTTAAACTTTTTTCAGTAATATTAAATAAAAATTTTGAATACTTTCTAATATAATTCTTGCCGTAAATTAGCATTGTTGGGTTTTTAAAAAACTTTAAACAAGCTTGAGTCTATCTGTATTATATAAAAAGACAAATATACAGGCAGCAGAATTATTCTGTCAACAAGTTTGATAACATCAACAGCCATGAAATCAAAAGTTACTCAAAGCTCTTGAGGGAATGTTGATGTCATTCCTTATATACGGTACAAATTCCACTGTATAGTTCCAGCATAACTTTAGTAACGTGTACACTCACAATAATGTAGGCTGTTTTCCATAGATTACAGAACACTAGCTGTGCAAGTAGTTCATAGAATTATATATGGGCCTTAAGATGCTGGTAAAAAAAAGGTTTTGGGATTCATAGTGGAATACATGTCCAAAAGCTCTGAACACTGTAAAAAATAGCTTCATCCATAAAGAATGGAATCCAGAAATGGCAGTTATGAACACTTGCAAAGATTCTTACTGAAAATTGGGCTGATCAGAAATATTACATAGAGAGATATATAGATTCTTAGATAATAGGATTAAGGATACTCAGCTCACAAAATATTCTGATTAGTAGAGCTTTCTGAAATTTTTCATTTGAAACTTTATTTGTCAAAAAATGGATTTTATTTAAAAATGAACATTTTCTGCAAAAAATATTCATTTTTTTAATTCCAATTTTTTTCAACTAAAGAACAAAACAGATTAAAATAATTGTTTTCAAGTTTTATTTGTCCACTCCTCCCCCTTTTTCCTCTTTTTCTCATTTTGCTCATTTCCCCCCTTTTCCATTTTGCAACTGAAATTGGGAGAGCAGAGGAAATCAAATCTGAAAAGCAAATAATTTGGGGGTTAGTTTTTGGTTTTCTTATTAAAAAAAACAAAAAATTTGAATTTTTTGAAAAATGGAAAATTTTCAAAATGTTTCATGTAACAAACTTGATTTTTCCATCAGCTCTACTAATTTATTTTCTAACCCATTTATTCTGATTCAAGCAACACAGGAGGCCTTCTCTAGAGCATCCAGTCCCAGCAAGAGATTCAGCCCACTTATCTTTGACTGTTCTTATTGTGTAATTAAAAACAAATAGGAAAAAAGAAAATTAGCTACCCAGAATTCTCAGACCAAGAGTCAGACTAAAGCTTTTTGAATGATTAATTGCAAATAAATTATTCATTGAATTTAGCTCTTTTTTCTGCTTGAGAATCATTCAGAAAGACTTTCACATATACTACTGAAATTCCTTTTTAGAAATTGTATGATAAGCTAACATGAACAAATTTCAAATTACATGAACAAATGGGCTGTTTCTGATCTGTTCATTTCAATTGTCTCTGTTTTGCTGCTGATGGAATATGGTTAGTTACCTACACCACATGGTATTGTTTCTGCTCCTTGATGGGATGTTTTAGACAGCTAATTAACAAATGACAAATAGCAAATGATGAATAACAAATATTCTTGTTTGCACATGGATACCATTGCTGGCATACCAACATGGATATTTGTGTGAAGGTCATCCATTCCCCAAACATTTGTGCAAGATAAAATACTGGTTTTGTAGTATTTAAGCACCTCTGTTTTAGACTGTGACCTTGGTCTATGCTGAGAAGAGATCCATGCTATCTACAGCTGTGACAATCTAATCTATCTATCCATGGCATTTGATTTGTAAAGCACCTGTCACTACAGTTCATAGACACTTAAGTTACACTTTTGTAACAGGATTTTTGCATGGCTTTTTATGTAATGTTCACAGGGATATTTTTCAGAAAACAGTGCTACTCAAAGTATGTTATAGATTACTCCATGAGTCCATAATTTTCTGAAATGTTTCCAGTTGTTCTTTAAACTTTGTCCAAGTTAGCAATGAAAACTGTGGTAAAGCCCTGCATCCAACAGCCATGTTTCTTCCCCATTAACTTTTTACACACACACAAACTATACATAAACTTCTCATAATGTGTTAACCATTTACTCCCTAATCTTACCTATACTTGAAACACTGGATTATATATAATATGAATAATTAAAATATAAACCAAGTACCGTATTTCTATTACACAGTTTACAAACAAACAGCCATGTTTAAGCACAATTGTAGATAATATATTGTAGTTCTGCTACCAGTATGGGCAGGACTTTGGTGAGAATATATTATGAAGAATTTGACTTCACGTCTCATTTATATGCTAATCCTATAAAATATTAATTCAATAAAGCTTAATTGCTTGCATATAGGATAAAAGTCAAAACGAGAAACAAGCAGAAATAGTCACGTCTCATCTCCTACAGGTTAGAGCCATCCAATCTCAGTCTTTCAACTACCTTAATCTTTGGCTCCACTTGCTTCCTGGATCTTTTTCAGAAAAGATGTTCAATATATACTGTACTGCCATTTTCTAAAAACTTCGGCTAAATCAAAACTTTGGGATACATGTAATGAACTGGCTCCCCTGTTCTGGATGGAATCAGAACTACATAGGACTGTGCTGCTAACAGTGAATGAAGATTCTCCTGAGGCCAAGTTTGAGGGCTCTGTGCTTTAAGGGCAAGATGATGGCCTCACCGCACATTAAGTAGTGGGGTCCATTGTCTGGCTTGTTGGAAAAGGTTGTGTGCCCTTTTAAGGGCTAGAGAGCCAAGGAGTGACTTTCTGCTGCAGCTGCAGACCAGGTCAGTGTGGGGACTCTGACCCATCTTCCCCCAAGGTGACCAGAAGGGGGGGGGCTATATAGGGCCATGCTAGTGCAGGAAAAGCCCTCTTATCTGGACCAGGCAGAGCAGCACCCACTCTCCCACCCTTGGAAATGGTGAAATACTGGGTTTTGTCAGGATTCACTGTGGGCATTGTGCTAGTTGCTCCTTTCATTGAGAGGGTAGGGGTAGGAGTAGGGGAGGCTGAGCCTCACTGCCGGATAAAAGGTGCCCCCCCCCTTAATTCTCATTTGAGGAGGAAGGATGGTGAGGTCCCACCAGCGGGTTGGCTGGCGACCAGGATGGGTAAGTGGGAGGGCTGACGGAAGCCTCCCGTGTATATATTGAAAGGATTATGGCATTACCTGCACTGTACCCTTTTGTTTGCCGGGTGCTCCCAGACATTTAAGAATAAAGTGCGGCCTAATTAAACCACATCCAGTGTCTCCTGTCCTTCTTCCAGCATAGCTGGACAATCTCAATTATATTTCTGCTATTGCTGTGCTTTTCCAAGTGGCCAAGGCATGCAGCATAGCAACAACCGCAGGGATGGGCTGGCCGCCGCTTGCCGCAGCTCCCATTGGCCAGGAACAGTGAACCGTGGCCACTGGGAGCTGCAGGCAGCCGTGCAATTGTAAACAAACTGTCTCACGGGCCATCAGCGGATTACCGTGACGGGCTGCATGCAGCCTGCAGGCTGCAGGTTGCCCACCATTGCTCTAGATAGTGACCAATGGTTATTACTATCTAATGGCCTACAATATATGAAATGACCTATTGGTTTTTGTCTTCCCATCCCTAGCAGAGAGATACGCACATCACTAAACCACCACCTCAGAAGGCATGAATTGTTAGTCTTAGCAGAGGCCAAGGACTGAATGGGCATATAGACTGAAGCATCCTCACATTTCTAGTGACAGTGCTCCCAGCTCAGGGCTAAGGCATATTGGCAGGCCAGCATGAAGAATCTTAAACTGTCCCTGCCCTGTGCTGCACTTCTTCTGTAGGTCTGAAGAAGACTTCAGTCTCCAGGGCTCTTAATTCAGCACTTTCCAACTGGAACTAAAAATCCCTTTATAGACTGAAAAAAGAAAGGGTCTTGGGGCAGCACAAGGGTTATGGGGGAAGATTCTCAAAGAGTGTAAATTGTCATCGTTTCATTTACCGCAATGTACACCCTCTCAGAATCTGCCCCGGGGATTTTAACTATTTCAGAACATCAGAAAATATTGCTGAAGCAACATAAACGAATCCACCTTTACTTTAAGTAGCTGAACCACAATATTACATCAGTCATATTACTCAAGCAAGGCCACTGTTGAAGTTCTCCCATATTCTATGCATAACAAGGCATAAAGTGGCGACATATTCTTGCATAAGGATAAATCAATTGTTGCTCATAGACTCATAGACACATAGACTTTAAGGTCAGAAGGGACCATTATGATCTTCTAGTCTGACCTTTCTAGTCTGACCTCCTGCACAACGCAGGCCACAGAATCTCACCCACCCACTCCTATAACAAGCCCTTGACCTAGGTGTGAGATATTGAAGTCCTCAACTTGTGGTTTAAAGACTTCAAGATGCAGAGAATCCTCCAGCAAGTGACCCGTGTCCCACACTGCAGAGGAAGGCAAAAAAAACCCCAGGGCCTCTGCCAATCTGCCCTGGAGGAAAATTCCTTCCCAACCTCAAATATGGCGATCAGCTAAACCCTGAGCATGTGGGGAAGATAATATTTATTATTTATCTAATAATTATATGGTATTTTCCTATATAGGTACTTATTTGGCTCCCATCACCATAGTATCTAAGCATGCATGCTTACATAGTCAAAGTTAGTTACATAATCATATAGATGACTGGCTTCCAATATTTTCAAATCATTTTTAATTTATACTCTTCAAATTACTATTATGTAAAAAAGCAAACAGCACTTGAAAACACAAATTTATATTAGTAAAAACTCTATCGAATTCAGAAAGATTCGATGATAGAAATATACAAGTAGATTTTAAAATGCTAAAAAGTTAAAATATTCATGTTATCAGTTTAACAGGAGCAATGAGTGCCTCCTACATGCACACAAACCACATGCCTAATCAGAAGCCTATAAAAACCTAACCTGTGACAACTGTACATACTTTTAGGTGAGTCTTATTTAAGACAGTGTAAAATGAACCAGATCTCAGACTAATCCTCCGGGCGGAATCGGGGGGAGGAACGTAAAGAGACTTTTTAAGTATTATCTTATCATTTGACTAATTTCATTTCCACATGGAAAGTATCTCTGCACTTAGAAAATAATTGAAGACAAATACTGTCAGATAAACAAGGCTTGAGAAAGGAATGCTGACATCTTCCATGGCACCCCAATAAAAAAGCCTTGACAAGCTCATTCCTGCAAAACATTTCAATAGAACACAAATGCGATATTGACACCACTTTAGCAAAGAAAGGACAGAGGACAAAAAACAAGGGTATTGAAAGAGCTTTGTGAGCCTGCATAACACAGTGGATTTAACAGAATCAGCTTGAAAAGGTGACGAATACTGAGTCTGTCACCATGCAAACTCTATGACATATGGCCAATGGGTTGTTGGTAAATATTTAATAAAGTGAAACATTAGTCTCTGACGCAAAACCTCTAGTATTACAAAGAAGTAAAGGTATTGCAACAAAGCATGTGCTCTCTTTTGACAGTGGTGCTGTGTTACAAGTTGCCCATATCTACAAACTAAAATTAAAACTCAGTCTGTTAACATACTGCAATACAACTTATCAGAAGAGGCCTCTGTAGATTTTCTTTTTAGTTAAACCTGCCTTCTGTGGTTCAACAGCTTTACAGAAGAGTAAAATTATAGTTTTTGCTGGAACATCTGTAATCCACAGAATGCACATTGCTGTTTCTCCTTTAAAATCCTGATTGTAAAAGCCAGTAGAGCTGTTTATAATCATCACATTGATCCCGTTATGTGGATACCAGTTATATAAAACTGCCACTTAGCAAAGGAATGGCGCTGTTACAGTAATACAATACTACAAAAAGTATCCATGCTTGATAAGCAGAGTTACTGAGGAATTGTCGTGATTAGACACTGGATGGGGCAATGGGTTAATATAATAGTCTTTTACCTCTGGGGTTATGAGTTCAAATCTGGGTTACAAGTAAAAATGGGTTTGGCAGCCTGAGTCACTAGTGGATCTCTATCCATTTGAGGCTGCATTATTGGCAGGTTTCAGTAAAGGAAAGACCTTAATTACTGGAGTGTGGGTTGCCAGGACTGAAGAGCAGCATGCCAGAGCTGAATGCAGTATTGCCCACCCCAAGCATTCAAACGTCAGGAGAAAAGTCACGCCTGAAAAAATCATGTGATTGGTTTCAAAATCATGCCATTATTTAAAAATAATAAATGTTGGGTTCTTTTTATTTGCTGTATGGTAAATGATCCCCTACGGTCACATTTGCTTTGCTTTGCTTTGCAATTTGCACATTTCTCTAGCCTTCTTCTCCACCTTCATGAAGGCAATAAACTTAATTTCTTTAGCATGTGAAAGCTGAGATACTAATGCAATCTCTTGATTCCAACAGCGGAGGCTTTAAGAAAAACATCAGACACTGTGAGCTTAATGATGAAAGTCATGGGAGTTGGCAATATAGAAGTGCTAGAACAGTGCTTGCCAAGTGTGTAGGATGGATGTACAGTTAATGAGCCATCAGATAAGAATGTTTGTCTCAGCTCACTTGCTCCAGGTACGCCACTTGCATCTAGAAACATCAATATGCAGAACTCAACACAGACAGCCCAGCTGTTGAATGGCTACATGCATTAGTTAGCTAAGTCCATTCTAGTATCTGGCCATCAGTTGGCAGACACCATACAGCTGTCTCTGGCCAGAGCTGTCATCCAATAATGTGCACAGGAGCACCAAATTCAATCACACCAAAGAAGCTATATTGTTTCACTTGCAAAATTACAACTTTAACGTTCCTGGAGCCTTAATGTTTCTCCTGGCCAGCAGGAAGGGAATGCATCTTTTTCTTTTAAAACAGGAATCTGGTGGTTTTCAACTAAATTCTCCCTGCAGGACAGGAAATCTCCTGCAGGACAGGTGGGATTCCAAGACTGTAAGTACAATAATACATATAATATTGTAATAATCCTTGAGAGACTCACACAGTGCTATCTCAGTAAGGTAACACCAACTGTTTTCTGGTCAACTGACTGTTTCAGTGCCTCATAACTCAGAATTAAAATTTCAGTCAAACTAGGAATAAACACATATGCACCACTCAGAAGCATTATGGATTCACTGTCAGTCAGTAATAATGATTTGGAATATTTGTTATTTAAATTTGTTTAATTCCTTTCAGCTTAAGGCATGTAACAAGGCAACTTGTCTTATGCAGCATCATAAGATCTTCCATTAGGCATGCATCAAGAAAACATGAAAAAGTCACATTAGATCAGCATTTTCAAAGCATTTAAAGTTATGCCATAATTCAATGTTCTTTCTCACTTGCATATTATATAATCTAATGTCTATAAGTTATGCTATACACACACAAAGCAGTACATAGAAAAGATGCAAAGGTTACAGGGTTAAGCACTGAAAAGCCAGACATGCCAAAATGAAGGTTGCACATGCAACCTTAACTCTGCCTCCTTGTTCAAGTGCATCATGATACAGTGTTATTACATGATCACATATTGTTTCTCAGATAAAACAATATAACTTTCTAGTTTTTTTCGTCTTCATTAAGGAGAAAGTAGGAAATGTTCTACAGATTTCTATTCAAAATGGTTGGGCGTCATTTTTTCCTCAGACTTTAAAAAACAAAATTACCTCAGGATGAGAGCTGACTAGGAAATTTCAGCCTGAAAGGTGAATGCATTCAGTGAATGACCAATGTCTGAAAATGGGGAGTTAGAAAAAAAAATGCATTTGCATCTTTAACCATAATAGTCACGAGTGCTCCATTTATAACATGAAGGAAGTTTAGAGCATTCCCTATTGGCCATAGGTTAAACTGTATTATATTTAACTCTTCTACGGTGCTTTATATTTTCAAAGTACTGTATAAACTATAAGCAATTAATCTTCACAACACCTCTGAGATTGGTAATCATTAGCTATATTTGACAGATGTGAAAACAGAGACACTGAACTGTTAAGTGACTTACCCAAGGGCACACAATAGGGACAATAGGATTACAATTCAAGAAATCTTGGGGATGATCAGACCACTGGACTACAGTGCCTCTAAGTTATGGACTTGTGTTTTTATAAAGAAGGCTGCAGTCCTGACAAGAACATTCAGTAAGCTACAGTTAAAGTCATAAAAGTCATTATGTTAAAGTCATAAATGGTGTTGCTACCTTCTATGTATTTACAGACCCTAGCCTTCTTTTAACAGTCACTAACATATGTATATAGGTGGTGATGGACTCTAACATCTAAGCATGCAGTTAATATTCCAGGCCTCATGGTGGAACCCATGCAGATGAGCATTTACAGGAAAAGTTTCATGAAAGGGATTGAGACTCCTTTTGTATGTAAACATTCACCGACATGAGAAAGTTTTCCACAGTCAGCCCCTCAATTTTTCAAGTGGACCTTGCTCATGAAAATGTGTGCACCTCTTCATATAATTTTTAGAATTTATTAACTGTACTGAGATGCACACAAAGTTATATGCACACAAATGAACCCTTGTAAATTTCCCAGATAAGTCATCCGGCCTTGCCATGCTTATTATTATTCTCTATCACTGGTGACATTAGTTTTCTTTCTAGTATGGCTGTAGCGGTGGGTATGGCAAGCTTACGACCCACATGATGTGTTTTCACTACACTAAGTAAATTGCTGAAAAGATCTTGTTTGGCAAGGTAATGTCTGCATTTATTTGATTTGTTTTACATTTAACCCCAAAAAAATCAACAACCCCAAAACCTTCACTATTAATGAAACTGTAGACTAGAGTTCAATTTCTAGTCATTAGTGGAAAACTGTACATTTGAAAAGTTCCTTATTTTAGGGCTGAAACAGCAAGAACAGATTATTTTTATTTTGTCAACAATTCCCCAGAAAAGAATAATATTAAATATTTAAACTGGAGAAAACCCACGGACACTGAAGGTATTTTCCATGCACCTTGATCAGTAGAAATGAATAAAGAACCCATTAATTATAGAAGATACATTATTGAGATTTTTGTTAGTGAGTAATAACATTCATTGACAGCCCCAAATAGTGTAATCCATCTCTGTGTCACAATCACAGCACTGGGGACTGTGATTTCAATTTGTTCTGTGCAATAACACATCTTTGTAAAGTAATTCAGGATGCTGTAATCCTTAGAGAGGTGAGCAGGCACTAATATACCTACCTATAATGTTTTTCAGATTCTAAAGGATTTATTAAAGCTGGTCATATCTGACTTTGCAGCTCAACCCACTTTGGAAAAATGCAAATTAGGATTGATTTTGAATCCTATCCCCATTCCCGCCCTCTTCCTCCCCTTCAAGCCAGACCGTTTTCAGATCTGAGGCTTTGGTCTTGCCCATTATTGCAATACAAAATTTGGAGTTCATATCTGGGAATTTTTTTCAAGACTATGTCTAATGCTAAAAGTACTCTAAAATGAACACTGACCACCCTTTTTTTCTGCCCATTAGTCTATACTTGCAGTTAGCTCATTACATGCTTAGGTAACTGATTACACCACAAATCAGTTATTTAGATATATAAGTGGCACGAAGTGTGGGTGGAAAAAAGGTGGATAAGAAAATTTCATTCATAATTATTTCCATCTTCAAATGTCAAGTGCCAAAATTTAGGCCAGTGCTTCAAATTCTGTCTTGGGTGGGATACTGGTGGGGTGTACGGGTGGGATACTGTAAGTGTATGAGGTCAGTGGTCATTTATCTCCTGTGGGAAGAAGTTCCAAAATCTATGTCTGGCTTCTATGAAAGTGCTATTTTCTGCATTAACATGCTTCTCTCTGTTGATCAACAATATCACTGTTCCAGAGTGTAACTCAGTTATTGTGAAAAAACTTGGTCAGAGAGGGAGAGGTGATCTCTCAAGCATGAATTAGCTCTATGGTGAGCTTTGAGCATCAGGACAGAGACCTTGAATTAGACTTTGTATTTTTCACTGAGCCTGTACATACAGCAAAGAACGGGACTGATGTGTTCATGACCAATTGTCTTCCTAACAAGGCAGGCTATAGCATTTGGTACTAGATGAAGTTTTTTCAGGGTGTGTGGCTTCATTCCTAATTTTAATGAGTTTTAGTAATTGAACCTAAATGCATATATCACCACGACCAAAAATGGTCCAAGAGGATTGGGGCACATTTTTCTGGCCAGCATGAAGAGGAAATTGGTTCTTTTCACATCTCTAGTTAATTTGGCATCCAAAAGCATTGCAGCAGCACCTACGCCCTCCCCCGGTGAACTGATTTTACAATCAATGGGAAGGCACCCATAATAGACGGGGATGTTTGGAAGGAGGCAATTTCTTCAGAATGTTTCCCTCTCTTTACAGCATCACCATTGTGCTGCTTGAGTTAAGCTTCAGAGAGCTGCTCTTCATCTCAGTGCTTAGCTCTGCTTGGCAATGTGAGAGCTGGGAGATGGCCCTGTTTATATCTGCTGTAAAAAGGGATGTAGAGCAGAGAGTCATCTCTAAATTTCTGGCATTTCAGCCCATATTATCTATCCAACTCCCCCTCTGGCTTCATATACACATTGAACAGGATGGGAAACAAGACTGAGCATTGTGGCACAACAGGTGAGGGTTCTGGGAGAAGAGGATGTGTGTCTATCATGGATCTCTGAGTTCAAAACAAGAGGTAGGGCCTGAACCATTTCATGACATTCCCATTCACTTCTACAGTCTCTTGGAGGCATGAAAACCATATTTGCTAATTGAGAGTATCAAAAGCAGAAAAGCCACAGAGAGATCCAGTTGGGGAATGGATATCGTTTCCTTCTTAATGGGCAGGAGAAGATAATCCAACCAAGAACAAATTGCTGCCTGTACCATGCCCTTGCCTGAACCCTGCCTTGGAGGAATTCAGAGTCAACTGGCTGGCATTTTAATCTGTTTTATCTAGCTGTTCAATGAGCTTGCTTGGAAAATGTAGGTTTGACCCTGGGTAATAACTAACAAGGTCACCAACATCAAATACTCATCCCTTCATTAGCAGTCAGAGTGTGGTTATGTTGGGGTAGAAGGTGAATTCTCTCTTCTAAAGACGTGTTAACTGTCTCTGTTAATAGGGTCCCAAATATCCTCTACACTATTACTAGCCGGAAAAAGCCGCAGTCAGAGTCGGTTCTGGTGGCCTTCGTTGCCTTCCATGCTTCTGTACCTACTACCTGTGCAGATAGACCAACTTTTGGAAGGCATCTTTGGCTAGTTGCTACTGGTAACCTGAAAGGCCATCCCTGATGTGATATGACTTCTCTGTGTGGTTTTAATGATCTTATTTCACTTGTTCCCTTCTCACATTTTTTACACTTTAAATATTTTTCAGCATGCTACTTATAACTTTTCAGCAAATGGATAGTGAAGCATGACTTTTCCTCTTGGAGAATGAGTCAGATTTTATACCTTTGTGTTAGTCCTTCAGCTTTGTTTTTTATAGCCCCCATCACCATGACATCTTCATTTGCTACAATACTTTCTTGATCTTCTCTTAGATGCCTTCAAAATGTATTTGAGCTCAGTTCAGAGAAATTTCAGTCCCTTTGAATCAAGAAATTATAGCCTATTTAAAATGGAATATCTCTAGCCACAAGGGGTTTTTTATTATTATTGTAAAAGATGGGCTTAAGAAATATATTTGGCTGAGTTGACAATGATCATTCTCTGATGTGTTGACCTCAGAGGTTGCGCCTATGCAAGTACATGTGTTACATAAAGAAATGTGGCTTTAATATAGTCTTTTATGATCTATGGATATGCAGTGAAGTACAGAAATAACAGCAGTGACGAGCAAACTGCAAGATACCTACCTATGAAACACAACGTTAAATAACAATATGTACAAAAAAAAAATTCTAAAAAACCATAGCTGCTTGGCAACCAAGTGAATGTAAAGAGAAAAACAAATGTTACCTTATTTAATTAAATATTTTCCTCTTTCCTGAGAAATACAAGTCATCTTATCAAAAACCTGTTTTCGTGTTACGCGGTTTTCTGCCCCTCCACCCTCAACTACTTATAACCCACATTAACCTGAAGAATTTTCAATTGCTATTTTTGATTTGATTGTATATTTTAATACTTAACCAACAAGATAATTTGTTAATGCCAGAACACATTTGGCTGTCCAATTTAAAAACCCACCCCAACACAACTTAAGCGGTATGTTTTTAGTTTGGGAAAACCTCGAATTAAAGGATTTCAAAAATGCCCTGTAAACGCAGGAGTTGGTGGGAAGGGATGGGTCCCCTGGTAACTTTCATCACTCACATGCAGTGCTGTCTGGGATTGTTTTCAGCCAAAAAAGCAATGAAACCAATGAAAAAAAATGTAAAAAAAAAAAATACTCCAATATGGTCAAATCCACACTATTATCTTATTATTTTGGCCTCTGTTTAGCAAAGCATACGTGTTTCACTTTAAGTCCTATTGAAGTCAAGGACTTAAACATATATTTAATGCTTTATTAAAAAGGGATGGACTTAAGCAAAAGTTGAAGTGCTTTGCGGAAGGAAGGCTTCAGTTTCCATAAATAGAGCTGGCCAGAAACTGGAAATCCCGTTCCATGGGAAATTCTGAAATCATTCCAAAATGGAACAAAAAAATGAAATGTTGATGTTTCCCATAGAATGGTAATTCCAAATTTTCATTTAGAAAAAGGCAGAATGACATTTCACTTTGACCTTTTCTAAATATTTCAATCTCCCCAAACTGCTCAGAGCCTCGGCAGCCCATCAAGCAGGGAGCTGGGCAACCTGGGGACCTGGAAGCACCAACTCTGAGGCAGCCTAACTGGTAGGCTTCCCCAGAGCCAGAATCATAGAAGTTCTGAGAGCCTGGGCTGCCGAGATGCTGGGAGTCTGGAAGCCCTGAAAGATTGGGCTGCCACAGAGCTGCAAGCCTGAGAGTTTGGGAGCCAGGGCACTACACCTCCAGGCTCCCACCTCCACTTCAGCCCACCACCTGGCAGCAAGGAGCTGAGAGCCTGTGGAGCCAGCCAGGCGAACTGGAGCCAGTACGGCTCTATTGGAAAAAACGTTCTGTGAGAAAATTTCCAACCAGCTGTATCCATAAGTATATTGAGTACTTTACAGATATATACAAAAGACAACCTGAAGAGATTACTTAGTAACTAAGAGCTAAGTCCTGCTTGCATAACTTGTGTGTGGAATCCCATTGAAGGCTCATCAATGGGCCAAATTCACTACTGGCATAAACTGGTGTAAAATGTTACTAAATCAGACCCAAATCATTCTTGCAACCAAATAGGAGATCTTCTAGCCCTTTAGACCTAGCTTTTAAAAAAGTATTTAGATGTTGCCCCTCAAAGTGTTCCAAGGCCTGAGTGACTTAGGAGCCTACATCTCATTTTCAAAAGTGACTTAGGCACTAAGTCACATTGACTATCAAACTGCCTGTTTACTTATTCAATTTTTTTCTCCAATAAGCCAATGTTCTAACTTACCAGAAGAGAATCATAGTGTAAATCTACCTTGTAATAACAAATTTTCAGAGAGATACTAAGCAAATAAAAGGAGATGAAAGTACACCAGAGTTCTGAACTCTCTGGACTTTTCCATTCAGATAACAGGCATGCTCATTTCACTTTGCCCTTTCTTCAGCACTGTATTATGACCCTGCACCCAGTCCAAGGCAGCCTGGGGTTCCTACTTCCCTTTAGTGGTGGCTTTGCGACAATAATAATAATTTTTCAAAAAGCTGAGAAGAAATTAGGAAACCTCAATCTTAGGTCTAACATACCAAAGATTTATTTGATCTGCAACATATGGGCAATCATTATACAATTATATTTGTTATTGTTACTTATGAAAAACATAAGTCCTAAAAGATTTTCTAAATACAAGAAAAACAGTCAAATACAGAAAAATGTTATAAAGAAATGTGTCATATGCTGCCAGCATCCCTACCTACTTTATAACAAAAGCTACATCCTACTTGTAGAAATGGTCTCTTCTCCTAGAATTTGGTTTTATTAACAAACACACACTTCCAAAATAACATTAACCTCCAGCCTAACCCTTCTTTCAGGGCTTTACTGCTCTTAAGGTCTCTTCCCTCAGGGTCAACCCATCTATCCTAGAACTTAGTTCCTTCTCCCAGAGAGCGCTCTCTCCTCTCTTAGAATCATGCTGGAGTCAAATGAGCCACACATGCTCCAGTGAGTCAATAATATTTACCCCTCAGCTCTCTGCAAGTGTCCAACACTTGTAAACAGAAAGGAACAATGGGAAAATCCTGTCATCCCATTTCACAGTATAGGTTACATCATCCTTCCCCCTCCAAAAAAAGATGCAGGAGTGTCTAACAAGCATGATGTTGTAACAATACGGAACACAGGGACAGAATGTAAGACAGAAAAACTACTCTGAAATTCAACATTTCACACAATCCACAAGTTTTAAGATGGTTTTAGCAACATAGTATAGTCTAGAAAACGCTTTGATGAAACATATAATAGCTGTCAGTACAGTGTGCCTCGCTCCTTGCACAGTGATCAGGGCTGAAACTTTGAATCATGCTTCTTTTGAGAGGCATGTGACCTACTTGAGATAGGTAAGACCCATATCACCACTTACCACCCACAAACATCTGAACTGTGTGCTGACAGCTATGTTGTCATATTTTATAGATGCCAAACAATGGAGATAGGGAGAAAAAGCTATGTCACAATGCCCTACAGAACTAGCATATAGTCATCTTTAGACATAAGAATCACCCTCATGCTAGAATTGTTGGATGAGGCAGTGAGAGAAGGATATATTAATCCTACATAATATGTAACCTATTTGGTAGGCATTCTCAGCACAGCTGGCGAAACAGTAAAGCATCACCAAAGACTGCTCAGAGGCAAAAGGAACACTATGGACTAAGAGTATCCACCCAGGAGTACCAGAAGAAAGAACCAGTTTGGATTAGGGAACACAAATGGAAGAGGGGCTCGAATGCTAAATTTCTACAGTAGTACAAGGTAGCCAAGAAGTACTCTATGAACTAGCTCCTGTCATTGGGTGGGAATGCCTCTGTCCTGCATTATAATAGGTTATGAATGGGATTTTCAAAAGTTCCTCATGGATCTGGAGCACAAGTCCCACTGAAAGTTAATGAGACATATGTGGGACTCGTAATCCAACATTTTTTAGGAGTCTCCCCTAAAGTCCTATCTGACCCATCCAAAAGCATAGCCACATACCACAACAAGATTAGGCAAATGTTTGAGGGTACCCAAATCAGCAAGGTGTTTGAACCACCAGGCATCAGAAGACCAAGCCAGGGCAGGCACTTGTATGCCCCCATTATGATGAACTGGCCTCTGGTGTGCAATATCCTCGCATGATTCTATCAGTTCCTTCTGAGTCAGACAATGACACAAAATCCCAAAGCATTGTTCTGCCAAAAGAACTTGATTCAAATGGTAATGATGAATGGTGATCCTATGGTAGAGGGGGAAGAGACAGCTCTAGAGGACTAGATCCCTATTGTTAGTTGGGATGAATTTAGGGTGAGCAACAGACAAGGAACTCAGAACTAAGGGGGCTGGAGAGACCATAGAAAGAGCAGAGTTCCCTGCTGGCACCAAGACTTCAATATGGAGTAAGTAGATGCAAGGATGCTTCCTTTTCAGAATCTGCTGTTCTTATTCCTCTTGCACCTACAGTTTATAGCGTCACAGTATGCAAATAAGGGGTGATTTAATGTGCTGTTGGGACAGTTGCTGAGGCGTGGGTCAGGCAAGGATTTGTGAGCAGCATGGCAGTTGAATATTTGGGACCTATCAGGTGCTAGAGCCTAAGGGCCTAGCCACTGGAGCATTTGCCCAAGAACCAGAACATAGAGGATGCTACCAAGGACTGTTCCAGGGCAAAGAAGTGACCTCATCACTCTGGAGACGCCAGGAAGGAAGGGGGGCATTGATGATTACAATAATGTTCCTCAATATTGTCTTTTAATGAAAAGAAATCCCAGTCATAAACTACTGTATCCGATATGGTAGTGACCTATCCTTTTAATGCAGATAGTGAATTCTGATATCTGGAAAAACACTAAGTATATTGAAACCCACTTCATCTCCCCTTCTGAAAATATATAAATCCAATGCTTCTCAAATCACATTAAAGGACAGCTAACAAGACTAGGTGTGCATTTCAGGTGAACATGAGCTGATACAAAATGTTATCACTTACCTAATAAAATATTTTACTATATTATTATTTCCTGAATTGCACTGTGGAAGCAATAGGGGAAAGAGGGCTGGCCTGCCCCTGGAATGGTGAAACGGCAGCGCTCATGGAATTCTGCAGCCAGCTATGGATTCAGACAGTGTGGAATTACAGAATCTGCTCAGTTGTCACAAAATATTTTCTTAAGCTAACTGCAGATATTGAACCTAAAGTCGTCTCTAATTCCATGTCAGAAGAGACACCATGTTCACCCCTTTAGGGACAGTCTAATATTCTCACATGCCTCTTCAGCTACCTCAGTGAACAACTTCAGTGGTCTCCAGGTGGAGCCATCTCTAGCTGTCTTTAGCTAGAATAATGTGGGAACTGCTGAGCCTCTGAAGATGGGGAGTGGTAAAGATAAAAAATGGGTTGAGTCCTTTTTTTCTGAAGAAAGCTAGTCAGTCCTCGTATGCATTGACTTATTGCTCAATTAATTAAGCAGCAACATGAAACCATTTTGTAGCAAAACCTATCCATGGCAGAAATGAGGCCCATCATGACTCTCATAGTGAAATTCTGGCCCCACTGAAGTCAATGGCAAAATTCTCACTGACTTCTATGGGGCCCAGATTTCAGAGAGTGGCAAGGAACAAAGATGGTCTTCTTCTGAGATGCCATCATAGTCTCTCAATGGAAATGCCTCAATGAGGTAAAACGGGAACACCTGCTCTGAATAGTTGTCATAGTTCTCCGCAAAGCACTATTTTTTTGAAGTTCCTGGTTGACTTAGCACATTCTCCAGTAGTACAAGAGCAGTACCTTTGAAAAACTAATACTTTCCTAAGGATTTTTAAACTGCAGAAAAGTACATGAAACTTGGAACAAGAGGCAATCCTGGACAATATGTTACTTTGTCTTCTGACTCTACTTTTTCACTGATACTATTTTTAATACAGACAAAGAGTTCTTTCTATTGAGGAAGACACATATTGCCGACCTTTTTGTCCTTGCCAGACAGCATTAGAGCAAACTAAAACCTGGCCCCCCCTCACCTAAAAAACTAGAAATGTACAGCAAGGATATGAGTAAGCAGACAACAAAGGTACATTTTCAACTTCCTAAAGATATAGCAACTATTTCTACTTCGTTAAGTGCAAGCTATTCCTTTATATTCTCCCTTCCTATCCTGGCCACTGGCAAAGTTGCATTATTATCTTATGAGTCATTCTTCCTACAAAATATCTCTCTGGGTAGTACTTGTTAATTAAACTTTCTTTCTCTCTCTCTCTATTACAACTGTTGGCAACAGTCTTGTATCCTCTCCTTTGAATAGACATTTATATGTAATCTCCCTTTACTATAATGGTAGGAAGGAATTACGTATCCTTTACTATGTGTGCCTGTTGATCATATAATCACTAATTATTTCAAGTATGCTAGTGAGCATTACTGGTGATTTAAATAGTACATTTTCTTCATCTGCTTAGGACAATGTCATCATTGTACAATATTTCTAGCTCACTCTTCAGTGGCATTTTAGTCAGTGAAGTTGAAAAGTTCCTTAGTTTTATAAAGAAAAAAATTGGAACATCTGTCTCTTTTCTATTGATGTTTCTCTCTAGTGGCTAAAACAGTCTGCTTTTTTAAAATGCCGAGTATGAAACAAAAATGTTGTTTGACTATTCCTGGTAATAACTCGGCCTAGTGATGTCTATGTAGCCAAAAGAAGCACATCAGAATTATATTTAGTAAAAATATGTACATTGTTTTCTTCATTAATTTTTTTAACGGTGGGGTAAAAAAGTAAATATTATTTCCATAGCAAGATAGTCTATTGGTTTTTCAAGAAATCCTTGGCATTTCACTGCCAATAAAACAAAAGACATAAATATTTCAGAATGGCACAGTCCTAGAAAATGAAAATATCTATGAAGCACTTACAAAATATAACTGAAAGAGCTCTATTTAGTTACTGTTTAGGTCCAGTGAACCAAACTTGTGATGTGACTCCAGTAAAGTCAGTGGAATTACATCAAGAGTGAATTTGGGCCAGTCTTAAAAATAAAATAAAATAAAATAAAATAAAATAAAATAAGCAGAATTTGGTCCTGATTTACACCTCTCATTCTTAGCATAGCAGGCAGCATGGGAGAAGATCCAAAAATGAGAGAAAGAGGGAGAAGAGAGTGGATTTGTTGATGAAACAAAGATGAATAGGAAGGAGTAGTAGGAAATGAAAACAGAGCTGTGGGCATGGAAGGAATTGTGCACAGCCTGAGGAAAAGAATGAGAAGCTTGCATTCGGTGAGGAAGTTGTGAGAAAGCCATTAGAGATCAGAAGAAGAGATGTATCTAATTGTGATGTAGTTATACTGAAATTACTGTAAGCAAAAATATCGAATTTAATTCTTAGCTGAAAAGGTTAACACTATACATATTATCCTGCATGTGACAGATATGAAACAAGGTTACTGTGGCTGGTGAAGGTTCCATACCGTATTTGGCAACACTTGCAAGGTTTGCACTATGTAAATTCTATGGGATTCCATGGCTTAGTTTTCATGGAGTCAAAGCATGCTTCTAGTCTTACAGTAATTTCTGTACCTCATCTGCAAAGCTTGAATTATTCCTTCTGGCTATGCTCCATGCAGTACCAGAGAACAGCGCCTTGCTCCCAATGACCCCACAGAGGAATTGGTAATATACTATTAAACTGAGAATATGCAGACCATGTGTGACAAACTTTTAGAGACTGTTTGAAAATGCCCCTTTTTGGCCCCTGAAAGATGATGAATATACAGAATAAATTTTCTTTTAATGCATGCCAGGGCACTAAATGCCTAACAGGTATCGCAAAGCCTTTGTTTTTAAAGTATGCCACCCACTCTGTCGATGTATGTCTATTGCTTGTTTGGTTATGATTTGTTCCAGGCTGCTAGTAGTAGTGTTATAGTAATACCTAGGGACCCCAACTAAGATCAGGGCCCCGGTAGCCTAGGTGCTGTACAAATATGGAGTTAGAGATAGACCTTGTCATGCAGACCTTACAAGCTAAATAGAAAAGACAGATAAAGGAACTGAGACTGGAACTTAGACACAGTGACTTAACCAGGGTGACACAGAAAGTCTGTGGCAGAGTCAGGAATTGAACCTTAAACCCATTCTAGTACCTTAACCACAAGACCATACTCACACAAATCAGTATCAAGATAAAGATAACACCAAATCAGTATCAAGATAAAGATAAGGCAATTAGACAATTACAACACGCCTAGGATGTTTGTTTGCTACTCTCCCCCAATCATGTGTTAACATCTAATGTGTTTGTTGGGACTGGAGTTTTTAAGCTTTAAGACAGCATGTGAGAACAGTTATCTATCCCCAGAATCACCATCAGTGGCGGATTAATAATTTTGCCGCCCCTAGGCCGGGAAATAATTACCACCCTGGCCACGCCCCGACTCCGCCCTTTTCCTGCCCCCATTCCAACCCCCTCCCCAAAGTCCCCGCCCCAACTCCGCCCCCTCCCTTCCCCTATTGGATCCCTTCCCCAAATCCCCGCCCCCGGCCCCGCCTCTTCCCCAGCGCGTGGCGTTCCCCCTCCTCCCCCCTCCCTCCCTGCCCCGCGAAACAGCTGTTTCGCGGTGCAAGCGCTGGGAGGGGAGAGAAACAGGACGCCGCAGCACGCTCGCAGAGGAGGTGGAAGTGAGCTGGAGCAGGGGGGCGGGGCGCGGAGGGGAGCTTCCGCCCCTGAAAATTTGCCGCCCTAGGCCTAGGCCTTGTCGGCCTAGGCAATAATATGGCGCTGGTCACCATACAGATCTGTCATCAAATCTCCAGCACAGAGCTGGATTATCTTCAAATTTGAACAACAGTTTCCACTGTGAGCTACGCCAAGGAAGCCTAACTCTGCTGAATGAGGACCCATGTTTCTACGCATAGTGTAAAGAGAGTCTCACTCCTGCACGGAGGGGGCTATATCAAATTTCTGCTCTGCAAAGTCAGTCATCTCTCATTAAATATTCATCTCATAATCTGCTAAAAGAAGTCATTCTGGAAAACAAAAGTGATTTACATGTTTAATAAAGTAATAATTACATCGTTTGTTTATGCTTATATAATTTTAAGTTGATTACACTCCAACTGGCTGTATTGCTTCCATGTTACAGTGATAACAATCCCTTGAAATCCACAAACTGTCTTATGACTCTCTCAAATGTTTATTAGAAGAGACTGGATGGCTCAGTGGGGCTGTAATGGGATACTGAGCTTCTCCTCTCTAGACAGATATGGATACAGCCTATGTTAGTAACAAAAGACTGAAAGACAACCAAAAGCAACTGATGGTTGGTCAATGGCCTAGGTGAGACGAGTTGATGTTCTCAGTTCTATTTTTGATAGATAGAGGACTCCATCATGGAAACACCACATTATCAACATACAGTAGTTGGCAAATTCAGCATAGGCCAGAGCTGATGAGCATAAAGAGTAAACTACACTCTCATTCCAAGATATCAGGAACAAAGTTAGTAAACCACTGTGGGGAGGCTTTTGCTACCATTGCTCATGTAATACCGGTTCTGTGGATTAAACAGAAAGGACGTCAGTCTCCTGTTCTATTAATCTAGTATCTTCCATGTGCATTGCATGGGTCCTTTAAGATATTTGGTCTGAATAATACCCCCATAGGCTCTATAGGTATATAAAAATGTTTCCTTTTTCTAACATATATGATGCTTTCAATACTGCTTTCAGTCCCAATCCTGTTCACTGAAGCCAATAGCAAAATTCCTATATGCGGATAAACAGCTCTATGAATATATATTGTGGAAACTCTGTGTGTTGTCTGGTATTAATATAAGATGACTGCATATTTACATTTATACCTCAGGAATAATAAAGCATTATTTTTCTACATGTGGGCTATTCACTTAGCTTTTGGAGGTCATTAGATGAAAATATGGTTTCGGATTGGATAGTAAGTCCTATTTACAAAGAAGGGAAATCTGACCTCTTCAGGGTCAATTTTCTATAAATTTGGAGCAAGAGAAAGATGAAAGTAAGTGTAGGTCCACTAGTTAATGGAGAGGGAGAGCTTGTAGGAGATGACATCTAGAAGGTTGTGGTGTTTAATGCCTAATATGCTTCAGTCTTCACTAAAAAAAAAAATGTGACCAGATGCTTAACCCAATTAATATTAACAAGGGAGAAGAGCAAGCCACAACAGGGAAAGAACAGGTTAGAGTATATTTAGATAAGTTAGATGTATTCAAGTTGGCAGGGCCTGACAAAATCAACCTTAAGGTACTTAAGGGACTAACTGAAGCAATCTCAGAACCATTAGCAATTATCTTCAAGAACTCCTAGGGAATGAGTGAGATCCCAAAGGACTTCAGAAGGGTAAATATAATACTTATCCTTAAAATAGGAAAAAAAGAAGACCCAAGGAATTATAGACCAGTCAGACTAACTTCAATACATGGAAAGATACAGGAACAAACTATTAAACAGTCTATTTTTAAGCACTTAGAGGATAATCGGGTAATAAGTAATACCCAACAGGGATTTTCCAATAACACAACATGCCAATCCAACCTAATTACTTGCCTACTAGATTTGGGGAAGCAGTAGACATGATATTTCTTGATTTTAGTAAGGCTTCTGACACAGTCCCACCTGACATTCTCAAAAGCATAGTTGGGAAATGTGGTCTAGATAAAATTACTATAAAGGTGGGTGCATAATTGGTTGAAAGACTGCACTCCAAGAGTAGTTCTCAATGATTCACTGTCAAACTGAGAGGACAGATCTAGTGGGGTCCCACAGGGATATGTCTTGGTCCAGCACTACTCAATTTTTTTTTTAACTTGGATAACAGAGTGGAGAGCATGCTTATAAAATATGCAGACGACACTAAGCTGAGAGAAGTTGCAAGCACTTTGGAAGACAGGATTAGAATTCAAAATGACAATAAATTGGAGAATTGGTCTGAAATCAATAAGATGAAATTCAATAGAGGCAAGAGCAAAGGAAAAAAATCAAATGTACAAATGCAAAATAAGGAATAACTAGTTAGGGGATACTACTGCAGAAAGGGATCTGGGGGTTATAGTGGATCAGAAATTGAATATGAATCAACAATGTGATGCAGTTGTGAAAAAGGCTAGAGTGTATTAACAGGAGTGTTATATGTTAGACATGGGAGGTAACTGTCTTCTTCTATTGGGCATTGGTGAGGCCTCAGCTGGAGTACTGTGTCCAGTTCTTGGCACCACACTTTAGAAAAATATGTGGACAAATTGAAGTGAGCCCAGGGGAGAGCAATAAAATGACAAAAGGTTTAGAAACCCTGATCTACAAGGAAAGGTTAAAAACTGGTTATGTTTACTCTTCAAATATGTTAAGGGTTGTTGTAAAGACAGTGGTGATTAGTTGTTCTCCATGTCCACTGAAGATAGGACAAGAAGTATTGAGCTTAATCTACAGCAAAAGAGATTTAGGTTAGATATTAGGAAAAACTTTCTAACTTTAAGGATAGTTAAGTACTGGAATAGGCTTCCAAGGGAAGTTGTGGAATCCTCATAATTGAAGGTTAGACAAACCTGTCAGGGAAGGTTTAGATAGACTTGGTCCTGTCTCAGTATGGGAGGCTGGACTTGACAACCTCTCGAGCTCCCTTTCAGGCCTATATTTCTATGGCTCTATAAAGTATTTAGTCTCCTGACTTCCACTGCAATCAATGGAAGTCAGGAG
Source organism: Terrapene triunguis (assembly GCF_002925995.2). Taxonomy (NCBI): domain Eukaryota; kingdom Metazoa; phylum Chordata; order Testudines; family Emydidae; genus Terrapene; species Terrapene triunguis. Next base: position 13,767,037 of record NW_020664447.1, read on the forward strand.
CCTAACTACCTTTGAAGATCTGGGCCAAGGGCCTTTTCATTCACACCTGATATCAATTTAAGAGAAAGTTGATATCTCAAATAGACAAAAAATGTTTCTTCCTCCTTCTGAATGAACCAAATCACCCATTCTTAAAATGAAAATAATGTAAGGCTTCCATCCCTCCTGATGTAGGCTCTAAAGCAGCAATTGGATCCACATGGGAGAGCCCTTAATGCTATCTCAGAACCCATTAAAGCCACCAGGTGCAAGGGTTCATACATGTAGATCTTATTGCAGGATGCTGATGTCAATCTTCATGGACTGAAACTTGACCTTTGTTTCATGCTTGTGCAGGGGAAAAGGTAGCATAAAAGTCTCCTTATGACCCTGTGCTTGTTGCCCATATCAGAGGTAGCAATACAAGTTGGGGAGAGGAGCCACCACTCGGTTGGTAAGGCTCCTCCATATAGGTAGACAGTGAATAGGCAGAGCCTTAACCTTTTATACCAGTACACCACCCAGTACAGCCATAATAGAACAGAGGAGAAAGTAAGCTTGCTCCAGGAAAAGAGCTAGTGCAGATGACTTTACCCTGGAGCCAGGGAGCAGCAGGGACCAAATTGTGACATTCTGAATCACAATTCAGTCCCTGTTCTGTTCTTGGCACAGGGCAACTATGCACTGCCCCTCACTCAGGATAAAAAGTAACATTACAATCAAGTTGTTTGAAATTACTACTTTTATAATTTATTTCTGAACCTACTCATAGCAATATCCTCACACTGATAATAGTGATAGAGACAAACCTTGTTCTGTGAGGCAGAGCACATAAGCATTGAGTGAATGGACCAGTGCTATAGGTGCCCTAATAAAATTACCCCCTGTGGTGCTGGAGAAAGAAAAGGAGTTTGGGAAGTATACATTAAAGGTCTTCCCCCCATTCATGTTGAAGACTCTAGCTTCACAGGCCCTTTATGGACCTTAGACACAGGTGCAGTCATCTCACACTGCAAAGTCAGCTCTGAAACATTACTGCTGTTGCTACCAGTCTGGTCTACTCCTGTCCCACAGATTCATTCCACATAGGATGAAGAATCTCTAAGTGGAAGATAAAACAAAGACACTGCCCTTGGACCCAGTCCTTGCTTTGTGAGGTAACACTCTTGGTCTCTAGGAAAGAACCCTTCTGACCTTCTTTCTGTTGAGCTTGGGTTTCAGTACCAAACCAAAGTCCTGCCAGTAAAGTCATGGTGTCCCACCCGGTCTAGGGAATATCTTGCACAATTCCTATGCCCTTTCATGAGAACAATCACAATAATGTATTACCATTTATAAAATCAAAGCATAAACACATTCATACTAAAGCAACAAAACTCAGAGTTACAATTAAGCAACATTATAAGTCATGCACAAGAGGCTGGCCAGAGCTGGCATTTCCCCTTCTTCCCTATGGATGGAGCAGGGATCCCTTCCTCTAAATCCTCTGGGCCGAGACCTACATATCTTTTACTTCAAGATGCAGCATTTGTAAACTTTGACGGCAGGTGGGGATGTTTTCGGTGTGGATGGAAAACTCTTTGGGGGTTTGTTTCCCATATACAGAGTCAAAATCTAAAACAAACAACCAGGAGAGAGGAAAAGTAATGTGAGGAAAGGACGCAGATGCAGAAAAACCTAGGAAAGAAAGGGAGGAGATTTAGAGAATGGAAAGCAGGCTGGCAATGGAAAGGGCAGGGTCAGGAGGAGAATGAAGGAATGCAATGGAAGAGTGACCGAGCAAAGAAGGTGAGAAGAGATTAACGTAGGCTGTTAACTTGGTGGGAGAGGAGACTTAGGCTATGTCAGTGGTTCTCAACCTCCCAATCAGCACACAGCTGTGGCCCATGTGATATACTCAGGGCCATAAAGATGGTATATATATTGTATGGATGAGGTCCACATAACACATAGAGAGCGGCATATGCGGCCCACAGGCATAAATCAATTAAGAACCACTGAGCTATGTGGACTACAGAGGTGTGAATAGCAGTGTGCACTAAAGTATTGCACAATATCTCCCCCTAGTGGAGTTTCCTAGTTTGCATCAATGCAGTCCTGTTTGAAGATTACTACGTTAACACATACTAGGAACTTTTTAGTTTGCACCTGCTCCGTCCATACAGGGGCATTACAGCACAGCACTTAAGTGCATATCACTGTTCACACCCCACCCCAAACCCCATAATCCAAACTGCAGGGCAGTGTAAACAAGCTCTTAGCAGTGTCAAAGCAGGGATTCCTCAAGTCCACAGACTGGAGACCAGGTAGTCAACCACTCACCCAATCCAAGAAGTATCACTGAAGTATCTAACTTTATATCTGTTTAGTCTCAGGAGTATCTGTGGTTCTTTCTATTTTTATGTGTGTGTTCACACCAGGAGCTGCCCAATGCACTATAGCCTGAAAATGGAGGTCAAGTGTAAGCTCCTGGGCTAGTTCTCCAACCCAGGAAGGAACTAATGCCAGGCCCAAGTCTATTTCAGGCCTTTGCCTCAGAACACAATGTATGGATTCAACAGAAAACTCATGAGTAACACCATTTCCCTGCGGAACATGGGCTGCAGTCCCCAGAGGCTTTACCTTGCCTCTCACAGCCCCAGGAAGGAGGACACACCCTTCCCTTAAATACCTTGCTTGGTCTTGTGACAGGCAGATAGTCCTTAACCTTTACCTGGCTATTTTTCCCTGTCATACCATGATATAAAATAACAAGGCACTTCCTAATAATTGAGATAATGACAGGAGTGCCTGGGCCTCTGCAGCAGATACTTGACCTTATGTCTGATACACAAACAAAATTAGGATCTCAGGGAAATACATTTTCCCTTGTAAAACTGGGATGTAATTGTATATACATATAAAATAATAATGAGACAGACCCCAGTACTCAGGGGCAGGAGGCGAGAGTTTCCAAAAGAACATAGTGCCAGATTTTTAAAGATATTTAGGTGCCTAACGCCAACTGATTTTAATAGGAATTAGGCACTGAAATGCCTGTGAGGATCTAGGCCATAATGTGTTAGGCCACTGCCTACAAAAGTCTAATAGAAGTAGGGTGACCGGATGTCCTAATTTTATAGGGACAGTCTCGATATTTAGGGCTTTTTCTTATATAGGCACCTATTACCCCCCATCCCCTTCCTGATTTTTCACACTTGCTATCTGGTCACCCTAACTGGAAGCAACCTGAAGAAATCCCATCTAGAGAAAGTAAGAACAAGTCCCCAAATAGTTTGATTAGAATGTTGCAGATTAGGGCAAAAGAAGACTTTACAAACCAATGCTGTTCTGTAACTTCAGACTGGACTAGTACCAAAGGGGATTCACAGAAAGAGAACATTTTTGCAGAGCCATGTTTCAGAGCAGCAATGTGGTAAAAGTTTCATTTCAACGGGATTACTTGTACAGCAAGGTACCTCTCCCCACGAGTAAAGGTGACAGAACATAGACCTTACTGTTCATACTTGATGAGTGTGCATGATGAAAATGGGAGGAGTGGAGTTTTGCAAACCACCTCAGATTTGATATTGGTGGTCTCAGAACAATGGTTTGATAGATAGATAGATAGATTATTCTGAGACTACCAATATATATATCACCAGTGTATTATAGAAAAAGATCAATTAGGTGACTGGAAGGGTTTCTTAAGAATCAAACTGACCTTGACAAAGTATATTGGGTTCATGCCACCCTCTTCAAAGATCTCTTTGGGCTATGTTTAAACCCTCCAATCCATCCTGAATAGGTAGGCATCCTCAATATAGAATTCCAAAAATCCCATTCATCAGAGTAGTAAGTGTCTAGAGGCCAGAAAGAAAAAGGATAAGTTTCACTTCTGTAATTCTGCCCTGATTAGCTGGGAAAATATGTCTGTAGCCATCCAAGAATATATGAATTTCTTAGATGTTCTTACTAATCGTGTACTCAATAGTGTAAAGGTGCAAAAATACTTAAAAATTCAAGACTTTTCTACAAAGAAGTGGTGATTCACAAAGTACTAAATATACAAAAACTGTTTTGAGTTTGAGTCATGCGGAGCTCAATGTACTATTGATTTTTGCCAAAGGCAATTGTAATAATGCTTAAAAAGATTAAAATTTTAAATATTATTAACTCATTTAAAATCTATTTTGAAGCTTTACATGAATGTGGAAGTACAGGAGAGAATTGGCAGTAACTATGCATCATGCCAATTTCACGTTTAAAATTTCACTTATGTTCTGGGATTAGGGAGATGGGCCAAACTGGTTTCAAAATGTAGGAGGGCCCCAGAAGTGTTCATTTACCTATGGATATTGTTTTATAAAGTGCCTCCACAGGTCCTACCTGCTGTTTACCGGATAGTAATTTCAGACTATCTTTGAAGTTGGCAGGGAAGCAGGAATAGAAGGACAAAGAGAAATAGAAGTCTTTTTGTTTAGTAATTTAGTACCCTTACTATACATGAGTGGGAGTACTTCTTTTGTTCCAGATTTCCTGTGACCTTGGGCAAGTCACTTAGCTTCTCTGGGCCTCAGTTCTCCCCTCTGCAGGTTTTGTGCAGACAGGTACATTAAAGGTTGTGCAGCAGTTTTTAGATCTGCTGATGAACACAACTATACAAGACCTAGGTATTAATTATTATGTATGATTTCTCTGTGGGAGGCCAGCTCCAATTGGTTATTCCAAGAAAATCAGATTAATGTATTATCTCATGGCACTCAAACTAGCAGCCAAAATTACTCATTTGGGCTGCAACAGACTAGGGTTGAAGGTGATTTTATGTTTGTGGCTTTGTAGATATGAATAATACATTACATTTTAATTCCTTGTGAGACTTCTCCCATGGCATCCTCTCCTCTTTGCAAGATATGATATTTGCTTTTACACTTGGCACAGGACTTCTCAAAGGAAGGCTTCTTCCTGAAAAGATAAGTACAAGGAATATAAAAAGGTGAAAAAATCCCAGTCACTTCTAAAGCCAGATATGTGTATATACCTAATTTAGGTAAAATATTAAAAGAAAATAATTACTGGCTGGAAAAAATGATCATTTGCAATTTATGAGAAACAGAATTGAAATACATTAAAAGAGTTCCTTACTTTAATGATTTTATCATGAGTCTCACAATCTCATGTCTTTTTAAAAAGCTTCTTGTAAACTCTTCATTTTTGTTAGGAATCTTGTGAACAGTTCAAAATGTTTGCGGCTTTGTATTACTGTCAAAGGTACTGAAGCCCTCAGACCGCCCTCAGACAAGATATTCCTGCAATGTATGCAAGTGGATTTGAGGCTGCCTCTAAAGAAGACAAGGACACAAACTAAGTTGTCCTTATAGCTACTGAAATGTGTGTTCTGAGAAGGCAGATAAAGAAATCTCCATTTTTCTGTTAAATTTAGAAACACACAGCCATATTTCTTTTCCCCTGGCCAAACCCCTAACTACAATGGGCTGCAAGGAAGGGTTACACAGAGCAGCTACACTGCCTCTATGCCTCCTGAGGAGTCTCTGAACACTGGAGGAATTCCCAAGTGGCCAGATTTGCCAGGTTTATAGTCCAGTTGTGTAAGCAGAGTGAAGCAAAGGGGCCACATTGAAACCAAGTAGCAGACCCAAGCATCAAGCCTTAGTATTCCAATGAAGATGAGGCTTGTACACCTTACAAAATTTATTTGTTTAAATGATCATAAATTGTCAGCCTGTGTAAGTAAGTTTGTTTGCTCCCCAAAGGTGTCAGAAATAGAACTGTAGAACTGTCAGATTCACCATCCAGCCTTTCTGGGACTGATGAAGACATATTTGTCCAGAGACTTAAAAGTACATTCAGTGAAACCTAGCCATACTCAGATGAATAGTCCTATTGCAGCCCTTGCCTCCTGATAAGATAAGGAAAAAGAAATAGGAGAAGACGGCAGAAAATATAATATAGGAAAATTATTATTTGAGTTCCTCTTTCTTTTTTATCTAATTTAGTTTTTATGGCAATTTTGAGAATCAAGACACTCATGCAGTTTTCAGAGTCTGAATATTCTTAAATTATGTTCCCTCTGTGAACCTCTTTGCATATTTTCTTCAAGAGAAACAGCATAATGAGTATAATGATCATCTCTAGTTTCAAAAAGATTTCCGAGCAGGTTTGGGTGGTGCATGAGAGGACTTATAGGGTACAGGGGTGACCTGATTTTCAAGTGGCTTCTGTAGAGGAAATATGTAAGATGACTTTAGTCAAACCCCTCTGAGTTTGGCAGAATTTTGCACCCGTTTTTGACATTTTTGCATTATTTTCTTAGCTGACGATGTGTTCTAAGCACTTGTCACATATTATACAATCTTGTTCTAATAGCTGTTTCAGAATATATCAATTAACAACACCCTATTGCCATAGTTTGGTCCATGTATTAATAGGGAAGCACCTTTTGGTTTTTGGAAAACTATGTCCTGAAATGTCAGACTTTGGGTGTAGTTGTGAAGTAACAATTTTTTTTTCAATAATTATCATAGTTTTCTTTATTTTAGAAAGCTACAAGAAAACGTACAACTGCAGATTCAGTCTACTCATATGGAAAAGAGATTCACATTGTTTTGACACCATTAACACTGTTTCCTTTCTCAACAAAATCAGAACCAAAAGGTAATTTCTGCAGCTATATCCACTTTGATATTTTATATCTTGTATTCTCCTGAACACACACTGCAAAGTCATTTTACTGTTCTTTCAGCTGTAGCTTTTTAGAATTAATTGTGAGAAAGTAGAATCATAGCACTGAAAGGGACCTCGAGAGGTCATCTAGTCCAGTCCCCTGCACTCGTAGCAGGACTAAGTATTATCTAGACCAGTGGTTCTCAAAGCTAGTCCACCGCTTGTTCAGGAAAGCCCCTGGCAGGCCGGGCCAGTTTGTTTACCTGCCACGCCTGCAGGTTCAGCAGATTGCGGCTCCCACTGGCCGCGGTTCACCGCTCCAGGCCAATGGGGGCTGCGGGAAGCAGCACAGGCCAAGGGATGTGCTGGCCGCTGCTTCCCACCACCCCCATTGGCCTGGAGCGGCGAACCGTGGTCAGTGGGAGCTGCAATGGGCTGAACCTGCAGACGCAGCAGGTAAACAAATCGGCCCAGCCCGCCAGGGGCTTTCCCTGAACAAGCGGCGGACCGGCTTTTAGAACCACTGATCTAGACCATTCCTGAAAGGTGTTTGTCTAACCTGCTCTTAAAAATCTCCAATAATGGAGATTCCACAACCTCCCTAGGCAATTTATTTCAGTGCTTAACCACCCTGACAGTTAAGAAGTTTTTCCTAATGTCCAACCTAAACCACCCTTGCTGCAATTTAAGCCCATTGCTTCTTGTCCTATCCTCAGAGGTTAAGAAAAACAATTTTTCTTCCTCTTCCTTGTAACAATCTTTTACATACTTGAAAACTGTTATCATGTCCCCTCTCCGTCTTCTCTTTTCCAGACTAAACAAACCCAATTTTTTCAGTCTTCCCTCATAGGTCATGTTTTCTAGACCTTTAATCATTTTGTGGCTCTTCTCTGGACTCTCTCCAATTTGTCCACATCCTTCTTGAAATGTAGCACCCAGAACTGGACACAATACTCCACTTGAGGCATAATCAGTGCAGAGTAGAGCAGAAGAATTACTTCTCGTGTCTTCCTTACAACACTCCTGCTAATACATCCCAGAAGGATGTTCACTTTTTTTGCAACAGTGTTACATTGTTGACTCATATTTAGCTTGTGGTCCACTATGACCCTCAGATCCCTTTCCGCAGTACTCCTTCCTAGGCAGTCATTTCCCATTTTGTATGTGTGCAACTGATTGTTCCTTCTTAAATGGAGTACTTTGCATTTGTCCTTATTGAATTTCATCCTATTTACTTCAGACCATTTCTCCAGTTTGTCCAGATCATTTTGAATTTTAATCCTATCCTCCAAAGCTCTTGCAACCCCTCCCAGCTTGGTATCGTCCACAAACTTTATAAGTGTACTCTCTATGCCATTATCTAAATCACTGATGAAGTTATTGAACAGAACCGGACCTAGAACTGATTCTTGCAGGACCCCACTTGTTATGCCCTTCCAGCATGACTGTGAACCACTGATAACTACTCTCTGGGAACAGTTTTCCAACCAGTTTTTTTATCCACCTTATAGTAGCTCTATCTAGGCTGTATTTCCCTAGTTTGTTTATGAGAAAAACACACACAGGAAAAACCAGCCCCCCATCTTTACGGTACAACAGCAAAGAAAGCCAGAAAAATGGCTTTTCCGGAGAAGATAAAGAAAAATGAAATATTGTGATAGGTGGCTTGGAGGGCCAGGCAGTCTAGTGGTTAGCATACCTAACTTCCAGTCCCTTGCCTCTCTGTAGGAGCCTGTTCCTGACCTTAAGTTAGGAACCTTCAGTTTTCCACCCACATCTGGGCCTCAGCCCTTAAGGGGATGTGGTAAGCCGACCCAGGCCCAACCTCTCGGTTTGGTCCCAGATCAGGGCCCTGTGGAAAGCAACCCTCCATGCAGCAAGTCTAAGTTCACATCCCTGGGCTACTTCCTACCAATAGATCCCTTCAGTTTGGGGCATGGCTCCTATAGGCCAAACAGTCAGTCACTCAACAAATAAAAGAATCCAAAGGAGCAGGCCCCTGAAGGACTTGCTGGGTTCTCATTGAATGTGGTGGTTGGAGGGTCTTACCCACTCTGTAGTCCCATCTCAGGTGCCACCTTCTGTCTAGTTTCCTGCAGAAGGATTCCTCTCACCTACAGCCTGTCTTCCACCCTTTGCCTGGGCTTCTGAACTCTGTTTAATCTGCTCCTCCAGTCAAAGAAGGTCTGGAGGTGTGGAACTACCTGTGCCCAGTATTGCCTTTTAACTGCTTTGGGCCCAGTCTGAGGTTTTTATACACCATCACATAGATAAATAGTCCAGTTCATTCCGAACACAACTAAATTGCTGTGAACATATCAATTTGATCCAATAGTTTTTTAATAGCTAGATATGATGTAATTCAGGAATATTATTAGCTAGATTTCTGTATAAAGCTTTTGTGACCTGATTCAACTCCCACTAAAGTCAGTGGAAAGAGTCTCATTGACTTCAGTGGACAATGGCTCAGACTTTAAGCCCTGATTCAGCAAAGTACTTAAACATGTGATTAACTTTAAGCGTGCTTGGCTGATTTGGGGCCTTAGTCATGAAAATGTCAAACACAGATTGACATTTCGACACCGACTCTTTTATGGATGGCACATTCAATCAGAACTGCTGAAACTATTTTACATAAAATAAATAAATATATATTTAAAGACATATTTTTGTAGTTGCCAAAAATAGACATCAAAACAGCATGCTGCAGTGATGACAAATTTGATAAATAGCAGATTTATATGTCTGCAAATGAAATTTAAAGAGCCTGGCACCAGAGAAATAGAAAATATAGTAAACAAAATATCTACAGTTTCAGGGGGGAAGGAAAGGTTATAAGGTTTTCAGATGTCCTTATTAGCAAAAAGAATTACGTCAGGAATGAATTTGGATCCTAATGCATAAAACTGGAGCTTGTATCTGTATAATTGCTGTTATAACTGCACTAGGCTTTCAGCTTGCATACATGGCAAACATGATGGCTGGGTCCTTCCATGTTAGTAAACTGTCCCCCTATTAGAATGACTGCCTTGAATTCTAATCAAACATCTTAAGTAAAAGCCTTGAACTAAATGAGCATCTTTCCATTGGCTTCACTGAGCTTTCTATCAGACCCTAAGATTACTAAACATCTAGTTTAAGGGCAAAAAAAGTTCAGCTTGTCAAGAGGTATTAAAATTGTAATGCTTCATTACTTTTTTGTCTTTTCATCAAGATAAATCAATGCTAAGACAGTTTATTCTTTCTGGATCACAGAACATTGTGCAGTAACATGATTATCAAGAATATACTGTGTATTTTCCCTCAAGGCTCCCTGCGGTTATCATAACCTCTGAAAAGAGAGAGAATCCTTCCCCCATCACATCCACTTTCCCAAACCCACCCACTCCTGTAGTTTCAAGGTGCACTCACCAATTTAAAGATTCATTTATGATAAATACATTGGACACTGACTCATAGCACGTCACTAGGAATAGGTTAGACATAATAGAGGTTAACTGGAATCAGACTATCTGTTACTTGACAGTACCATTAGGTACTCAAACACAATTTGCAGGTAACAAGATTATCCAACGTGAAAATTACACATTGAGGGACAGATTTTCAGCCTCAACTCCACCTTTGTGCTGCCTAGCAGGCAGAAAACAATCTTAAAGAGACCACTGAAGTTATTCCAGCAGAAGAGAGTTCTCAGGTAGTATTGGGTCAGAACAGCAGTCTCTTGGAAAGGTCACTCAGAAACCCCTCTCCAACCCCTGTGCTCTTCAGATGTTCTGTGATTGAGTTCAAAAGAATAATGGGCTTGTGCAATGAGAGCATTAAAATGCAAATGTGGAACACATGAAAAATAGAATCCATCCAAAATGTGGCATCATCTCCATTCACTGCATATATACTTTTTTTACACTGCAATCTCAGTGGGTTCAAGGACTTTTCCAGCACAAACCCCATAATATTTAATCTGATCAATATGCTGTATAGGTGATGGTTCCATAATTAATTGACCCCCAGATGTTGCTTTTTTATGTTCATCATATTATATTTCTAAATATAGCACTTGTCTGGTCACCTGCACTTGTCTGGTCACCTAAAAGGTTCAAAATTCACTCCATCAGGTTGGGTTATTCCATATTATTTAATATTCTGATAATATTCTGTTTTATTACAGAAAGTAAGATGTGCTGGTGGTTAAGACACTGGACTGGGACTTGTGAGATTTGGGCTCAACTCCTGGCTCTTCCACAGATTCCATGGGTAACTGTGGGCAAGTCATTTAACCTCTCTGCACCTCCGTTCCCCATCTGTACAAATGGGGCTAATACTTTCTTTCTCTGTCTTATCTTTTTTATAATATAGGCTCTTTGGGACAAGTGCTGACTATTACTATGCTTTTGTACAGCACCTCACACAATGGATTCCTGAATTCAGTTGGGGCTTCTAGGCACCACTGTAATACAGACAATTGAATTAATAGAGCTCTGTAATGGTGCAGAAGTCTGCCTGCTCAGATCCAGTTGCAGCATTGTGACTTTAGTGTGGAATTTGACAAGGTGAAAAATATCTCATCCCTCATTTCTAATTAATCCTCTTTCATCTCCAGCAACGCCTTTGTTCTATTTTCCTACGTGTTGTCCATTTCACTTTGGGGTCTCTAAATGATACAGTAAAACAAACAAACAAATACATAAAATAATAATAATAATAATAATCAACACATTTTAATCTCATTGTGATAATTTTTTCAACCAGACCATTGCCATATGTAATATTTGTTGGGCAACAACAAAGTGCTCAGTAATGCACAATATACCAAAATAGAGACAGTCCTTGTCCCACAGAGGCTATAATGTAAGGCACTGCCCCAGAAAGTAGATCCCCATGGGTGGCCCTTGCACCTGTGCAGGGACCCACTGACAGTGGGGCTTCATATGGAGCTCCATATAGGGCTGGGACCAAAATGACAGGCTGAGAGGCAGTGTAGATGATACATGCTGGTGCACCCAGAGGAAAGAGTAACTTCATAAACCTGGTTTCTTTCATAGTTTCCCCCAAGAGAAGCTACAGTTCACTCTGTTTTTCTAAAAGCTGTCTTTTCCACAAGCTGTTTGGGCCCCCACAGCATAGCTTCGTCACTGTTATTTAGTAATTCTTGATGTGAAACTTTAACAAATGCATATTCCAGGCAAAACCTCCTCCTCGTTGAATCACACAGGCTGTGTCCTAATCAAATTATATTTTTGAAGTGTTTCCTCACCGAATCCCACAAGGTTTTTTGTCTCTTATTTCTCCCCACACCTGCTTTTTAAACTAACCAGTCTACAACTGCCAGCAGCGCCTCATGCCCCCCACTCCCTACCCCCCTTTTTTTTAGCAATGGTGTTATGTTCATCACTTTCCAGTCCTCCACAATCTGACCTGTCACCTGAGAACTTCTCAAAATATCAGTGAATACCAGGCTTATTTCTGCCTTTTCAGACTTGTGCATGCCCATTATCTAGTATAGGTCAGGTATTATCTACTGGTTAAAGGAAGTCATTCATGGTCAGGGCTCCTGGGCAATAATCAATTTAATGAGTTGCTGTGGGTTCAGTGGACAGGAGCAGGAGGCATCTTCAGCAGCTATGATGGGATCTCCTGTGTCAGTACATTTGATTCTTTTGGGTGGAGGGCTTGTTGGAGGCTGCAGCAGCTGGGCAGTGGCATTAGGTTGCTGCTTGGAGCCAGTGGTGTTGTATGTTCATCTCCTATCTAGGCTGCATACATTCGCTGCCAGTGTGACAGCCTCATCATTCAGAGCTTGTGCACAAGTATAAGCCAGTGTTCTTGACTATATCATTATTTCCATGGCCTATGGTGAGTCAGTGAAGTCCTTGTCTTTTTTTTTTTTTTTTTTTTTTTTAAAGTGGACCTATTTTCTCTTGTGCCTTATGTTAATGTTCAATATACTTACAGGACTCTTTGTTGTGCATTGCAGTAGTCACTGGCACTCCTTTCCTCCTCAGATTAATTTGCAATGGGATATTGGTTTCATTTGGGCCTAATAATTTTCTGCTACTAAAAACTCAGGCCCCAATGCTGGGCTTCAATCTGCTGCTATTCAGCCCTTTCATATCACTCCTGAGATATAAAAGGGCTGGGTCACAGCTGGTTACCCCCACTCCCTGCAATTTCCGCAGATCACCTCACAACTCCTGGTATAATGGCATGCTTTGGGCATGCCAATGGACTGGAGGGGACATACTGGGAGAGGCTGGGAGTGAGGCTTGTGTGCACTACTAGTCTAAGATGCTGAATAGTTCCTTGGGGACCATTGCAGCCTAGGCATAAATTAAAGCATCCCCAGGGTTGTTTTCTTATGCTGGCACCTGAACCAGTCCCAGAAGCCCCCTAACTCTGGAGGCTCAAAGGTGGTCAGTCTCCCTGGACTACACGAGCTGTAAGACACACCTCAGAACTATGGACTCACTCAAAAGAAAGCCAGTGAGGGCTGGTTCATGATTGCCACAGATGTCTAAAACTGAACAGCCAGTTCGCTTTAAGTTGTTTAATCTCCATGCCCTGCCCTCCCCCAAAATTAATACTATTGAGTATGAACCCCACTCAGTAAGGATGCTCCCTAAGAGTAGGTAGATGGTTTGTATGGCACAGAGGACTCATAGTGTCAAAGTACAAAAAAAAATAATGCTGATCCATATTTTCCCACTATTTATACTGTGGCACACAAGTTAGCTGAAAAACTGAAATATTGCTTTTCTAAAGATAGTAACCAAGCTGTCATTTGAAAGCTCTGATTGTCAAGGCCCCATACATAAATTGAACTGGCACAAACGAACTTTGTTCTATACTGGAGACAGTTCAAAACAAGAAAGAAAGAAATCTATTGCTAGGATGAGGCTGGGGAGTGGCCCACAGCCTAATTGTCAAGTTTGTAGATTCTATATCAGTTACTCAAAAACAAGCTGCACAAGAACTGAAACAGCCTAGGGAGTTTGGTTGCCACATTTGTTTTTTAAAAAGTCATCATCTAAGATTACAAATTAGACATGATGCTTGGATCAATTATTATTTCAAACTGGAGGACCTAGCTTGTAGCTGGAAATGTTTTTTTGGAATTGAATCTGAAGGATATAAATGGCAAAAAGCATAGGAAAATCCCCAGTTTTCAGCAGTGAAAAATGGGTATATTCAGTCATATGATTTACATTGTCTAAGGCCAAATTATGGCATTTAGGTATTAGCATTGGGTGCAGCCTGCTTCTCCAGTGCACTTGGATCTGCTTCCAATGTGTGTACGCACCAAGGGTAGGCATACCCAAGCAAGATTCAATCTTGCTAGCATGAGTTCCAATAGCAGTGACATCGTAGGAGCACAAACTTCAGAGTGAGCTAGCTGCCCAAATAAATACCCAGGGTCCCAGGTGGACGTGTACTGTTTGTGCTGAAGCCCATGCTGCTGTGGTTTCCCTGCTATTGGTGCTCACACTAGATGGACTAAAGTTAACTCAGCTACGTCTACATGTGCTGCAATCACACCTCCCATGGCTGCGTAGACATTCCCTGTGACTGGCCTTTACATGGGGTACAGAGATTGGGGAGAAGGGTTCTGGCATATTCCCCATATGAAGCCACACAGGGGCCATCGCTGTGTGGTGCTAAGCATCTTCTAAAGATTGCTGTGAGACCTTTGTGGAAAGCCACTAGAAGCGCAGTTTTGTAGCAGGACTCCTTTAACAAAGCATCCAGATTGCACATCAGGGTGATAAAATTTTCCCTCAGGGTCTCTACGCTGCAGTTAAACACCCCTGTCTGGACCGTGTCAGCTGACTCACGCTTGCAGGGCTCAGCTACAGAGCCATTTAATTGCAATGTAGACGTTAAGGCTTGGACTGTAGCCTGGGCTCTAGGAACTTCCCTCTCATATCAGCGTTGTAGCAGAGCCAGGATTAAAACTCATAGCTCACATACTCAGTCCACTATACTACACTGTCTCTCTCAGAGCAATATTACATCATTCTAGTTACACTCCACAAGGCAAAAATTCTAATTAAACAAGCATTTCCATATTCTCATCCCATCTAAAAATACCTGTCAACATATGTATATAAATACAGTACTGTGTCCCACCTGCCCATCAGCCTCAGTCACCGCCCACCGCCTGAGCACTAATAGCACAATCCTGTATCACCTCCCACTCAGCCAAGCAATCCTGCGTTAGCTGCTTTAGCTACACTCACAGCTATATATACGCATGCACATGACAAAACACTTTTGCAAAATGAAGATAAATATATGCAAAAATTACGATGCATTTTAGAGTTACTGTGGTGCTGGTTTAACTACACAGAAATATATATATATATATATACTGTGACGGACTCCGACCAGAAGGATATAAGAGAGTAATCCTGTTGGTATCCAGGAAGCCTAAGGGGAAGATCCATAGGTCCGTGATACCAAATAATTGCCGGGGACAACTAATGAGCTAACAGGAACGGGAGTGAGGTCACAGTAGTCCTATTGGGTACTGGGAAGTGGGCGGGTGGAAGCCTGCCCACAGCTAAAGGCCCCTCCCCAAGCCTGGGGAGGAGCTACTGAGTCCAGACCTCAACTAAAGTTGTGGGACAACGAAGGAAAAAGACAGGACAGGTGTGGGGGTCAAAGGGCCATAACTAGGAACCGGAAGGAGACATCGAGCAGAGAACCCCGGACAGCGCCCACTGCTCCTCAAAAGCATCCAAGGAGCCAGCGGACACCGCCCAAAGGAACGCTGCCCGGATGCGTGAATGGATAAAGGAACAAAAACAGACCCCACAGTCGCAGTTTCCCCCCCCCCCCAGTCAACCTCCTCTCCCTGGTGTAATAAATGGCCACTTTGACCATGGCTAGGAGGAGGTTGACAAGGTGGTCCCGCAACTTCGTGGGGCCACGGATGGGGTGAGCATATAGAAAAAAGTGCAGGGGAAAGTGCAGACAGAACCTCAACAAGAGGTTCTGGAGGAGCCGGAAGAGGGGCTGCAACCTGGTGCACTGCAGATTGACATGTGCCAGGGTCTCCCTCACACCACAAAAAGGGCAAGCATTGGGAAAAGGGGTGAACTGCTCCAGGTACACACCCGTGCTCACGGCTCCATGAAGGAGCCGCTAACTAATGTCCCCGGTGGGCCGTGGAACCAGGATGGAATACAGGCAGGCCCATGAGGGTCCTCCACCCTCTGCAGCTGGTAAAAGGTCCCGCCACTTAGTATCGGGGCAGGATGTGAGGGTGGGGAAATCAAGAGTGTGGAACACGAGCATGTAGAGATGGTCCCATGGTGCGGTTCGGAAATGAACCAGCTGCGAATCGCGCAGCCAGCTCAGGGTACAAAGGGATGGGGGTCTTGAAGGCTCACGGGGCCGGGGCCTGATGAAGAGATCCAGAGGGCCTGGGGTAAGGGGCAGGCAGAGAATACCCTCTTGCAGGACCCGCTTGAGGAAAAGCTGAGAAGTGGGCAATAAGGCTGCCTCCACTTCCCAAGTACGCGCCGGGGGATGCCAAGGGCAGAGATCCCCATGCACCTACCGAGCGCATAGGGATCCACCCAGTCCCCCCAGTCGTAGTCCAGGAGGTCTCTGATCCTGGTAGCTTCCACCAGGACCAACCTCTGGTACACCGAGGGGGACTCCGCCACCTGCACACAAAGATGGGGATTATGTAGCAGGGGCTCCGTGAGATTCCCCCTCCCCCCCCCACCCCGGTGGCCGCCACAGACCTGGTCACCAAAACCAGCTTCCAGGTCTGGAGGAGGTCCTGGTAGAAGACCAGCAGCTCAGAGCGGTCTTGCAGAAGACCTCTCTGGTGGAGATAAAAGAGCTGCTGGTCGTATCGGAGCCCTCGGAGGCGGCAGAGGTAGGCATGCGCCAATGTACTCCACACCAAGCTACCTGCACCATAAAGGAGTCTCTGCAGGGCCTGGAGGCGAAAGACACGGACCTGCGTGTGCAAGCACGTCAGGCCCTGTCCTTCCTTCTCCAGAGGAAGATGCAAAACCCCCGCAGAGACCCAGTGCAGTCCTGGCCAAAAGAACTCCAGAACTAACTTCTGGAGCCGGGCCAGGAACCCCGGGGCCAGGCACAGGGTGTTGAGTCAGTGCCAGAGCATGGACAGGACTAGCTGACTAAGCACTAGTGCCCTCCCGCAAAGGGAGAGGCACCGGAGCAGTACTGCCCACCTCTGCAGCCGCTCAACTACCCTGCCCTCCAAATCATGCCAGTTCGCTGGCAGAGAAGGATGCGTGACAGAAAGATAAACACCAAGATAGAGCAGTGGACCCGCACCCCACCGAATGGCCTGAAGCGCAGGTGGGAGGGAGCTCGCCTGCCACCCAGCCCCTACCATCAGGCCAGAGCTCTTGACCCAGTTGACCCAGGCGGAGGAGGCTGCCGAGTACACAGGTTGGCAGGCCTTCACCCACACCAGGTCGCCCGGGCCCTGGACCACAAGGAGCACGTCATCGGTGTACGCTGACAGGAACAGCCGCATCCCCGTCTCACAGAGCACCATCCCCGTCAACCTCTTCCGGAGGAGGAAGGGCTCAATGGCCAGAGTATACTGGCCTGACAGCGGAAAGCCTTGACGCACTCCTCGCCCAAAGCTGACAGGTGCACTCAGGGTCCAGTTGAGCCTGACCAAGCACTCCGCGGAAACGTACAGCACCTGGAGAAAACCCAGGAAACGGGGCCCAAAGCCGAATGCCCATGGAGTGCCCAGGAGATACCCGTGGTCCATCCGGTCCGAATGCCTTTTCCTGATCCAGGGAAAGGAGGGCGAATTACAGACCATCCCTACACCCAAGCTCAAGGAGATTCCGGACCAAATAAATATTGTTGAAGATGGTACGGCCTGGGACGGTGTAAGTCTGGTGAGGATGGACCATGTCCGCCAGCACGGACCCCAGTCGCAGCGAGATGGCTTTCGCCACAACCTTATAGTCCGTGGTGAGGAGCGAGACGGGACCCAATTCCTAAGGTCACGGAGGTCCCCCTTCTTTGGAAGCAAGGCGAACACTGGAGGGAGGACTCTGCTCCCCAAGGACTCAGCCGAGACGATGGCAAGATCTGGGCCGAGGACATCCCAGAACATGCGGTAGAACTCCACGGTCAGCCCGTCCATGCCCGGAGACTTATTAGTGGGCATGAGACGGAGGTCTTCCAAGAACTCGGACAGAGTGAGAGGCAGCTCTAGCCGGTCCCTGTCACCCGTGCTGACCGCCGGGAGTTCATCCCACTGGGACACAGCACCCCTCGACAGGGCATAGTGGTTAAAAGGGCAGCAAGGGATTGGGGCACCCCCACAGTGCTAGGCTCAGGTGCCTCGCTAAATGAAGCACCCATGATTACAGCACTGTGGGGGGAGGGGGCGAGGGCTGCCACCCCGCCTCACAGGGAAAGGCACCCTTAGGCTCAGAGCCCAGCCACTCGGCATCAGCCGTCGCCACACTGGGCACGGCGGCCTCTGCCGGAGTATTAATCGCGGCCAGGTGGATGGTCAGGTCCCAGGGCGCCACAGAGGCAATAACAGGGGCAACAGCATCAGGCAGGGGAGAAGGGGGGGGGGCGACAGATCACAATCACCCTGACCCGAGGCCCTCTAACAAAGGGGCATCCATCCCCTTGGTGGTAGGGGTCAAGCCCAGGGCCTCAATCTCATCCAAAATGGAGGCAAAGTCCCCTCCCGCCTCTATGGGGTCTCCCTCAACAGCAGCCAGAGCAGTAGCCACCTCAGCACCTAAAGGGGGAACAGACGGCAAGGGGGCAGGGGGGACACCTTCCAAGACCCCTCAGGAAGGGACTCTATGAGAGAGGTGGTACTACCACCGCTGCGGCAGCAACAACCTCAGCCAATCCCAAGTGGTGAACATCAGCAGGGGAGACAACGGAAAACCAGCAACAGCAACCCCCTTCATAGTTTTACAGGGGATCCCTTCCCCCTCGCCAATGAGAGGGGGATGCTGGAATTTCCGCCGAAGACCCGGAGTGGAAGGACCCCCCCACCGCCGAATTTCCGCCGAGGGCGGCAAAATGTCACCCCCCAAATCCTGCCACCCTAGGCTACTGCCTAGGGTCGCCTAGTGGAAGCGCCAGCCCTGCCGCCAAGCCCCTCTCCACCACCTCCTGGGCAGCAGCCTCCGACGCCAGAAAGAACTCCACCTTCCCAAACATCTTAGAGGCTACCACCACGGCCGTGGGCCCCACCTGCACGTAGGTTTCCACGTGGGGCGAGGCCAACAGCAGGAGGCAACATGCCCCGTGCTCCCTGGTGAGGGTGGGAAAGGGACCCCGGCCACTGGGAATGGTATTCCGGGAGGCAGCTGGAGCAGACTGCAAGGCGGCACGTGGAGAGATCGCAGCTACCTGGGCGTACGCCTTGGGGGCCGAAGGAGCAGCACCTCCAGGGCTGGTGGAGGGAACAACATGTCGGGGAAGAGAGGGAGCCACGGCCATCAGTGGGTCCGCAGCAGGAGAAGGAACCGCCGCCACTGGAGGTTTCGCTTTCTGGGCAGGGCCCTTGCCCTTCTTCGTCCCCCGGCCCTTCCCACCAGCCAAGGGAGCGGTCTCAAAAGCGGGGGCAGCAGAGGTCATAGCAGCAGCAGCAGAGTCTCGGGAATCCTTATCCATGCCTAGGCAGCGGCGATCATGGCAGCGATGGCAGGCAACCCGGCAGTGGCAGTCAAGGCAACCATCACAGGGGAGGGTGGGAAGGGAGACTAAAGGGGAGCTGCAGGGGCATCCAGGGAAGTCCCACCCCCCGAATCACCCACCACAGTAAGGGAGGGATAGGGACAGCCACTTACGGCAGGAAACAGAGGGAACGGAGGGAAGGGAAGGGAGGAAGGGGGGAACGGCTACCACACCCCTCTGCTAGGCTGAAAGCAGGGCAGGAGGGCGCCAACAGAAAGGGACACAGGAAAACAAGGAACACAACTCCTGGCACAGGATGAAAAACACGCTCTCCCCACTGCATTAAGGAAAGGAAGGGAGAACTAAAACATCATGGAGGAGTGTGCATCAGTGAAGGGAACAACCAAAGAGGGGAGGGGAATCTCGAGCATCAAAAATGGAATATGGGCATGCAGGCAAAGAGGGCAAACCGGGGGCAGGGGGGGAAGAGGGGATAGCAAGGTACTGGAATGAAGAGTGGGAGGAACGAGTATGCCACAGGCAAGGAACAGAAAACAGGGTGGGCTCAAAAGCAACCAATCCAAAAAGGGGAAATGGGGCTGGCAGCAAACCAATCACGTGCTTGGGGCGGCACATTTTCAGGGGCGGCATTCCGGACATCTTTTTTTTTTTTTTGCTTCGGGGGGCAAAAGCCTAGAGCCGGCCCTGGCAGCAGCACGCCCTGCGTGGGGGTGCCCTGGGGCCGCTGCGGTTCGCGTCGCGGGGGAGCAGCGCTTGCACCTTGCGGGGCACACGAGCCGCCTTCAGGTGCTGGGGCTGGGCGAAGCAGCCCGAGCCGCCCAGGGACTGCGGCAGGGTGGCCAGAAGCAGCAGCAGGGCCATAGAGGGCGGGGCACTGCCATGCAGGGCCCGCGTCCCGCTCTCCGGGGCTCCGTTCCCTCTGGGGCTACCCTGCCCCGGCTCCTCAGCCCCCTGCCGGGGTGGTCCCCAGGCTCTGCCCTCCTGGGTCCTGGCTGGTCCTGGAGGCAGGAGCTCTGGTTGGAGGGACCCTGGGCTGAGGGTTTACCCAGACCCTGCCAGGGCCGGACCGGATGGAGGCGAGGGGGTAGCGGGTGGAGTCAGCACTGGTGTGGGGGAGCCCAGTACTGGGGTGGCAGGAGGTGGGGGGGGGGAGAAGAGAGAGTCCAGGGCTGGAGCGGCAGGGAGTGCGGGTGCGGGAGGACAATGGTGAGGGGGTGGGAGCCCAGGGCTGGGGTTGGGGGCAGCCAAAAATGTTTTTGCTTGGGGCGGCAAAAAACCAAGAGCCAGCCCTGGCGGCAGGGGTTGGCAGGGCTGGAGACAGAGGAGTGCGGGACTGGTTGGCTTCAGGCAGGGGAGTGTGGCAGGGGTTGGCTGGAGACAGAGCAGAGGATGCAGCAGGGGTTGGCTGTGGGCAGGGGGTGCGGCAGGGGCTGGCTGTGGGCTGGGCAGGGCAGGGGGTGCAGCAGGGGCTGGCTGCGGGCAGGGCAGGGGGTGCAGGGCTGGTGCAGGCAGGGGGTGCAGCAGAGGCAGCTGGAGCCCCAGCCCATTAAATAGCCCCTGAGCCCCCCACTATCCCAGGGCTCTGGGGGCTATTTAAAGGGTCCAGGGCTCCCCTCCTTCTACCGCCCCGGCCCTTTAAATAGCCGCAGGAGCCCTGGGGAAGCAGCGGGGCTCCGGCGGCTATTTAAAGGGCTGGGGCCGTAGAGGCAGCAGGAGCCCCAGACTTTTTAAATAGCCCCCAGAGCCCCACAGCCCTACCCCAGGGCTCCAGCAGTGGGGCTCTGGTGGCAATTTAAAGGGCCCAGGCTTTAAAGGCCCAGGCCCTTTAAATTGCCCCCTGGGGAAGCCGGGCCACCCCGGTACATCGCACCGGCTCTTCCCGGTACGCCACACCGGGGCTTGGGCGCGGGGCCCTCTTAGGCGCGGGGCCCGATTCAGGGGAATTGGTTGAATTGGCCTAAAGCCGGCCCTGCCCACGGGCGCCCATAAAACCAGTGCCTGCTCGCTGCTGCTACAGTCCCAAGATGGGAAAAAGGACAGAGGAGTGGAGGGCAGGCCCGGGTTCCTCCCTTCCCCCCATGCTCTACAGAGATCCCCTTGAGAGGGGAAGCAGACTTTGGTCCAGGCAGGAGGCTGAACTGCGCCTACTGAGCTCTAAGGAGCAACAGAGACTGTGGGTATTCCACCTTCCCACCTCCCATACTGGCCTGTGATGAAAGTAACTCAATAAGCTCTGACCTTTGCCACTGTACTGAAAAAGGGAGGTCACATTGAGGGCCTTAGCGAGTTTCTGAGGCCACTGAATCTGCCTGGAAGCACGGGACCCACCAAAACAGGCTCAGAGCTTTGTCACAATATATATATATGTTTCTGGATCTCACCTGCTTTGAGAGACCCCATGCCATTAAGATTGGCACATTTCATCTATAATTATTTTATGTAAAATATTTACTTTTAGCATAAAGATTTAAACCCTCCTAATCCTCTATTAGCATTTTTGCTAAAAATCTGGCCAATGTTTTATTATATGGACATAGATTTATTAAAGCAATTCCTTTCTACTACAAAAAGAGGCTCTTTTATTACTTGTATGATGCACTCCCTACATTCAATGACTAGGACACCAGAGTGACTAGGATTACTTTTGGTGCTAAGTCATCAGTCTATCGCTTGTATGACTCAGACTCAATCCCTATCATTAGGGCCCTATCGAATTCATGGACCGTGAAATCTCGTCTTCCCCGTGAGATCTGGTCTTTTGTGTATTTTTACCCTCGACTATACAGATTTCACAGGGGAGACCAACGTTTCTCAAACTGGGGGTCACAACCCAAAAGAGGTTCCGGTGATTGCAAAGTTATTGTAGGGAGTCGTGGTATTGCCACCTTTACATCTGTGCTGCCTTCAGAGCTGGGTGGCCAGAGAGTGGTGGTTGCTGGCTGAGGGCCCAGCTCTGAAGGCAGCAGTGCAGAAGTAAGGGTGGCAATACCATACTATGCCATCCTTACTTTTGCACTTCACTGCCTTCAGAGCTGGACTCCTGGCTAGCAGCTGCCGCTCTCCGGCCACTCAGTTCTGAGGGCAGTGCCGCCAGCAGCAGCAGCAGAGCAGAAGTAAGAGTGGCAATACTGCAACCCCCCTACAATAACCTTGCGACACCTCCCGCTTCCCCCCTTGCTGCCCTCTTTTGGGTCAGGATCCCTACAGTTACAACACCATGAAATTTCAGATTTAAATATCTGAAATCATGAAATTTATGATTTTTAAAACCCTATGACCATGAAATTGACCAAAATGGATCGTGAATTTGGTAGGGCCCTACCTATGATATATTGTCCTAAGAGTTGTCCAGTTTAGTTTTCAAATGGTGAAAGGGTTGAGCCTGCTTCTATTTTCGGGTCTTCAACACTATAATAATATATCTCACTGGAGAGGGGAGGTAGTATCATGGGAGTTGTAGTCCAGCTGGAGAGTCTGGCCCATAATGGAGAACAGGCGTGGGACGCAACCAAATTATAACTGGAGCAGCACAGACAAATTAAAATGCAAAAATATTGCAGTTTTCAGCCAAAATATTTTGGTTTGGGGGCACTCTTTTTTTGACAAAAAACAAAACAAAATAATTTGTCCCCCAGAAAGCAGATACTTTTCATGAAAAGTTCTGGTTCATCAAACACCTGTTTCAACAGAAAAATGTTGACCAGCCCTCTGTGAAGATCTATAGTCAATAATCTCTAGCTTTTACACAGCCTTTGCATCAATAGATCTTGAAGCACTCTACAAAGCTCAGTATCATCATCCCCATTCTACAGATGTGGAACTGAGGCACAGGGAGTGAAGTGATTGGCTTGAAGTCACCCAGCAAAGCAGAACCAGGTATCCTGATAAACGTTTTAACTTTCACTCCACTTAACTTTCACTCCAATGAGCTGACCTGTGCTTCAATGCTCCCTGTTTAAGCTTCCTTGTGCTTTAGAATCTGATGAAGAGCCTCTTCCAATCAGGTCATTCCATGGGCTCATCAAACTGAAAGTCCTGTAGAGAGCTGAACTTTTCTTCAAACACTGAACAAGAAGCTATCAGAATAAGAAAACAGTGTTGTCCCTAAAGCTATTCTGTCTTTCTAACTCGACTTCACTGTACAGCTTCTGCCGAGAACCTTCCCCAATCCCCTCCTTCCTTTCAACTAGAGATTTAAAGAAACAGCACACATTCTCAGCTGACAGACATAAAATATATACTATTAGCATAATCAGTATACATATTTTACACATGTTCCAAAATTTTCATATTAGGTGACAAATGAGAGAGAGAGAGAGAGAGAGAGAGAGAGAGTATACACTTTGAAATAAATCAAATTAACTTTCTGTTCCTTATTATAATAATTTAAAGATTGCAAAAATCCTTCACATTCAGTGAATGGGTACGTAGCCATGCCCGGAATTGCACACACACCCCTCTAACAAGATCTGAGAATGTTTGTAAACATAACAGAAAGCAATCAGTCAAACTTCAGTAACAGACACAGCTGCAGAAGGCAGTGAGAAAGCCTTAAATAAAACATAGTATCAGCCTTCAGTAGAGAGCATTGAGACAAATGCCAGGGATGTGAAAGGTGTCGCTGGGATTACCAATGACGTGCTAATGGTTGTTCAAGCAATCTCTATGCCTCCTTCTCTCTGACTCACTGTCTCCCTTTGGAGGCTTCTCTCACGTCATTGAGGGACTGAGGGTTATTCACAGATCACTGAATAAAGGCAAGCTTTAGCTTCCAGCTTGCATCCCCTGGTCATATGAAAAGGACTGAGGTCACTGGTAAGCAACCTTTGAGCTTTTTATCAATAGATCCAATGAAGAAGAGAAGAAAAAAAACTTGAGCACCCCCTTATTTCACTATTTCTGGGAGCTTTTGGGGGGATTTTTGCAGTTATTTTTGCAAATTAGGACTTGCCTCTTTTTTCAGTGGGTTGTAAATTCCCTTGCTTGCAACAAAAGTTATAACTTGTAGACTCTAATAAAAACTCAGAGGTTTTTGACTGGTAATTAAAAAGAGAAGAGAAAAACAAACTCTTACATTAGGAGCCTGTATTAGAAAATATGGTATTTTTCTACTATTAGAAAGGACCAAGTAACAAGTCAACCAATACCTTAACTATTTCACTCATTTCTGCTTATTATTAATTTTACGTGTGTCCTGTAAGCAATCAAGATGCAGTTGACCCCACTGCAGAGTATTGTTGCAAATGCTGACAGGATGGGCAGGGATGGTGTCCTTAGCCTCTGTTTGCCAGAATCTGAGAATGGGCGACAAGGGATGGATCACTTGATGATTACCTGCTCTGTTCATTCCCTATTCTGGAATTGGCCACTGTCAGAAGACAGGATCCTGGGCTAGATGGACCTTTGGTCTGACCCAGTATGGCCGTTCTTATGTGGAATACCAGTTCCTTCTGATGTCTGATAGCCTGCTCTTTATACTTGGAAACAATTATTGTATGTGCGCCAAGCACAGGTTCTAGCCTTTGAGCCCCCAGGATCATTCACACATTTCATGTTAGGCCTGGTCTACACCATTTTTGTACCAATATAGCTATCTCACTAGGGGTGCAATTTTTATCAGTATAGTTAAAGCGGGATACCTTTTGTATGCAGATAAGGCCCAAATAACAGAGAATTATTTTACTAGGGGTGGCAGAAACAGACCGTGTAAATGAAAGGTACACAATGGCTTCAAGAGTTACCAGAGAGCAGTACCAACTCCCAGGCGGCTGCCTTCAGCCTTCCAACTGCCCCAGCCAGAGCCTTCTCCTATCCACTTCCTTATAACCCTCCAAGGCAGAACAGTGAAGAGGAGCAGAATCATCATGCTGCCCTCTGCTGACGTAAGACTGCTCCGCTCATGCAGCAGAAAAAACAGGAGTACTTGTGGCACCTTAGAGACTAACAAATTTATTTGAGCATAAGCTTTCGTGGGCTACGAAAAGCTTATGCTCAAATAAACATGTTAGTCTCTAAGGTGCCACAAGTACTCCTGTTCTTTTTGCGGATACAGACTAACACAGCTGCTACTCTGAAACCTGTCATTCAGCAGAAAGTCTTAATGGTCCCGCCCTGATATTCATGGTCACACGGGGCCATAAGGGCAGAGGAGTTCCTGTGCAAAAGGGCAAAACAGAGGGAGAAGGTTAACACCTCGAGTGCCATAGAGCTTTTGTTCATGGGTATATCATGATCAGTGGGCCCATGTTCCCTACAGGGACTGTTACGGATGGGACATCGGAGGAACAGGGAACTTGGGGAATTGGCCTGGAAGCAGTTCAGCCGCATGGACAGAGCAGTGCACAGGGTTTAATAAAGCTCCACTTGTTCAATTTAACCTGCATTCAGCCTCACTCTTTGTGAGTGAAACGTGATGGCAGCGTGAGAGCTGTGAGTTCTCTGCAGTGCAGCAGCTGGCAGCGTGACCCATGGAACTCAGTCTGAAGCCCTAGATTTTGCAGACACAACCCTAGCCCAGCTAGGGTGAGCAGATGTTCCGATTTTATAGGGACAGTACCTATTTTTGGGTCTTTTTCTTACATAGGCTCCTATTACCCCATCCCGATTTTTCACATTTGCTGTCTGGGCACCCGAAGCCCAGCAGTGGTCCCGTCCCAGTAGAAGGAGGAGTTTTAACTGTACATAGACCTGGCCTTGCAGGAGACGACAACAGCAGAAAAGCGGAAACTGTTACTTAAGCTCATTGGGGACCAAAGCAGAGAGGTCTGCAGCACTGAAGCTCACTGCTGTCTCAAGCCTCACCCCAGTCCTAGGAGCCTTGGGGACCTATTGCTCCCCAAAGCAGAATGGGGAGGGAATAGTCCCTCTGTGTTACTGCTTTATGCCCACTGGCTGCTACAGAGGTCACAGGGCCAACTGCGGAGGGCTAGCACCCCTTCAGTCACAATATTCTGTCTTCATGTAAACTCATGCGCACCCAGGAAGGAGAGGGAGAGCAGAGGTGAAAGCGAGACCAAAGGGGCTAGAGGGGCTGCTGCAGAGACTGGGATTGAGCAGTGGAGCAGGGAGAAGGACCTGAAGGAGTTGGAACAGGCCTGGGGCTAGATAGAAACCCCCAGGACTCTCCTTCTCAGCCTGGAGTTGGCTGTCTCCTCCTTCCCCTTTCTCAGTACCTCCCTCTCATCCCTCTGCGCACGCGCGCACACACACACACACACAAACACACACTTGCAGGGAGCTTCCACCCACACACCCCAGGCTGCTATATGCAATTTTGGGGATTTGACATACTCCCTGATTTGGGACAGGAGAGTCTGTGGCACTTGGGATCACCACCTGCTGGAACAGCTGCTCCATGTCAGTGATCTCAAATTAGATGCATAGACTTGGGGTGCACAGCGGAAACCTCAAGAGAAAGGATGAAAATCTTGGGGGGGCCCAACACCCTCAGAAGTACATGCAATGAGATAACAGCAAAGGAGAGCAGGTGGCCAGGGTTCTGTACCTATCGTGAGATGCATTTACTGCAGAAGACAGCATGAGCAGGTAAAAGAGAAGTGCCCTGCACTAGGACAACCTTGCAAGGAATGTAGCAAGTTGAACCTTTTCCCCTATGTGTGCAAGAGCAGAGGATGTTTCCAGAATCATTCAATCAGACTTGTACAGAAGGAGAAGGGCCCATCAGACAGCGGTGATGACTTCACAGCTCACTCCTTGAGTCCGAGAGCATATCAGATTCAGGCTGTCAGGACAGGAAAAGAAACAAGGGACAACTTCATCTTCCATGCACACAACCACATCAATAGGGAAATGCCCTGTGTGATTTCAGCTGGCTAGCAGGGCCTCCTGCAGTGTGATTCCTCGAGGTGAACTGGACGTGAACACACCCATTACAAAGTGCAGGTGCAATCTAATAATGAACAATAAGAACATAATTCAGCCCTTCAGAAAATGTGACTTCATAGTAACTAAACCAAAAAACAACAAAAAATATCAACTGAAGTTTGTGGTAGTGGATGGTAAGCACCACAGACCCCTTTTAATGACTACAGCCCTGCAAGCTATGGATATAATCCGGGTGCAGCATCAGAATTGTATAGCTGCAGTACAAGAAGCAAAAGCGGGAGTCCCATGCACAATGGAGACAACTGTAAAGCAGATAGGGATGTTTTCAAAGAGGATTGGTGCCTTGTAGGAAAGCTGCAACTGGAAGCAGATCCCACAGTGGAACCTGTGTGCTTACCATGAAGGAAAATTCCAGTGGCATAACATCATCCATTATGCAAGGAACTCGCAAGTCTGCATAGCTGAGGTTTCATAAACACCCATAGAGACTGGTACAGCCTGCTAAGCAGTGGTGATAAAGAAGCCATTAGGCAGATTACATGTCTACATAGACCCATAGCCACTGAACAAGGCATTTAAAAGATGCCACTATTCACTGCCCACGATTCATGACACCTAGCCAGAACTTTCCTACTTGCCAGAACTTTACAGTCTGTCATGTGAGGGATGGGTTTTGGCACATAAACTGGATAAAGAGTTCAGAGTGCTGACAACCTTTGCAATACCATTTGGTCACTACAGATGGCTGTATGTGCCAGTGCGCCTAAGCTCTGCACCAGAGGTGTTCCAGAGAAGATTCATCCAAACATTGGAAGGACTGACTGGGGTGAAAATAATTGCAGACGATATCCTCATTGTAGGTGAAGAGCAATGATACAGAAGCTGAATATGACAATGACAGAAAAATACAAGCTTTTCTACAGTGATACAGGGACAAGAACATAAAACTCAACTCAGAAAAAATGGGACTCAGCGTGAAATGACATACTTTGGACAGCTATTCACAGCAGAGGGACTGAAAGCAGATTCCAACAGCAGTCAGAGACCTGGTACCAGCTCCAGTGGATTGGAAAGGGTTACAAGTGTTTCATAGGAATGATAAACTTTCTGTTCCAAGTTCTGTCAACAACTGGCTGCAGTGGTGGAACCCATATGTCAGCTCAGAAATCAGGACATAGAGTGGGACTGGGCAGGCCCCCAACAACAACTAGTTGACAAACTGTAACAAATAATAACAGATGTTTCTGTTCTGAAGTACTACCAGCCAGGAGAGCCACTGACACTCCAGTGATGCACCAGAGAAAGGATTGGGTGTAGCTCTTTTGCAGGAGGAACAGTCACTTACACCACCAGAGCCCTCTCAGAGACTGAGCTGGGGTATGCCCAAATAGAAAAGGAGCTTCTGGCTGCGGTATTTAGAATGGAACTATTCAATCAGTATACCTAGGGCCACCCAGTAATAGTGTAACACTGCTCTACAGCCAAAATGCTTCTGAAATAAATGTAGTCAAACTTTACTAATTCTGGGTCACTGGGAACGAAAATGATGCTTAAAATTGTTGATTGGCTCTAGTTTTCAAGATATGCTATTGGGTCAGTATAAATGACCCTTGACTTGGGAATGGCGGAGGATAAGTGAGTTATAAAGGGAAGGGATCTCAATTTAAACCAGAAATGACTAAAATACATCTTTGACTGGATCTATGAATAAATCTATGACTGGGTTTGGACAGTACTTGCTTTTTAGGCAAAACAATGAACGATGCAATCTGAAGCTGGTATTGCGTCATACATGATATGAATTGCATCATGTTATTCCTAGAAGTCATGGATGATGCAATCATAACGAAGCTTACATCACTCTGCTGAACAAATTGCCCTATATCAGGTCTAGAAATCATACAGTGTCGTGCTCTCTTATTTGTCAGTGTTTGATTTTGCAAAGGGACACATTTCTGTTTAGCCAAAGTGAGCAGAGATGCCTTGTACTTGTGTGAGCAGTGCAGATAACTTCTGCTATGTTTGTGGTGAAGTGACTTTTGCATCACAAAAGCGCAGTATAACCACTATGGTTAAGAAAGCCTATCACCTTTATTTTGGCTGCAAAATTGGAGATCAGGACAAGAGGTGGGCCCCACACATATGCTGCAACACTTGTGCAACAAATCTTCGCCGGTGGTTGAACAAGAAAAGGAAATCTATGCCTTTTGCAGTGCCAATGATTTGGAGAGAGCCAACAGGTCATACCAGCAATTGTTACTTCTGCATGGTGCCTCCAGTTGGGAAAGGTGTGTCAAAGAAGAAAAAGTGGACTGTGCATTATCCAAACATTCCATCTGCTATACGCCCAGTACCCCACGGAGAAGGACTGCCGGTTCCTGATGCACCAGAATCATTCTCACTTGAGTCAGACGAGGAAGAGGAAGAGGATGAAACTTCTGGTCCTGAACCATCAATGTCACAGGACCCACATTTTCTCCCATCCTCCTCCTCTGAACCACACCTCATAACACAAGGTGAACTGAATGACCTTGTCAGGGATTTGGAACTACCCAAGAGTAAGGCAGAGCTGTTGGGCTCCAGACTACAGCAGTGGAATCTCCTGGCAGGTGATGTTAGGGTTTCCATGTTCCGTGACCGTCAAAAGGATCTTGTCCCATTCTTCTTCATGGAAGGTGATCTTGTAGCCTGCAACAACATCGATGGTGCGATGGCAGCCCTCAACATCGTTCACGATCCAGATGAGTGGAGACTGTTCATTGATTCATCGAAGCCGAGTCTTAAAGCTGTTTTACTGCATAATGGCAATGTTTTGCCATCAATTCCAGTTGGTCATGCAGTCCATATGAAGGAAACCTATGACAACATGAAACAACTTTTCAGGTGCATAAACTATGACCAACATCAGTGACAGCTTTGTGGCGATTTGAAGGTTGTTGCTCTCCTGCTTGGTCTGCAGACTGGATACACAAAGTACTGCTGTTTTCTCTGCAAATGGGATAGTCGTGCAAGAGATTCCCACTACATCAAGAAAGATTGGCCACTCCGACAGTCATTGGAGCCTGGGAGGAAAAGTGTTCAGCATCCACCACTTGTTGAATCAAGGAAGATTTTGTTACCACCCTTACACATCAAGCTGGGTCTGATGAAGAACTTTGTCAAGGCCATTGACAAAACACAAGCAGCTTTCAAGTACCTCTGTGGAAAATTTCCAAGGTTAAGTGACGCTAAGATAAAGGAAGGTGTCTTTGTTGGTCCTCAGATTCGTGAACTTCTTCGAGATGATGCATTTGACCATGCACTGCGTGGCAAGGAAAAGACGGCATGGAAAGCTTTCCAGTTAATGGCAATAAATTTTCTCGGAAACAACAAGGCAGACAACTACAGGTTGTTGGTGGAAAACCTCCTCAAGGCATACAAAAGCCTTGGTTGCAACATGTCACTAAAGATACATTTTTTGCACTCTCATCTAGATTTTTTTCCACCGAACTGCGGAGCAGTGAGCGACGAGCATGGCGAGTGATTTCACCAGGACATTGCAACAATGGAGAAACGCTATCAGGGCAAATGGAGCCCATCAATGCTTGCAGACTATTGCTGGACAGTGACAAGAGATGCTCCATTTAATGAATACAAGAGACAAGCCAAGAAGCGCCGAGTAGACACTGAATAGGACTAAACTATGTACAGAATAGTTTTTTTCCTTTTGTTTCATAATAAATGTTATTTATATAACCCTTTTGCTGATTTTTAAAGTGTTACATAAACAGGACAGGTGAAATATTATCATGTAAAGCAACCATAAACACATGAAAAGACCTAGGTTTACAATTTATGATTAAAACTCTACTATCTACACAATATACATAGACATAAAATGTAAAAACTTAAATATCTTAGAAACAGTAGCCAATCAGTTGTTTTAATTGTCATATTTGAATTCAGCACATCAAAATATATAATAAATAGCACATTTTATCTCTGAAGCAGACGACTTCTCAAAAATTGTAGACCAGTGTAATCAGACTACAAACCCCTAGAGACAATCATAGCAAAGCCCCTTCTTAATGCACCAAAGAGATTCCAATGCATGTTGATGCACCTCCAATGCTACCAGGCAGAGATCAGACATTGTCCAGACGATTACTGGTGTTAGCTGACACCCTGAGGAAGGCATATATACCCAGCATCAGTGAGCTGGGGGAAGGTGATCAGGACATTGAATCCATTAATATGCTGTCTCCCAGTTTCAACAGCAAAGCTAATGGAAATCCAAGAGGCTACTGAACAGGAAATCCAACTACAAGCAGTCAAGACAGAGATACTGGCAGGGTGGCCAGAAGAAAAAAAGCCAAGTACCAGTAGGAGCAGAACCCTATTTTCAAATTAAAGATGAGCTGAATGTGCAGGACAGAATCCTATTTCAAGGAGGTGAGCTGTCGCCCCACCTCATTACATAAGGATGTCATGCAAAAAATATATGCCTCACACCTGGGCATTGATAGCTGTCGTAGGCAGCCTCAAGAGTGTGCTTACTGGTCAGGAATGAATACACAACTCCTCTCCTTGGTAGAAGTGTGTGACACCTGCCATCATGCAATAATTGACAGCAGAAAGGGACTCTGTTACCACATATGCTGCCCACCTGGCCATGGGAAAAGTCTGCTCTCACCTTTTCCCATGGTCAGGTGGGCAGTTTCCTCTGGTTAAGACCCCTTGTTAGCATTTTTGGCATATAGGAATACCCCATCATAGGAGTGCCAAAACAGTCCAGTGCAGTTACAGATGAGATGAAGGATCAAAACCCTACAACCAGTGAGGGGAGTCCTTTTGCAGTCAGAGGGATGGAGATACCGAGAGTAGATGGCCAACAATCAGAGAGAGAGCAGGCACTAGAGTACGAAAGGTCATCCAAGGACCTGCCAGCCCTGGAAATAGGCACTCCTGTGAGGATCCAGCCATTAAAGAGACACCAAGAGTGAACTCAAGGCCTCATGAGGGGTGCAATGACACCCAGATCATACAAAGTGACTGCTCAACAAGAACAAGAGGACAATGAACAGAAGATGTGAGCCAGAAGACATAACACCCAGAGACAGCCTACAGAGATAGTGATTATCAAGAACAGAGAGACTGAGAACCATCTGGAGGCCAACCCCACAAAGAGGAAGGAGACTCAACAGAGAGATAGTTAACAGGGAGATAGAGAGAGGTCACTCCCAGCATGGTCACCTGTTGAGGAAACCAAACTATCTCAAAGGCTATAACCAGCTGAGTCTGTGGTAAAGACAGGACTCCAGCTTGGCCATGTGCTGGCAACCTCTGGCCGAAGGAACTGAGGGTGGGGATCTGGGTGTCAATTATTTAGTTTAAATATTTATATTGAAATGTTTGTAAAATAGGGAAGATGTATCATGATCAGTGAATCTGGTGTCAGAGAGCCAATGTTCACTGGAAGGACTGTTAGTGGCAGGCACCAGTGGAACAGGGAACACAGGAAGTTAAGCAACCTAGCCACATGGACAGAGCAGTCCACAGGGTTTAATGAAGTTTCACTTGTTCAACTTAAATTGCATTCAGCTTCACAGTTTGTGACTGAAACACTAGGGGTTCTGTCTGCAGAGGTTCAGATAGGGCTTACACAGTAAATGCAAAAAAAGGAGTTGGAGTGAGGCTACATGGATTCACAAATCTCCCTCCCCACCCTTAATACAGGAGTGTGTAGCAAACATGAAGTCTAGTACAGTCATGGAGCAGATTGGGGGAGGGTTCTGTTACCCTTACCTCCCAGGTAGAGATGCTTTGGCGCTGCACACAGGGTATGTCTACACAGCAGCTGGGGGAGGTGTGATTCCCTGGGCAAGTAGACAGATGTGCTGAAAATAGCAATGTAGCCAGCCAGGGGTGGCAAGGGCAGAATCTTGGGCTAGCTGCCCAAGGACATACCCAGGGAGTTGAGCGGGTTTGTACTCAGGCAGCTGCCCTGAGCCTCCATCCATGCTGCGGCAGCTACACTGCTATTTTTAGCACACTAGCTCAAGCAAAGCTAGCATGTGTCTGTCTACCCACACTGGGAAACACCCTTCCAAGCTGCTGAATAGATGTACCCATTAAGAGAGAGGACACGGCTCTAAGTGCTTAGTGTACACTTGGTGACAGAATGATGCTCTTAAAAATTAGTTGTGCTCTTTGCTGAAAGTACACTTTTCTGCTGTCGTGACTACCCTTGGAATAACAAGTCAGTTTATTTTCACACTTTACTTCTATTCTCTCTGGTAAGGAAAACTCTGATTTATTTTTGTCCCTCTTCCTATTTTCAAGATTTGTGACACTTCTGCATTATAAAATTAACAGTCAAAGAGGAAGGAGATTCTGCAGCTACAAAAATGTATTTTTATCATGCAGGCATTTGAAAGAAAAGTACAATTCTGAAGGGGGAAAAAATCACATATTCCAAAAATGACTCAGGATAGTCCATTATCTGAATTATTCATGCTGTATTTTATGGTCCCCTTTATTCTTATTGAAATAACAATCAAATGATTCAGCAGGCATTTTCTCTGTTAATCAGATGTCTGACACCAAACTTTGGTCTGCTGATTGGGTGAAAGAGAAAGAACTTCATTGTGTGAGCTGAGTTGAGCTAACTGGGAAGACTCTTGGCGAGACCCACTCTACTATATTTCTTTGCATAATCAAACTGCTTAAATGTGATTTAATTATATTGGTGAGTATGGAATACCTTGCCTACTAGGAGCAGGCCTCTAAAACAACAAGAAAATATCTTGCTGGATAAAATACGTCACAAAATAAAACACTTTCAACTTACTGCATTTTTCCTATAAACCAAATAGTATCACCGACATATCATACAGTTTCTTTTTCCTGGTCATTACACAAATCATTATCATTTTGTTCTTGCCAAATCACATGTCTACGCATAGATGTATATAAATCTGTATTCTTGTATGTTCTGGTTACAATATTTTCTATAACAAACTAACAAAATAACAACCTGGACAACTTTCTATTCTATTCTATTGTTATTCTCTCTACTGAGAGCAGGGCCCCACTGTGCTTGGTGCTGTAAAAACACATAATAAGAGACAAACACTGACTAGTTAAGACAGACAAAGCATGGGAGGAAGGAAATATTATTTTTTTCATTTTATCGATGGGGAACTAAGTTACTGAGGCCAGTTTCTACACTATATCTGTATATATAAACTCTATATCTGTACACCGCTGAGCAACAGAATTATACCAACCTCACCCTCGATGTAGACAGTGCTGTGTCAATGGGAGGGCTTCTCTTGTCTACATAGCTACTGCCACTCACTGAGGTGGATTAACAAAGCCAACTGTTGGCATAGTAGCTTCTTCCCTGAAAAGCTACAGCACTGCAGCTGCGCTACTGCAGCATTTTAAGTATAGACCTGCCCTGAGATACTAGATCAAGACAACATAGGAAGTTTGTAGCAGAGCCAGGAACTAAACCAACATCTTTCAAGACCAAAGCCAGTGCCTTAACCACAGGACCAGCCTGTCTCTCTCATGTGGACTGCTACCTCTGGCTTTTAAGTAGGGAATTGGTTACTTTATGCTCTCTATACTAATTCTTGGTACTAATTCCTTATGTCTATTGGTCTCCATACATTGTAATGTTAGACTTTGTTTACATAGACAGGGTTTATGACTTACCATGATGTAATTATTCACCTAGTTCTAACCTCTACCATGTGGATGCTTATTCCAGTATAGGAGGGGCTTTATTGAGCACCATGACACCCTCCTTCCCCCCAAAAAGGCCAACTTATAGCAGGATAAGAATGTGCACTTGGATCTAACTATATATTGCTTTAAATCCATACCTTAGGTTATACCTAGGGCCCTACCAAACTCATGGTCCATTTTGATAAATTTCATGGTGATAGGATTTTAAAAATAGTAAATTTAATGATTTCAGCTATTTAAACCTGAAACTTCATGTTGTTGTAATTATAGGGGTTCCTGACCCAAAAAGGAGTTGTGGGGGAGTTACAAGGTTATTGTAGGGGGGGTTGTGGTACTGCTACCCTTACTTTTGTGCTGCTGCCGGCAGCGGCACTGCCTTTAATGCTGGGCAGATGGAGAGCGGCTGCTGCTGGCCAGGAGCCCAGCTCTGAAGACAGAGCCGCCACCAGCAGCAGCACAGAAGTAAGGGTGGCATGGTACGGTATTGCCACCTTTACTACTGTGCTGGTGCTGGCTGGGGGCTGCCTTCAGTGCTAGGTGCCCGGCCAACAGTTGCCGCTCTCTGGCCGCCGAGCTCTGAAGGCAGTGCAGAAGTAAGGATGGCAATACCGCAACTCCCCTAAAATAACTTTATGACCCCCCTTTGCAACTTCCTTTTGGGCAGGACCCCCAATTTGAGAAATGCTGGTCTCCCCTGTGAAATCTGTATAATATAGGGTAAAAGCACACAAAAGACCAGATATCACAGGGGGGAGACCAGATTTCACGGTCCATGACGCATTTTTAATGGCCGCGAATTTGGTAGGGCCCTACTTATCCAAAAAAAAAAAAAAAAAAAGAAAAAAAAAATCCAACCCCTACCCCCCCTCAAAATAAAACAAAAAACACTTTTCTGTGTAGATTAGGCCTTAGAGTTAATTTCCTGTCTTGTTGGTCTTAATAAAGACTTTTCATACAGTGTAACTTATTTTTTAATGTCGCACATTGACAGAAGTGAAATACATGCTTCAGTCTCTAGATGTGAAATCCTAGTCCCACTTCTAAACCCCCATTGACTTCAGGGAGGCCAGCAGGATGTTAACCTAGGTGTTGCAATGTCTGCCACGTCCTGGATCCCGACTCCTGTGGGCCAGAACAGTGATATACAGAGGATCTAGATATATTAAAAACTCAGTGACTAATATAACAAATAACAGATTGCTGCACGGGGGAAAAATATTTCCAGTAGGATTTGCTGCCTGGAGTTGCTGCTGCCTCAGTATCTATGGCCTAACTAAAAATAATTAATTATTAGCATTTTATAAATACAGATTGATCAATTTAGAAACCCTTAATATAGATTTAGTCATTTGCTGCCTCTACTATTATGAGGTTTTTTTGAGCCAGAAGTGTGCTTGGGCAAATAAAAAGAGGATAAAGAACCAGAGTCAATGCATTTACCTTCAATGTCTAATTAACCTACCATGGCAGACTCAAAGGTTTATGAGGGTCAACATTTGATATATGGACTGACTGCACTAAGTAGATTATATAGAGAGCTATAGAGAAAAAGGGCGACATGGTAAGAGTATATCTTGATTCAATATACTTCACTGGACAAATATGAGTTGCTTACTTGCATTGCATTTGAGGCACTGCACAAGGAACTGAGAGTACAGTAAAGAGGAAAGCTTGAAGACTAGAAGTTCTAAAAAAAAGTCTATAGACATGGTTAATATTTATTTGTTTTTAATTGGTGCCTTTTTCCAGTTCAGTGGCTAGACTCTATAGGACTTTGCAACAGGGCTGCCCAGAGGATTCAGAGGGCCTGGGGCAAAGCAATTTCGGGGGCCCCTTCCATAAAAAAGTTGCAATACTATAGAATACTATATTCTCATGGGGGCCCCTGCAGGGTCCGGGGCCTGGGGCAAATTGCCCCACTTGCTGCCCCCCTCTGGGCAGCCCTGCTTTGCAATGCAGTTGTTTTGGTATCATCCTATACTGAAGAGTCACTACCACAGAAGGGAAAATAGAATAAAGAATATGAGGAATTAAAGTAGGATAAAACAATTGTTTTCTTGATTAACTTTCACAGTTGATACAACAGTTGTGTTAAGTTACTGATTCATTGCTGGCTGGAGGGCAACATAGTCTTGGATAAAGCTGACTGAACAACAAACAAGTGTGCTGTAGTATAAAAGTTTGCATCAGTGGCTGGTAAGTGTGCCTGACAGAACTAATTATCTCTGGGCAGTTTGCTACAGACAAATAGGATGTATAGCAGACAATCATTACAGCATCATCAGGTCTTAATGTAACAAATAGTGATTAAATTAATTAATAAGGGTAATTACAAGAGAGTTTAATGAAATTGCAAGCCAAGATACAATCTAGTGTCTATGCATCTGGAAGAATATCACAGAATAGACAAGATATATACTGTGCACTGTTTTCTTTAACCTTTTAGAATGATCACTTCTCTTCAATAACAGCTATGTTATGTTCATTAATGTTACTAGAACTCATAGTTACAGCATTTCTTGGCAAATCATACGAGACAGATGTCTGAGCCTGAAGACATTGGCTTCTATTTCATCCCTAAATAGTGAGCTGTTAGCATTCTTGCTGCTGCTAACATATTGAAATCTGCTGCCATTTTTCTCTCCTGTTACCTCAATGTTAAATCAGAAAATACTGTGTTGGTTGGGTGAGTGAGGATAGATGTATTATCCCATGTTGATAAGGAGTATTTAATAATGGATTGTCTTACATGTATAGAACCCCTTTTGTTATAAAGGCTCCCAAAATATTTTACAATGATCACCTCATTGCTAGAAAACAGCGTGGTGAGGGTAGTTGCATAAGGCAAGGAAAAGTAAAGGATGGAATATGTAAAATAAGGTTAGGAGAATGCCGATGTGAATTGTTTCTAGTATGTATTGTTGGTTTCTTTTTATTGTTACTACAGCCCGCCAAAAAATGAAAACCTACCTTTGGAAAAATGTTGAAATGTCAACATTTTCATTTTGAAGTAACTGAAATGAATCTTTTTGTTTGTTTGTTTTTCACAATATTTTGTCTCTTTTTAAATGAAAAATGCTTATCAAAATTTTTCATCTACTGAAAACCATTTTTGGTTACTAGGTTTTGGTAAATGAAAAACCTTTCATTTGTAAAATGTGGACCTAGTCATAATTCTTATTATTTTATTTTGTGGATTTTGTAACATGTAGAGACACTGCGGGAAAAAGTGGGGTTTGCAAAAGGTCGTAAAGACAAGGAGGGAGTTTGCATAGGAAAGACATGCCAGGCAAAGGGGCAACATATATTAATGTCTATTTCTTGTAATTCTGAAAGTCTGACCCCTTTGAGACCAAAGTCCTTGTTGGAAGGGAAAAAAATAAATTATTTCATTTATTAATGACAGCTTTCCAAGCAAAAATAACAAATGCCAATTGAAAAGTTCTTCTCAAGACTTCTCACTGAGCTTGAAGGTTTTGAAATGATTAATACTGTGCCCACTACAAATAACTTGTTGCAGGTGTCACTTACAATATCTTGTAGCACTACTTACACGTTGTGCATGTGAATGACAAACTACCACTACTTGCCAAAAAATGTGGTCAAATGACTTTCACACTGGGGACCTGTTGTCAGTTGAAGTGAGCAGTCTTATTATGAAATGAGAGCAAAACCATTGTAAAGGTCCCAATCCTGAAAGAACAGCTGACTGCAAGTCCTCAACTCCCACTGATTTCAGTCAGAGTTGAGGATGCTCAGTACCTTACAGGACTGGGCTCCAAATAAATACTCCCATTCTACGTTTTACCCAATTTTGCATGGTTTAATAGAAAAGCATATATCTCAAATATTTTCTAATCTTTTTTTTTAATTGAAAAACACAAATAGGTCTAATTTATGGCAATCAGCTCTGCTTTAGTTAATAGTTACTTACCTGTCTGACAGCACTATTCCCTTCTCTTTTCCTGTCTTCTCCATTCTTGTGAGTGGGCAGGATACCCAAATAAGGAGAGAGATTTTTGCTCTCAAAACACTCTGCCCGGAGAAGTACTGAGCAACCTAAGCTCCCACTGAAGTCAATCAAGTCCCCAAGTACCTCAGAGAGTAAAATGTTTGTATATTTCAATACCATGTCTGTTCACAGTGCAAGGATACAGAGCAGAGGGATGTACTCATAGCACATCTAGGATAAGAAGGAAACTTGGCACAAATATTGAGGTTGGGATTTTATTACTTTGGGAAAAACAACGAGGAGTCCAGTGGCACCTTAAAGACTAACAGATTTATTTGGGCATAAGCGTTCATGGGTAAAAAACCCACTTCTTCAGATGCATGGAGACTCTCAATCTGGATACCTAATAGATTTTCCCATTCTAGGCACCAGATTAAAACAAATATTACTATATTTTAAAACTTAAACCTGTCAAGAAAGTGTAAAAAAGGAGCCGGCGGGACTGGCCTCAGAGGAAAAACAAAAATAATTTATAAGTACAGTGTGGCTAATGAATGAGTAGGGTTGAGGGGAGTGGGGGAAAGAATAAGAATTTTTTCAATGGTGTATGTACAGTTATTTAGCATGGTACAAGGGGCATAGTAAAGAATGATGGGATGAAATTTGAAAAATGTAAATTTTAGACAAAGCTCAGAAAAAAATGCCTAACAGTGAAACCTAAAGCCTGCTGGTCAAGAGAAACCTTGTGGTTAACTCTCTGGACTGGGACCCAGGAGAGCTGAGTTCAATTCCCAGCTCTATTATAGACATGCAGTGTGACCTTGGGTAAGTCACTGACTCTTTCAGTGTCTCAGTTTCTCATGTGTCAAATGAGAATAATGTATACCCTTACTCTTGTCTTATCTATTTAAGTTGTAAGCACTACAGGGCAGAGATTGTCTCTTCCTGTTTGTACAGTGCCTAGCTCAATGGGGTCCTAATCTCAGTTGAAGTCTCTATTTGCTATCATAATACAAACAACAAATTATAACATTTTAGACCATGTATAGTCTCAATGTAAGAAGTGTAAATCCTATTATATGAGATAGTTAAAGCTAGTGTGGACACAACACTAGAAAATATGTTTCAGTGAATAATCATGCACTATGTAGGGA
This sequence comes from Terrapene triunguis, assembly GCF_002925995.2. Taxonomy (NCBI): domain Eukaryota; kingdom Metazoa; phylum Chordata; order Testudines; family Emydidae; genus Terrapene; species Terrapene triunguis. Next base: position 13,807,042 of record NW_020664447.1, read on the forward strand.
CACAGGTGAACTATTTCTATCTCTAACTTCTATGATTCATGGAATTAGACTGGATTTATTTCACTGTCAAATGTCTAGTTTGAATGATATAACAAAAGGAAAAAATCTTTTCAAGTTCCTTTTCTTTCAGCCTCAGCACTCTACATATTAAGCACAATGTAAGGTGCTTATCTTTGAAATATGAAATAAAAGCTGTTGCCCTTTTAAACACGAAATCTTGATGGGCTTTGGTAAGAAGACACAGTATGGTCTAATTATGTTATAACAGATAAAAATGTAACCTCAGGCCACATCATCTCTTATCATGAATATTAGGGGAACATTGGACATATAGGAAAATAATAATATAGCAATCTTTGTAGAAAGACCAGGCTACCATGCCTCCAAGGGAGATACCAAGAGATGCATGACATTGCTAAGCAACTCTATGCAGCTAAAAAGGTTTTCACTGGCTTCATGTGGTGCAGTAGTTGAGGAAGTAAGAGCAAGAGAAAGAAAGACTAAAACAACTACGTGAAATAAGAAAAGAAATGAAAAATATAGGGAATGAAGCAAAAGAACAAATAGAGAAGCAGGGCAAATAAATGTGATATAATTAAGTAGCTACATATTGTTAAAGCTGCTAGAATCTAGGAAAACCAAAATGCTTGCCATTATCCAATCAAGTCGGTCATCAAGACAAATACAGATCACTACAGATTAACTCTAATATCACTTTATTCCAGGGAAACTGTTAAAGATTTTTCTTCCGCACTCAACAGCACACATTGGTTCATCAGAAGATCTCTTTCAGATTAAGTGATCCAAATAACTAAAAAAGTTAAATAGTTTGAGGGAGAGAACATTTCTACCATTTAAAATTTTAAACAAGTTCTTTAATTGTAATCCAGAACAGGCTTTGTCCTTTATCCAGATTTTATACTCCTTTATCCCCAGTGGAGGAATTCTCAGCTGCTGACTGTGGACTATCTCTATAGAAATTCTCCTCTTGTGAAGAATATTCACAACTGTTCCAAATGTCCACATAGTTAGTGCCATCAGCTGCATGGCACTCTCAGTCTTTCCATCGTTGTGTGGAAGTTTAGAAGGTATGACCAGAATGGTTTCCTGACTTAAAATGAAATACTGGTTCACACTTGTCATAGAAGCCATTTTAGAGCCATGCTACAACACCCTTGCATTTTTGCTCTAAATGTGGCCAAGACTATAGTCGACGACTCTGAACTGTGTGCTTTCACTCCCTCTCTTCAAATCAGGATATTTTTGGGATTTCTCTTAGATCCTTAATTCTCATGTATAAGTGTGTCATCAACAGAAGGCTTGTCAATTGGTTCAAAGCATAGTATGGTCCTAATGGGTCACCCATTTCAGATCTCAAATGGGGCAGTGTTGCTGCGGCATGTATCTTAGCCCTATAGTTAGGGTGACCAGATACCTATTACTCCCCACCCCCTGTCCCGTTTTTTCACAGTTGCTATCTGGTAACCCTACCTATAGTTATGAAATTTTATTTCCATGACTTGTTTTTTTTCTTGATGTTATTTTACAATGCACTCTTCCCAGTTGGACTGAGTGTGTTATACTATTAATACAGAATTTTGCATGCTCTCTATGGGGGGAAAGTAAGACAAATAAAGAGGTTTCTTTACAATTTCTGTGGTAACATGATGCAAAAGCTGCTACAGGATATTTACCACAATGTTTAGTCAGTGTAAGTATAAATGACTGTCCAGAGTACACATTTCAAGATCTCACAATAACAATGGTCAATGTATGTCAATAGCCATCAAAGAATTACCTGTATTGGTCAGAGCAGAACAATATGATTCCTTGACAGTTTTGTCCCTCAGTTGATAGAAAAAAACATGACTTCACCCTAAACAAGGCATCCATTTAAAATCACAGGTGTAGAATACCAAGTGTCTATTTGATATGGACAGTGATTTCACAGCTTTCATGTATTATTTTAATTCATAGAATCATAGGACTGGGAGGTCATCTAGTCCAGTCCCCTGCGTTCATGGCAGGATTAAGTATGATCTAGACCATTCCTGTATTCATTCATGTATTATTTTAAGTAGGTCTATGAAGCATAAGAACTGTGAAGCATTAGGTGCGATATCACTGGCAATATGGTTTCCTTTCACAGCATGGAAAGCATGTTGGCAATCCAGAGGTAACATTTCTGGGGCTGCCTTTCCAGTTTTCTAAGTTATTTTGTAAACTTTGGTTAGGATGCACATGAAATTAATTCCTTAAAGAGCAAATTCAGTGCCATTATACTGGTATATACCTGATTCATGCATAGTAGGAAAAGGTAATCTGGGTAAACAATCATCAATTATACTTACACTCTGGTCCACAGACCTGTAAAATAATGACTAAGTTATCACTTCCTGAGTATTATTTTTGTGTAGGCAGATTGTTTTTCTCCACAGTTTTCTAAGAATTTCCTGAGCCTTTATTAAGTGACTAAAATTAGGGCATATTTTGCAGTGTCTGTCAGCCCAGAAGTTGTTTAATTATTCTTTCCTTCTTAATGAAAACATGTTTCTGTTCTTGATGTTTGTGGCCAAGAAACGTGTCTTATTTTGTTAGACTAAGCACTCTTCACTTATGTATTTGGCATGGCTGTTCAGGCTACTGAACACGATTCAATTACAGCAGCTTTACTTTGTTGTTAGGTGTGACCCTCAGTCTTTTTGCTTTTTTCCTTTTTTGTGCTGCTTTATGGAAATCTTTTCTTCTATCAATGCTCTGAGACATCAGGAAGTTATTCTTTAAAGGATTCCAGGAGTTAGACAAGAAACCTTTAAAACAAAAGACAGGTACTTTATCCACTTAGCTAAACAGACTTGGATTAATGACTAGGGGGATTTGAGGTGTTATTATGGCCACAAGAGGGAGCTCATATTGTTCCATTATATGCAATAGCAATATAAGGACACTTGCAAGAACATTTATCTTTAAATACATTTGGTACAGAAGTGAAAAAAGTTCATCTTCTACGTTGTAATAACCAAGATCAAGATGGATGCAAAATTTAATTGAAATCAGATTTAATTTACCATTTTGGTTTCTTCAACAATGAAAAAACAAAATTAAAGAGATGGACATTAAATGTTTCCCTACATTCTGACACTAATTTTTTTCTTGCCATAAAAATGACATCTGTTCAAATGATTTGATTTCTAAGTAATGGCCTGCTCTACCTTTTCTTATGCAAGTAATCTCATTGATTTCAATGGGACTGCTTACATGAGTGAGGGCTATTCACATAAGTAACAATTACAGAATTCAGCCCCAGGTCCATACAAAAACATTACAATAATAAAATTCAAATGCTAGGTGTTGCTGGAGCAATATCTTAGACACTCCATCAAGTTCTATCCTGTATAATCAGGAAGGGGAGTAATGGGCATAAATCTCACCTCTGCAGCTCATAAAGGCCCAGCACTATAGGAAGCCTCTCAGCCCCAGAAATGGAAGAGCCACTAGGCTGTGAGGAAATGAGTAGACTTGATCCAGGGAGGAGAAGTTGGGTTATAAAGCTGAAAGGTTATACAGACCTAAGAAGACTCAGCCCAGGCAAGAGCTGAGGTGGCCACTGCTCTCAGGAGGCTGTGAATCATAGAAACTGGACATGGAAGAGACACTAGGTCATCCAGTCCATTGTCCTGCTAGGGCAGGATTGCTCCCTACAGAACATTTTCTGCCATTTTGTGCAGTCTAGTTTTAAATGTTCCACTCATTCCCTTAGGAGAGGGCTTCCCAGTCTTCATACATAACAATGTCAAAGAGCTTTTCTTGACATTCAGCCTATGTTTTCCCTTTTTTAAATTTCATCTCATTAGTTATAGCCCCATGCACTGTGATAAATAATTTCTCTCCTTTCTTGGTGTTTATACCCTTGAAATATTTATAGATTGTTGCCGTAACCCACCCACCCACCCACCCCCTTCCTCTTGAAGAGCTAAGGGCCCTCAGGCCAGGGAAGATCTGAGCTGGATTCTGCAGCCATGTAGCTTTGAAGAGCTGACTCTGCCACCACCAAAAGTTAAATGGGAAGGGAGAGCAGTGATGAATTTTAGGGGGAGGGGGGACAGTATTGAATTGATGGCAAAGGGTGAGCACTTCAAAGTTTTGTTTGGAGTCCCATACATTGCTGTGCTAGCACAGTAATATACACACACACAAATCTAAAATACTATGTAGATGTGTTTAGAACATGTGTCCTCTGGAAATACAACAGTTCAGTGTATTTATGATTTCTACTTGAGAGTGCTCCTTTCTTCTACCCTTTGAGTCACTAGCTCACAAGAGACGTCATTTCGTTGTAAAGCCCAGACAAGCTGAGAGCTATATTTTTCATTACAGATGTGTTTCTCTTTCATTTAAACATTTCAGTGTTGGTGTAGATTCCATTACAAAAATCAGAGGAAAAAATCAAGGCTGTGGTGTAGTGTGCTGACAGGCTTAGCCACAATTTGTTCCAACATCTTACCAAAGCGTAACAAACTTGTAATTCCTGAAAAACGTATGTATATTATTAGTGGTTTAAACTAAGTGCTGTTTATTGATTATAAAGACTTTGCTTATTTCTACAAAGAACATTTGCCATGTTCACCTACAACCCATTTCATCCCCAATAATTCCTTCAACGAAAACAGAATACCACCTCTAAACTCATACTATTGCCATTACAAAATCAAAGGAATTGTTAAAGAGATGCAGATCTATTACTGTATGCAGCCAGAAGTGTGTAGATCTAATTTCTATAGAGCATTTTGCTGCCTTGCAAATCTATACCCAAGACTTCATTTTACTGTTATTTAAATGCCATTAAACTGTGCAGCATATTTCTCACTGTTGCTTGCTGGTTTACATTTCAATTCTATTCTTTTTCTTCTCAATCACTTGTAGAAAAATCATGTTTATCTTTGATAGAATATAATACAAAATATCATTTTTACTGTAAACAAGGTAACCCACAGGTTAAAACTATACAAGACACTTTTCCATGTTAAAAGTAAAAGTTAAAAAAAAATCCAATTAAGGATACTATTATACACATTTCTGTAGTAAAAGTATGGCTCATCTTTTTAACAGTCCCCAAAATTGCCAGCTACCGTAAGCCTTTCCACAAATGGTCTGCCAAGGTTGACAGAAAAACTGGCCAACTTCCTATAATTCACATCTGTGTTCAGTTTGCACACAGCAAGAGGAACTTAACCCATCAAGAATATTTGGTTTGTGCCAGTCTGTCACATTATTTCAGATGGGAGAATCACTCTTTCACAGGAGAATGGTGAAAATAGGTGAATGGTATTTTTGGCTATTGAGGCATATTTAATTAATTGTAGAGTGCAGATTATGGTATTGGGTTATGAAACTGCCCTGTCCATTAAAAACTCAATTCTTCAGAGATTCAGTCTTAAGCAGAGTAGTAGGGCTAAATAGTGGGTGTACATATGAACATGGATTGCCTCGAAGCCTGGATCCAAATCCACACATGAAAGGGGTTTGGTCTAGTCATTGGGGAATGTTTAATTACATTACAAATCCAAAACAATTTGGGAAAAATGTCTTTTCTAAGGGGTGGCATAACAGTACAATAGGCTAGTTTCAAGTATGAACTTTGCAATCTATGGTTTAAACATACTGACAAAGATGTGTGTGGAGTCTTGAATGTTGTTACGTGACCTCGTGGTCTGCTCTTTGGTGGGCTAATACAAACATGCACAATCACCAGCAAAATAACAGCAGGCACATGCCCATTAAACAAAAGAATCTCTGTTTATTGCTGGAAGGCAGTACACAGGCAGCTCACTCCGCTACTGCTTGTTTTTGCTGTTGCATTCATCGGTCCCCTCTCTAAAAGGCAGGAAAAACAGACACATCCTTTAACTTCCTCTCAGAGGCCCCAGTTCGACACCTAGGCACATGCTTAAGTCCATCCCTATTCATCAAATTACTTAACTTTAAACAAGTGCTTGGGTCTCATTAAATTCCATGTACTTTGCTAAGTAGGGATGGTTGCTGAATTACTTCCTGAGCCAGGAGTCCTTCCTATATGGGAGGAGCCATACGTTACGTGGGCTGGCTGCGTGTGGACCAAGAAACATTCACCAAGCCAGCACACTGTTTCAGTATTGAACCACATATGCTTACCCTAAATCTGTCCCTAACCACTGCTACTAGTTTTTCATATCTATGAATAGCATATTCAGCTCCAAAATATTTTTAAACCCTAGTGCAATGTTCAAAGCTAGATCAATACTATTGCAAGCTGACAAGTGATGCATTTTTAAGCTGCAGAAGAGACACTATTTGCTTCTGACTGCTTTGCATCGCATATTACAATCTGACAATTACAATCTGACAAGGTCAAAGCCAGTCAAAGAGCGACTGTCACACTTGGAGATGTAAACAAAAGCATGTGCTACCCTTCCATTCCTTGTCCCTGGAGTAACAAAGTATATGGTCCTGGACTGAGCACACCACTAGGACTCAGGAACTCCTAAATTCTTATCCCTGCTCTTCCACAGATGTCTTTCGTGACATTGGGTAAGTCACTCACTTCTCTGAGTCTGCTTCTTTGGCAGTAAAAATTGAGAGAATACTGTATTCTGCAGGGAAGGAGCATTGATTTTCTTCCTTTGAAGCATCAAGGATGGCCGTGGCTGAAGACGGGACATTGTGTCAGGGCCAGGACATAGTTAGCCGGGCCTGATGATTAGCATAGCATCAGGTCCCTACACAACCACTAACCACTAGGCCAAGCCACCTATGTCCCAGCCCCTGATAGTTCATATTTCTGTTCTTGTTCCTCCTTCTGGCTTAAGTAGAGGGAGTGGGCCAATCAGAAGCTCCAGTTTTCCACTAATCAGGATCCAGGGTGGAGCTTCCCATCTGAGTTGGACTTCAACGGAGTTCAGTTCTAACTGATGCCAGCAAGCTATCAAGTGGAGGATTGGAATCTGATGACACCTCCTGCCCCCCCAAGAAGCCAGCTGACCTGGGTTCAAGACCCAGGGGTCATGACACACAGGTTGGTGTGGGCCAGTGCTCTGAGGTGATACTGAGCATTTGCTTTCTGAAGTGTTTGGCTGGCTGATTTGTGCTCAGGGTCTAACTGATAACCATATGTGGGGTCAGGAAGGAACTTTCCCCAGCTAAGATTGGCAGTGACCTTGGGGTTTTTGCCTTCCTCTGAAGCACGTAGGTCAAGTCACCTGCCAGGATTATCTGTGTATATCTCAGTTAATCAATTCCCTGCCATTGCTTGGACCTCAGGCACTGGTGCACCTTGGTCCTCCTGTTCTCTGCCTGTGGCACAAAATAGTCTGGTCTCCTGTTGGCTGTAATACTATAGTCTAATTTTGGTTGTTGGATTTAGTGTATGGGTGTTGGTGGCCTGTGATATACGGGAGGTACAGGTGGTATCTTCTGGCCTGAAATCCTATGATTCTAAAAAAACTGGTGATTTTGGATGCCTAAATATCTAGGCTCTCAACTTGAGACCTCATAAACAGACCTGATTTTTAGAGGGCAGAACAACAGCATTTTCTGAAAATCAGACCCCATTACAGTGTCTCAAGTTGGTCACTCAGAAACTGAGGCATTCAGAATCATTAGTTATTTTTGAAAATTTAGCTCACCTTGCACATCTGAGATACTGTATCAGTAACAACAGTAATCTCACAGGGTTATCGTGAGGATACATTAATGTTTGTAAAGTCTTTAAATCTGGATGGGTTAAATACATAAATATGGAAATAAACAGCACAAATCTCCTCTGACAATGTCTAGAAAATTAAATATTTGACAAAGAAAATTTATTTTAACATTTCATAGCCCTTTTAACCAAAAGTCTAGATGAACCCCCCTCTGAAAACACATCATATCATTAACTGTGAAAGCATTAAAAATATATCAAAATGTTTTTTTATTAATGGACAAATTCTCATTTAGCAATACACCAGATTTTTTGTTAATTGAATATTGTTGATAACCATTTCAATAATGTTTCTGATTAAACATTTGAAAAAACAAAACAAAAAATAATTCAGGTTCCAAAGAACTTTCCAAAGGAACAGAAGTTCAATTTTTTTTTTCATTAAACTATTTTGGATTTTTTCCCCAGCTCAGGTTGTAACAATTTCATATTTCATTCTGATAAATGTGACAAGAAGTACCGCAAATGACCTCACTTGCCCTCACTTGCCCTTAAATTCAACTGGTGCCTGTGTTCCTTGCTCTTATGTATTTAAGTCACATCTTTAATGTTATTTTAGTACAGTGTTTTACTTGGCTGAGCTCATATTGTCTGTGCATTTAGCCAGGATATTATAAAAAGCTATTTTAAGTCATGTTTTTGTGTTTTTAGGAGGGGAAGCACAAGAATCTCCATTAAAGATTTATAGTCTGGGTTTAATGCTCAGTACTAGGCCACAAGCTTTTTGGCACCAATTTAAATATTCCCGGATAGCATTCATTTTCATACCTTCTTCGTTATTCATGAGGTTCACCTCCACTACACTTGCATTGCAAAAAGTGGCAGTTTTTTTTCCCTGCAGGAGGAAAACAATTATCAATGTCACCAAAGGAAAAGGAAAAGAAAGGGGGGCGGGAGGAAGAGTTCCATTGATATTTCTATGGCTCACATTGCTCTTCCCTGAATTCAAATGTTGTTATTACCAATGAAAATTTAAAAACCAGCAATTCACCAAATGATGAGCTGAATTCCATCAATACTTACCTTTTTAGAGGCATATTCTTCACTCCGAAGTGTCCCTTTTGCATCACTTAAGTCCCCTGCCGAGGATATCCCAGCCAGGGCTATATCAGGGTTGGATGGAGCAGAAAGGGGAAGTGATTGGAGTGTGATGTCTCTAGCTATCCTCAAGCAGTGTACGGCCCGTAAGGGACAATACCCAGCAGGCACACATTAGAGCAGTCCCTAAACTGTACTGCATGCCAGGGCAGGGGTTAGGCAGAGAATCAAGGAGCAGAAATGGGTTCCCTGACAGCTACCCTATTCTGGTGCATCCAGCACAAACTGGATACAGAAGGGAGTCTGCCCCTTAGTCTGAAAAAACAGAGTGACCTCTTACTTTACCATTGAGGCAATACAGTCATTTTTCTGATTTATACTCCTCCAACACACAGCACATGTTCCTACCATAAACCAAATTAAGTATCAGGGATAAGTAAATCAGCTCGGATTAAATATCAGCCAACCTGAATCTTTGTTTATCCCTCAAACAGATCCCAAACTGAAACTTGTATGGAAGTAAACTTTTTTCCCCATTGTTGCATACCTGTTCTGTTTCAGAGTTGAAATGCATGTGCTGAAGTGAGAGAGAGAGTAAGAAAGGCATATGTTTGTGGCTCTGGAGGTATAGTTTGTATCTGAGTGTTTTTGCTTTATTTCATTTTATTTATTTATTTAAAACAAACTGAAAGCTGCTACTGGCTAATATTCAGGACACAATTTCAAGTGAAACCTTACTCTCAAAATCTCATCAAATGTTGTAAAGGGGAAATTTTCCCTCGTTAATTTGTTTTCTTTAAGATCTGCTATACCATTACAGACCCAAACATCTGGACTGGTAGGTCATCATTTTTCAGACTCAACCCCAACCTCATTCTATCTCCTTCTCCCATCCTTGTAGATTAAAAATCAATCTTGGCTTCCCCTCACTCACTCACATACACACACTATTTTCACATGGTTTCTCCTGTGAGCTAAAGAGCTAAGTATGTAGGGAAGTCAGAAGAAAGGTGACTAAAGCCAAAGCAATGCCACATTCTTGAGAACTAAGAGTGCCACAGTAAAACTGGAGAGGAAGTATTAAAAGGTGGATAGCCATTTTAGGCAGCAAAGCAAATAAACCTCAGGAGAGCACTTAACAAATATTAACCTTGTTAATTTGATCAGCCGGAGAGTAACTTGGGTTTGGGGAATAGGACTGCTGGAATGTATTTGTTAAGAATCTGTTAATTATTCCACTAGAGATTTGCATTTTATCATAGAGATATTGTAGTGTACATGAAAATGTTGATATAGTTCATAGCTAAAACAGCTTAGGAAAGCCAAACATAATGTTAATTTCAAATTTTTCCTTTTGTTGGTCTTGACATGAAATCAGTGCATACTACATAAAAAGGTAAAGCATATGCGCACAAGTACAGCACAAGCAATACCAGTAAATATTCCCAATATAACCTGTCCCCTGGCTTCTACTATGACTCAGAGGGGTCACCCTTTGGGACCAGAAGAGAGCTCAGGATCTGTGCTAACTCAGTCCATAGCCCTCTCAACTGACATTGCCTCCTAGGGTGGAACGAGGAACGGTTTGGAGTTTTATTGTTTGGTTTCCCCTACTCCCTCCATATATGGAGCCTTTCCTGGACCAAGAAAACAACTAGAGCTTAGCAAACAGTGAAAAAAGTTTCCCTAAATATTCCTAACAACTTCAATTCAGTCATATCCATAACCTTTTCAAGTTCACTTTCAAGAAGTCAAGCTTTACTAGCACAATCATTTGCAAAAAGTGAATATTAAGTTTCAACCCCCAAATAGCCACCAAAAGCCAGTTTCAAAGTGTAAATTTCACTGTAGAATTCTAAATTCACACTATCCTGGACAGTGACATAAATCATCCAAGAAAAGAATTTAAAGTGTAAATTTAACTGGAGTATTCTAAATTCACACTCTGCTGGTTAGTTACATAAATCATCCAAGGAGGGAAAACAAACAATACCTTGTGACTTATATTAAATAAGTAACCAAACTAGTGTGAATATCAATACCAATGGCTTGTCTTCACTACCCGCCCGGATCGGCGGGTAGAAATTGATCTCTCAGGGATCGATTTATCACGTCTCGTTGGGACGCGATAATCGATCCCCGAATCGACGTGCGTACTCCACCAGCCCAGGTAGGAGTAAGGGCCGTTGATGGGGGAGCTGCGGTGGTCGATTTGCCACCGTCCTCACAGCGGGGTAAGTCGGATCAGATACGTCGAATTCAGCTATGCTATTGCCGTAGCTGAATTTGCGTATCTGAAATCAATCCCCTCCCCCCGTAGTGTAGACGTAACCCAAGTCTAACACATTCCTCATAACCAGGAAACATTGGTAGGAACCAGGGCCGCCCAGAGGATTCAGGGGGCCTGGGGCAAAGCTATTTCGGGGGCCCCACCATAAAAAAAGTTGCAATAGTATAGTAACATGTATTTGGAGCTGGGCTCTGGGTCGGGGGGTGCCCGGCTCAGAGGGGCTGGGCTCAGAGCTGGGGGTCAGGGCAGTGAGGGATGGGGTCGGGGGGGTGTCCGGTTCAGAGGGACTGGGCTCGGAGCTGGGGGTCAGGGCTGTGGGGGCATGGGGGCGGGGGGGGGGGTCCGGTTCGGAGGGGCTGGGCTCGGAGCTGGGGGATCAGGGTGATGGGGGATGGGGCTGGGGGGTGCCCGGCTCAGAGGGGCTTGGCTCGGAGCTGGGGGTCAGGGCTGGGGGGGGTGCCCGGCTCAGAGGGGCTTACCATGCCGCTTACCCCCCTCTCCCAGATCCTCAGTGAGCCGCGTCCAGGAACTCCTGCTGCTCGGCCCCCCAGAGCTCGCAGCCCCGCTCCCTTACCACGTGGCTTCTGGACACGGCGCACTGAGGCGCTGGGGGATGGGGGAAGGCGAAGGTAGAGGCGGGGGGGGGAGCCTCTGACATTCTCGTGGGGGCCTCTGAGGGGCCCAGGGCCTGGGGCAAATTGCCCCACTTGCCCCCCCCCTCTGGGCGGCCCTGGTAGGAACCACATCCTTATTCACACCATAAGGCAGTCTGAGAGAAGAATTCAGGCCTGGCTTTTTAAATGTTCTAAAGTATCTAAGTAACATATTCCTAGCATGGAGTTATGTTCCAGTTATATATTCTCTTAAAATCTAAATAAATGGTAGCCACCATATCCACTTCTTTTTATTATGAAAGAATTTCACTAAGTTTGTGAGGCATCACTTTTCCCTTTTTTGAGTTATGCTGACTGACCTCAGCCAAACAGCATGTTCCAGATGTTCTCCAATTCATTCATTAAAATAGTTTCTTATATATTACCCACAGCTGACGTCAGCCCAACTAGTTTGTGATTCCTGAGCCTGTCCCTAGACCCATACTTGAATAATAATATTACATTCATTGCTTCCAGCTCCTCAGTAGCTCTCTTCTGAGCTAGAGTGAACTTGCAAAAAGGTTCACTTAAATCTCCTCTTTTCTTTTAGCACCTAGAGCACACAGTATTTTAGCTGCAAATGGTGCCTGGTCAATTGAATAAATGCACTTTTCATAATCATTTTAAGGGCTTTTTGCAAACCCTTCTCAGTCCATCAATTCCATCTTTGGAAATCTGTTTCTTAAATTAGATGAAGGTCCACTTTTCACATTTGTAGTAACTGGTATTCTAATGTTATTTGCCCACCTTCCACTCATTGTTATTATGCTTCTAGTTTTCTATTGGTATGATCTGTCCTGTATATACATCACTTTTTTTAAGCTGAGATTAAATGATGCATGACTTTAAAAAATATTTGCTCCATTAATTACTTTTTTCTTTTTTTATTTGCAAAATACAAGTAAAAATCAGCAGCTCCAATTAAACATCATCTAGAGCCAATCACTATTGCCTTGGTTTTACATACTTCCAAAATCATCACTAGTCAGAATGTCCAAGGACCAAACTCCAGCTAATGTGCTGGGATCAGAATACCTTCAAAAGACTTAAGCAAACCACTATAGGAACTCACACAAAAAATGTACCCACTTGTCACAATAACTCTGTTAGGCGAAGTTCATTCGTATGCAGAGGGTTAGTGCAAGGCCCAGGCACTACTTAAGACCCACTTCCGCCCTGATAAGAGGGTGCATTGACTTTGTGTTGGCTCTCTGCAGAGGAGACTCTATCACCCTCACTACTTAATGCCATAGCTACTGGGATTAAAAAAAGAGCCAACCATTTGGAAATTTGTAATGCAATATTCAGAATGATTTTAAAGAAATTGCTCTTTAGGGTGAAGTGAGACAACGAAGGTAAAGCTGAACATGTACTGTGGAGAAAGACAATGCCACCAGAAATAGAATTCAGTAATATGTATCTAATAGGCAATAATCGTCCGCTCTTTTAGTATGACTAGTGTTTTAGTCCCATTAAGGTGAAGGCCAAAGGATTCCCCATGGCAAGTTAAATTCCCCTTTCCTATAATACAGTCTTACAGTGAAAAAAGAGTATTTTTTCACCGACACATGATGTGAATCTACAAATTGTACGTCTGCTCCTCTTAGACATGGTCTGTCTACTCACATCCTCTACCCAGCTTTCACATTGAAAAAGATGGGTAAAGGAGACACAACCTCTCTTAGGAAACTTTTCTTTTCTTTTTTTTTTTTTTTTTACTTTCAGCCCTAACTCAGCCTGTTTATCTGACAAAGCCTTGGCCACAAAGACAACTGGGATGCCTTCAGTGGGGGAGATCATCTCAATGCTACACAACCTACAGTCTCCATTCCAGATACAAGTTTCTGTCTCTGGACCATGGAAAAATGTCACCACAAGGAAAAGAAGAGGGATACTACATAACCATAGGCTCTCTAAAGTGCTCATTTCCTTCCCAGGGAGGTTTTCTTGCTTGATACAAAAGTCTTAGAGCTGGTGGGAATTCAAATGATACTTCAAAACTACTCCACTCTTATTATGTCAGTGGAGCAGACTTCATAAATAATCTAGCTTCTCTCTCCTGGGTCTGTAGAGTACCATAGTTCTGGGCATTTTCCAGCTGATTAAAACTGATAAAAAGAGTCATCCAATGGTATTGTCAAATGACTCTTTTATTAAATGACAATTCACGATTTTTAGATACAGTATCAGTGTTACGGCAGGATTTAACACAGTGTTGACTTTCAGAACACAATGTTTACTGCTTTGCTGATTTTCTTCTCACATGCACTGGTATAAATCTGGAGTAATTCCACTGAGATCAACAAAGTTACATAAATGGAAAATGACTAAGTGAGAGGAGAATCAGACCCAATAGATATTTTAAAAGATAACTTATAACAATATTTTAAGCTGGCTATATATTAGGTTTTGCAACAGCCACACTTCAACATAGCATTTTTAAAAATACATTTTTATGGGTTGTCTGTGGCAGATGAAATAGGGATGAAGTTTCTGGGGTGTTTGTCGCATAGAACTTTGACCAAATAGCTTCACAGTGCTATCTAAGAGCTTCATAATAACCTGTATATTCTAAACTTCAACAGGAGGGGAAAATTCATATTCAGTGAGACCCACACTTCATCACAACACCCTTTACAGCAAGGCCTAGAAAATCTTTCAAATGCAAATGTTCCCCAATGGGAAGCCCAAAAGAGATACAAATGAAGCAAGCCAGTGGCAGTGGAATGAAGTAATATTGATTTGCAAGTGAGGGAAAAAAACTAAAAAGGAACAATTTAAAAAAATTAAAAATGAAGCCTTCTGATCTTCAAATCTGGTGTCTAAGGCATCCATATGGATCCAAAGGAAGAAGGCCTAAGGCTGCATCCATCTGGTCTTCAAACAAAACTTTGGTGCAGTGGTTAAATGGGGATTTTGTATTCATTTTTTTAGGAGGAGGAATTATTGTTCAAGTGTGTATGTGTGCAGAGCAGCGCTTCTCCTACTAAGTGTCCAGGGGGCTGCCTCTGGTGCAGTGCTTCTTGTGGATTGCCATCTTTGGCATAAATAAAAGTCCTGCCAAAAAAAGAAATGGGGGAGAGAGATTGAAGTAATCTGGGGCCCTCCAGCTAGAGGCCCCAAAAGCAGCTTCAAATAGGCTGGGCGGGGAGGGAGACATCATCATTTCTCCAAAGGGAACTATTAACAAAGAATAGCTGCATTTTGAAAGTCAGTTTCCAGCATATAGTCGCTTCACCTGAGGGAAACTCCACCAGAATAGGTGGAATTATAAGGCTCCATGGCTGTCCCATAAGGCAACAGTAGGGGTGCGCACAACAAATTGTAATAGTCTCCTTTATTTTTTTTTAAAAGAGCTTACGTGAAACCTCAGCTCCATTTTGAAATTATTTTTAATTGAATTCTGCAGTTAGGAAAGATAGAAACAGAAAGTAACACCATCTGCTGAACTACTAACAAATGCACTTGCTACATTTTGTACTTTGTTAATACAAAATAAACATACATCGGAGAAGAAGGATTGCTTTGTAGTTAAGTCACAGGACTGCGACAAAAAACAGGAGACTTTGATTCAACTCCCATCTGTGCGACTTTAGGTGAGTCATTTTGACTTCAGGGGGCTTTGGATCAGGCCTTTAATCTCTCTGTGTCTCACTTTCCCATCTGTTATCTGGGGATACCACTACTTCCTTTCTCCCACTTTTTCTCTGTTCTATCATTTTAGAATGAAAGTTTTTCCAGATAGGGAACGTCTCATACAATGTGTTTGTACGGCACTTACCACGGGGCCCCCAATTGTGATGGGAACTCTAGGTGGTACCATAATACAAATAATAAATAATTACATAGGCCGAATCTACTAGAAAACCTCCTCAGGGACTGTACTGAGAAGCCAGTATCAGCAAATGTGTTGTTAATGACCCACCAGGTTTCGGCATAGTGATGCAAGAAGACCCTCAAATTGTTGTCATTCACAAATGCAGGCAGAAGGAAAGAGAAAACATATCCACTGGGGAGAAGTTGAGTGATCGCACACCAGAGACATGTGCCTGTCAAAACTTGCCAGGGAAAGGAAAAAGAGAAAAAAATATTTTTAGCCAATAGTTGTGTCTCGTTAGATGCTAGCTACTTGGGGCACTTGGATGATTTATTCATCTGTTTTAAATCATGCCAAATAATGAAAAAGTAAGTGAGACGCAAGACAGCTCTGATGATCAGGCTGCAGTTTTGTTACAGAAACACTTTCAAAACCAAATAATCAGTTTTGATTAAAATCATACAGAGCCTCAGCTGTGATTTTTGACAAGATTTCTTATCCTGCACCCCCCTCCCCATTTCATGTGGTGGGACCCTCTTCATCTACTGCAGCAGGGTCAAGAGCAGAAGTTGCTTCACCACTTTGTAGAGCAGCCAGGAGCAGGCTGTTTCTTGCACCCACTGTAGAATGATTAAACCACAGAATCCAAACACCTGGAAAACTAGGCCAAAACTGGGCTGCTTAAACCACAGTATTCAGAAGAGCTACTGTAACAACCCAAATAAACCCAAGAATTTTTCCAAAGTATGCAGTGTAACATAACCATGTTCTCCATATTACATAGTCTACGATATCAGTTAGTATACTAATTAGCACTCAATAACTATCAAATGCCAGCAAAGGAAAGTGTCTTTGCCCTTTTTTTATTGCTTTTATGGATATGGTTGCCTTGCTGATAGACTGGGCAACAGAGTGCTGGCATTCTAGGGGAATATGGCACTGATCCAAAGCCCATTAATTCCATTGTGCTAGGTGCAGTACAAACACCTAGAGTCCCTGAAGGAGGAGCCAATCCTATCCCTCAAGACTGACATTGCAGGCTAACTTGCAGCAGGCTACCCTTCATGTTCCACATTTCTTCATTTACCTGGAATACCTTGAAGTGTAAATAAATGTGCACAGTACTATGACATGGCCCATGAAAGCCATGGCTCCTTTCTTACTCTTGGGAACCCCATGCTCCTGACCACTTCCCTCCTACAGGAATGGAAAGCCAATCACTTCATTGTGTTCCTGCTCATCTCTAGAACAAATCTCCCAAAACACTGGGTCATCTTAATCTGAAACTTCCTCATGCAGACAATCTTCCACCACTGCCTGTGATCTGTGAGCAGGGTTTTCAATGGGAGCCCATAGGCACCCCTGCAGGCAGAATAGGGTCCATTACTGCCTATTATCATTGCTACAGGTTTGCATCATTTTCATATTGTATTGATGCTAAGCACCACAATTTTATATTTTTTTCAAACACAAATCACTCTCATAAGAGACAATGAGAATTTGTAGATCCAATGTATCATTTAAGGTTGAAGTTTAAGACATTTAAGACAAGGCCTTCAAATAATTAATATTCTTACCCCTACCATCAACAAACTAATAACATGAGTAGGATTCTATTAACATTTTTACATTTAAAAATAACCTCACAATTCCGAATTGCATTTGATACCCGTACTTCACACAATCGTTCATGTTCCCACTCTTGGGCATTACTCAGCAAGCGCCTCTCCAGCCTTTCCCTGTGCTAGGTTATACAAAGATGCCCTTACTCAAAGGTTGAGCTAAACAACACAGACGTCGATAACTGAGATTATGAAGGATCTCTCGAGTGGGCCATTGTGAAATCTACAAACACCAGCTAAGGGGTTGGCTAATTGTTGCCCTGCCATTCTGGTTACCGTCTCTGTAAAGGCATTTTTGATTCTGAAATTATTCTCTGTTACACAATGTAGCCTTTTTTACTTACTTTCTCTGCTTTTTCCAAATAAAATATATGATCAGTTTTTATGGCAAAAAAAGACATTTCCTCATACCTGTCTCTCCTCCCATCCCATATGTACTAAAATCTGATTCCCAAACATACTGGTCTTCAAGTTCCCCATCTGTCAGGATACAAATATTTCTGCCTTCCTATAAGTACATACACTCAACCAGTCCAACTTATTTCTAAATGTTTTCAAAAAATCACTACTCCTTTCTATTTTAAATTCCCTCTAAACATCTATTGTCTCTTGACTCCATTTTGGAGTCCATTTTGAAGCACTTGGAGGAGAGGACGGTGATCAAGAACAGTCAACATGGATTCACCAAGGACAAGTCATGCCTCACCAACCTGATTGCCTTCTATGATGAGATAACTGGCTTTGTGGATATGGGAAAAGAGTGGATGTGATATATCTTGACTTTAGCAAAGCTTTTGATACGGTCTCCCACAGTATTCTTGCCAGCAAGTTAAAGTATGGGCTGGATGAATGGACTATAAGGTGGATAGAAATCTAGCTAGATTGTCAGACTCAACGAGTAGTGATCAACGGCTTGATGTCTAGTTGGCAGCCAGTATCAGGGCCGGCTCTAGGTTTTTTGCCTCCCCAAGCAAAAAACTTTTTGGCTGCCCCCCACCCCAGCCCTGGGCTCTCATCCCCCACCAGTGCCCTCCCCCACCCACCCACCCACACCCCCTGCCGCCCCAGCCCTGGGCTCTCTCTCCCCACCCCACCTGCACTCCCTGCCACCCCAGCCCTGGGCTCCCCCCACCAGTACTGACTCCACCCGCTCCCCCCTCGCCGCCAGCTGGTCTGGCGCTGGCAGGGTTGGGGTAAGCAGCGGGGCTCCCGGGCCGCACCTCAGCCCAGGGTCCCTCCAGCCAGGGCTCCCGCCTCCAGGACTGGCCGGGACCCAGGAGGGCAGAGCCAGGGGACCGCCCCAGCAGGGGGCTGAGGAGCCGGGACAGGGTAGCCCCAGAGGGAGCGGAGCCCCAGAGAGCGGGACGCGGGCCCCTGCCGCAGTCCCTGGGCAGCTCGGGCTGCTTTACCCAGCCCCGGCACCTGAAGGCGGCTCGTGTGCCCCGCATGGCGGACTCCAGCCTGAGTGTCCCCCGCTCAGAGCCTGCCCGGCCCAGCCACGGCGTGAACTGCAGGCCCCAGGGCGCCCCCCGCGCTCCTGCTGCCAGGGCCGGCTCTAGGCTTTTGCTGACCGAAGCAAAAAAAAAAAAGATGGCCAAAATGCCGCCCCTGAAAATGTGCCGCCCCAAGCACGTGCTTGGTTTGCTGGTGCCTAGAGCCAGTCCTGCCCAGTATCAAGCGGAGTGCCTCAGAGGTCGGCCCTGGAGCCGGTTTTGTTCAACATCTTTATTAATGATCTGGATGGGATCAATTGCACCCTCGGCAAGTTTGCAGATGACACGAAGGAGAGGGAGAGGTAGATATGCTGGAGGGTAGGGATAGGGTCTAGTGACCTAAACAAATTGGAGGATTGGGCCAAAAGAAATCTGATGAGGTTCAATAAGGACAAGTGCAGAGTCCTGCACTTAGGAAGGAAGAATCCCATGCACCGCTACAGGCTGGGGACTGACTGGCTAAGCAGAAGTTCTGCAGAAAAGGACCTGGGGATTACAGTGGATGAGAAGCCACACCTGGAGTAGTGTGTCCAGTTTTGGTCCCCCCTCTACAGAAGGGATTTGGACAAATTGGAGAGAGTCCAGCGGAGGGCAACAAAAATGATTAGGGGACTGGGGCACATGACTTATGAAGAGAGACTGAGGGAGCTGGGGTTATTTAATCTGCAGAAGAGAAGAGTGAGGGGGGATTTCATAGCAGCCTTCAACTACCTGAAGGGGGGTTCCAAAGAGGATGGAGCTAGGCTGTTCTCAGTGGTGGAAGATGACAGAACAAGAAGCAATGGTCTCAGTTGAATATTAGGAAACACTATTTCACTAGGAGGGTGGTAAAGCACTGGAATGTGTTACCTAGGGAGGTGGTGGAATCTCCATCCTTAGAGGTTTTTAAGGCCCATCTTGACAAAGCCCTGGCTGGGATGATTTAGTTGGTCCTGCTTTGAGCAGGGGATTGGACTAGATGACCTCCTGAGGTCTCTTCCAACCCTAATATCTATGATTCTATGACTAATACAAGCAGCTTGATCATTCTAAATATTTATTTGGTATACAGATATAGATATATTTTTGTTCTCCAATGCTGTGCACCAGCCTTTGTGAGTAACCATGTAATCTTATTGGTGTTACACCACTCCTCCTTCTTCTGCCCTTCACTGCTGTCTTGTTACTTTCCCTCATTTAGCTCCAATTCTGCAAACACTAATGCAAGTGACTAACTTTTCTCACATGAGTATTCCCTTAAAAATCAATGGCACTATTTGTGTGAGTAAAAATTATTCAGATGCGGGCTGTCAAATTATTTAAAAAATTAATCGTGATTAATCGCAGTTTTAATTGCACTGTTAAACGATAATAGAATACCAATTTAAATGTATTATAAATATTTTTGGATGTTTTTCTACATTTTCAAATATATTGATTTCAAGTACAATTCAGAATACAAAGTGTAGGGTGCTCTCTTGGTATTATTGTTTTTGTTTATCTTTTTTCAGAGGAAACATTTTTAAAGAGCAATCTACACGTCAAAGCATGAAAGGGCATACAAATGTTTAGCATATCTGGCATGTAAATACCTTGCAACACCAGCTACAACAGTGCCATGCGAATACCTGCTCTCACTTTCAGGTGATATTGTAAATAAGAAGAGGGCAGCATTATCTCCTGTAAATTTAAACAAACTTGTTTGTCTTAGCAGTTGGCTGGACAAGAAGTAGGACTGAATGGACTTGTAGGCTCTAAAGTTTTACATTGTTTTGTTTTTGAGTGCAGTTATGTAAAAAAAATAATTCTACGTTTGTAAGTTGCACTTTCATGATAAAGAGATTGCACTATAATACTTGTATGAGGTGAACTGAAAAATACTATTTCTTTTATCTTTTTACAGTGCAATATTTGAAATAAAAAATAATAATATAAAGTGAGCACTGTACACTTTGTATTCTGTGTTGTAATTGAAATAAATATATTTGAAAATGTAGAAAAATCCCAAAACTATTTATAATAAATTTAAATTGGTATTCTATTATTTTTAACAGTGTGATTAAAACTGTGATTAATCATGATTCATTTTTTTAATCAAGTTAATTTGTTTTCAGTTAATCGCTTGAGTTAACTGCAATTAATTGACATCCCTAATTCAGATGTATGAGTGTTTGCTGGACCAGGGCATTGGGGGCTAATTCACATTCCAATAAAGTAAATGGAAAGACTGCCTCCCTTTGATTTCAGTGAGCTTTGGATCAGGTCTTTAGTCTGTAAACTCCTCCGCCAAGTGACATTTTATCTCTGTCAGGAAGCACATATAACTTTTTGGGAACAGTAAACCCCAAAAGTGATTAGAAATATTTTATGTTGCTTGTTATGGTGCAATGGTAGTTTTTGTTAACTATATTAAAGTATAAGCTGCATTTAAGAAGAAGTTATTTAATTATTCCCACTTTATTAAAATGATTCAAAATATTGGAATGTAAGAGTACCAGAATGACCAAGTCACGCACTGGCAGAATATGATGAATACTTAAAATGCGACAAAATGGAGCTTGTTACTGTAAATCACCCTAAAACTAGTACAAAAACAGTTAGAAGGACATGACATTTGAAGCAAAAACCAAAACATATGAATCACTGGAATTCAGTAATCAGGTTTTCACTGTGATGGCAACATTCTAATATACACACATAGGACCAAATCCTGCAGTCATTAAAATTTACTCAGACAAAACTTCTATTTGGCTATAGTGAGTGTTTAACTTAAGTAAGAACTGTAGAAAGGTTGCAGGCTTTGGCCTATAGACTGTGAAGTCTAACTAATATTGACAAATGGAATAAAGGCTTGATTATTGATTAAAACATTTTTAATTCCTCAGTGCACAAACACTTTTAATCAGACTGATATTCCCTTCTTTTTGTAAAAGCAGCCAATGTTGCCAATCTTTCAAGGCCAAATTCAGGCTCTAATTGCTTTTTGTGCAGCTATGAGTATACAATCCTACAAAAGTAGTCTGCATATTGGCCAATATTCAAACCTGCTTCATATATTGCCATCCATCTAGACTATTCCTCCATGGGACAGAATAATCTGCTCAATATGTTAGGTGACCAGGTCAAGAGTGATACACCTTCACCATGCATGGGACAGCCCTTAAACAACTATCCCAACAAAAAATGCATCTTTGTACCTTTAACTGTGAAACACTTCTTGATCCTCCTGGGTAGTTTTAATTTCCTCCAGTTTATCAGAACTATAGCAACTCTGAGCCTCTGAGAATAATTAAGTGTTGTACATTATGCCCGTATGCTCGCTATCCATGTTGCTTTCTGCCTGTAACTGCTACTAGTGCACACCATGTTTATTTCTGCTGCTGTCACAGTGAAACAGTCTATTTCCCTTTTATCCCATTATCTTGTGGTGCCCATTTCTGAGCTTTGGGAATTAATTTCCATTTGTTATGTATTCGTGAAAGATAACAGACGTTTTCCTCATGTATTGACTACAGTGGTTAAACTCTAGCTGAATATCCTCTATCCCAACTGAAACGAAAGATGGTCTTGTGGTTAAAACATTGGACTCAAGAAATCTGGATTCAATTCCTAGCTCTATCATAGATTCCCTGTGTTGACTCTGAGCAAGGCATTTAACACCCCTGTGCCCCAATGCCCTCCTCCCAATAAAGTGGGATAACAAAACTTCCTTCCCCATCCCACCCCTCTTTGTCTGTCTTGTCTATTTAGTTTATAAGCATTCTTCAATTGTCTATGGCCAGCACCAAGCACAATGGGGCCCCAATCTCCTTTGGACCCTCTCAGCATTACTGGAATATGAACAATGATACTGCATAAATACTCCAAATCAAGCTCACAAAAAATTACGTTCCCTGGTTCTTACCTCTGAGTACCCACAAACAGCAATTATTTCTCAAAATAACAAGGAAAATATTAGGATCATGAATATGGACACTCTTCATCATTGAAATTTCAGAGAAACTGGATATTTCACGATAATCAAAGTCAATGTTTAATTCCAAGTTAGTGCACTAGGGTTGAGAAATTGCTAAAAATAATCTGCTTCATATTGATGTCGTTGGTTTTGTTGACTCATAAAAATGTCAGGATGGGAGAAAAATAAGTAACTGACGCTTCAGCTGTGATTGTACCTTTAATTATTGATGCATAGTTCTTATTTTTTAATCTAACAGCCAAAATAGACCACGATGAAATGTAGCTGTAACAGTAGATAAAGTAATGGAATGGTGCTGGCTGCATTAGGACTGTGTTCCATTCAGGAGACTCTTAAATTGAAGGGTTTAAAATTCAAAACCTTAGAGTCAAAGTATTTGCTTATTTCCTGGTATGCCTCTTACAAAGATATAAACAGATGACAGTGTGCGTGATTTCCCAATTCTGCCGTCAAAGTGCTTTGCAGGGACCTCTGACTATAAACTTGTGTGGGAGTAAGCTGGAGAGAATAATTTAAATAGTGATACCATAGTTAAAACCGTTTAGCAGCTTGTGAGTATTTTTTAATCTTGATAAAATAAACTATCCTTATCACAGGTATTTACAGTATAGGTCCTATATGATAAAGATTTAACACCATAACCAGAAGACCATCTATATTATCTGCCTTTCTCCCCTTGCTATTATAGCCCTCTCTCCCCTATAACAACACCAATAACAGAAAAGAAAAGAAAAGAAAAGAAAAGAAAAGAAAAGAAAACCTATTTCTCATCTAGTTTATGGGAAAGAAAGGCACTCAGATACAGTGTGATAGGTGGCACTAGCAATACAAAATCCTAAAACAGTCAGTCTGTGGAAGATATCTATAGGAAAATCCAATATTAGGGGTTTGATCCTTGCATCTTGCTGAGCGACACTTGGCATAGAATCTCGATATGCAAATGGGATGTAAAGTTGACTATGTTTGAGGCTGCCATGTTTTTGGGGCTGGCTGCGGCTTGCCAGTGCTTAGCAACATTCAGCCACACATGCCTAACTACATCCCTTTGTTAAGCCAGGACAAATGGGATCTGGCCCATTGTATCATTAAACGTGTCCAGTGGAAAAGATAATATTCTAATTAAAAAGTAAAGTATTTCTAAGACACCCCAAGAGGCCCAACTATGTTTTTTTTCCAAATAACGTCAGAATAATACTAAATTATGAAGTCTAGAGACACTCTAAATAAACAGCATGTTTAACCAGAATGGCATGTTTACTGTTCAATTACAAATTCCTTATTATAATATCGGCTAAACAGACCCAAGTGACAATAGCATCAAATCTGTGTTGGTTCAAATCTGCAACATACTGTACAGGTACACGCCTGTCAATATCCTCACTACACAATCACATATTCATAATGCAAATAATGAATGGTCTATTTTTTTAAAATAGCATCTAAAATCTCTGTTTTTTCAAGAAGAATAAATACCTATGCAGCAAAATGTAATAACAATGCATAATTCATAGCAATACTGAGACCATTTGGAAAGGAGTATAAAAATATACAACTACGTTATATATGCACATGCTCACACATATATCTCAGCCTTCCAACACTGTTGAAACAGAGATATTTATCTTAGACTTCAGTTGCCAAGAACAAACTACTCCAGTTTTGTTTTACTGGTTTATTTACTCTTCAGAAACACTCAGTAAAAATACAGTGTTACATTGTACAGTTTAATATTATATTGTTTAATGTTTCTCTGTGTATAACACTATTACTATATAATATAATAATGATACTTGCTGAGTATGAAACTATTTTCTTCCATTATTCACTTGTCTTTGTGTCTAATGCCTTTCTCTGCTACCTTCTTAGAATCGATATCAGAATAATGTTCAATTTTTTCTGATCACAATATGTATTCAATTAAGACATCACAATTCTTTCTATGGCAACCAGTCTTCATGCTGCAGATAAATATTGTGTGTGATCAATGACAGGTGACCAGAAATTGAAGATACCAGGTGTGAGGGGAGGGTGGGGAAGATGACACAATTAATACCTATCTAATTTAAAATAAGTGAAAAAATATATTGAGCAATACAGAAAATAAATCTCTCTTGTAAATGGAAAAGTAAAAAATATTTCCTTTTCAATAGTTATTCAGTTAACGATGGGCACAATATAAGAATTGAAATCATTGCTTGGCTTCCAAAATTATAAAGGTGTCAATACAGAACATTCATCCTTGTGTTGTACACTCAGAGCTGCCTTACTCCATTTACAAAAATGTGCAGTGAGTATAAAAATCTATTTCAGTGACTGTTCCACAACAACTGAAGAAGCCAAACACACATTTCAAGTGCTGTCAGATTAAACATCAAAAAGTAGATAAATATCAAACAGAACTGCTGATCAAAAGAGCGATTTCATAGTGATTTCATAGTGGAAGAATGTCTTTGTGGATTCAGCAGACCATACCGTGAAATCATGGTAGTTCATCTTCTCACATGATTTGGGAAAGGGTCTACTGCTCTGCTGGCTATTTGTGTAGTCCAGAATATCAGTTTAGTTAGTCACTAGCCTATTGTAATGTGCAAGATGCTGCAAGGCTAGAAGGGCAAAATTTCAACTTGTGTGGGGTTCTTATTTGAGTATACTGGAGGTCCTTTCTGAATGTGTAATCAACTCCACAAGCTACAAATAAACCTTCCCGTAAATAAGGAGATGTAAAATTAGTACTATTACCATGACTAGACATACAGACTATTGTCATTAATTCCTGATGAAAGAACCAAACTGTTAGAGCTGACTGGGCAAACACATTTCTTCTAAACCAGTCTATCAAGGTCTAGTGGTTATGAAGGCATCTTAGGCAAATACCTGATCAATTCACCTGAAACAATGTGTAAAATATTGTAACAGTTCATCGGGAATTAATGACAATGGGAGTATGTCTCTAATTTCTACCCATGTTCATTATGCTATTTTTATTTCTGCTTATTTACACCTGTAACCATCTAGGAGATCCCAGCTGTCACTATGCTACATATCATCATCTTGGAGATTCACAGCAACGACAGGTATAGAACTCAGATCTTCCTGCTCCAGACACTGAGACCTCTACCCCCACTGCTACTAGAAAATACCATTCAAGGTTACAGCTAGGCTAATTATTTGCAGCAACAATTTATTCATCAGCTAGCCCTTTTTTCCATTCACAAGCAGATCGTGATTTCTCAATGACTGCTCGCTGGATGAAATTATTTCACAAATGTTTTGTGTTAACAAAGCTTCGCCTATTAAAAATTCAAATAATACTCATGAATAATATTTTTTTCAAAATGTACCTAGTTTTAGTAATACACATAAAAACTGTCAAGGCATTCTGACTAAAGACAGTACAGGGCAATGGCACATACATACAGAAGATACCTGAAGCCATGTCATCACATACAGTAACCCACCACTTTGTGTAATGATTCTAAGAAATATTTTCTTGAGACTGAGATGGTGAAGCATCATCATTCAGGCAAAATAACAGTAAGTTGCTGTCACAGGGTGGCTGGCCCCCGTCACTGAACTAGGTCCAACTCCCCCGTGCCAGAGCAGGTGCTCTCAGTTGGGCCAGTTCAGGAGGTGGGGCTTCACCTTGGTCTGTAGAGGGTTAGAGGGGTGCCAGCGAAAGATTGGCGGTGAGAAGGAACTAGCTAAGGGAGAGGAAAACAGAGAGAGGCCAGAAGTTGGACTGACAGGTTGCCTTGGAGGGGAGGCACTGAAGACCTGAGATGCAAAGGGTGAGCTGACAAACTGTTTTGTTGGTTGGGTTGTTTCAGTTTGGGACTAAAACTGCCTGAAAGAGACCGTGGGTGTGACGGTGTGTCCTTATAAAGCTGTGGAGAATCCAGTTTATGTGACAATTACCTATGAAGGATCAGTACAGCCCACCTCAAACATTCATAAATCAGGAGTCAGCTCTGCTCCCTCCCCCAAAAAATCCTGAGATTGGTTTAAAAATCATAAGATCTTTTAAAATACTAACCACAATAATTATTTGCTTTGGGGTGCACCAAGTCACATTTTCAAGCTTTTCTCTGAAACCCTGAGAGCTAGATACTTCCTTCCCCCAACTACCTGTTAAAGCTGTGATTCTTGCATAACCTCATGGCTGCAGAAGATGGGGCTGTAAAACAGTAAATATCATGAGACTTGTGATAAAATCATGAAGAATTGGTTGCACTGAAATTTTGTTTCTCCACTCACTAGCTACATTTACTCCTCACCTCCCTCATTTTTCTTTTACTGCCAATAAATGTTACTTCATTTACATAGCCTGTCCCCACCCTCTGCCCCCTGCTCAAACTGATGCTGGTGACCCATCACACTATTAGTAGTCAGCTATATGCTTGCCTCACATAAGGTAGGCACATACCATCCCGTCTGCCACACTAATCATCTCTTGGGCCAACCTCAAGCCATTTAAATAGTTCAGGCCTGTGAAATCCCACCATACAGGAATGCAGAGGAGGGCTTCTGCAGAGTTGACCTCTGTGATAAACAGGCTGTGTAGACTGTACAGAAACACCTTAAATAACCTGTGTTCTTCCCCTTGCTCAAAAGAGCCACATTAAGACCATTACATGAAGAGCCTTCTCTGGCCTCAACAGCGGGGCAGGAGTTGTATATGAGACTGAATAATTAATTTAAAGCTTTTTCGTTTTCAATATTAAAACAACAGATGCCTGAACCAAAAACCCTGGATGCAAATACCACAAGAGAGGAGAGTGGTTTCTGGATCTAAATGTGAATCTGCATCTGAATTTTGCAGCTGTTCCTTATCTCCATAATGGGCTGAACCAAGCCCAGAATACAAATAACCCCAATGTTTGCAGAGGCCCAAGATCAAATCTTGGTCAAAATGTTATAGCTGTGACACATTACTAATAAAAACACAAAGTTAATTATAAGTCGCCTGACAAAACTGAGCTCAGCACATAGCTTTAAAAAAAGGTGTCATGGTTCAACACACACTAGCAGTGAGATTTCAAAAGCATAGGTGTTGGCTTACCTCTGCTCCAGTTGAAATCCATGGTATTTACTAACACTGAACACTTTTGAAAATACCACAGTGAAGTTGTTGTCATAAATGCTCCCAGGAACAACTCCTCCAAATATACAACAGACATCTCCCACGCCAACAACAAACCTAAGAAGGAAACTAAAACACCTTGCCACCTTCCACTGGATAAAGGGAAAGGCCTTCCAGAGTGGAGCGCTTGAAGAAAAAGAAAGTTTTCAAATATAAATTATCAAGAGTTTGATACATGTATTTATCACTGTTAAAAGAAAAAAATCTACAGGTTTCCTTCAGTAATTGCTGTGGCAGCCAAAGCTAACAAGAGGTTTCATTAAAGGGCCAGAAAGTAAAATTAACTGATCTCCAGAAAATATACATTTTAATGTCTTGCTTTTGTCTCATATCTGCAATGGATGCTGGAAATATATAAGATAGAAGAAATTCCCTTGCAGCCCTGCTGAACAATAATGGGAAATTACATGTTACTTCTGAAAGTTGTATTTTAGCACAGTAGGATGTTCTTATGTTGTGACAAGATAATGTGTGTGTAAAGCATCCCTATAATTTAGCTGTCATACAGATGCATCTACTCTATTGTATCTGTGACAATGGAGAATTGGCTTTGATTTGTACAATACACCAGCCAGTCTTCATTGCTTAGCACTGATTTGATTCTGTTTGATCAGAATTCTGATTGTTCTTTCTTACAGGGATTATCACAGTGTTTAGTACCAAAAACTAACATTTGGATTGTATAAAGCTATAAAATGGGGTTCAAACCTAACATTAATAATACAAAGAATAATGTGATTTTTTTAAAACTGACATTGGCCCTTTAACATCTACTAAAATAATAGAATGTCTTGACATTTTTGGGAGAAAAAGATATTTTTTTAGATTAAAGTCAGAAAACTGTAGGGCTGGGAGATCTCTCGTCAGTGAGGACTGTGGCTTTCTTGACATTAAGGAAGTTATGCAAGGATATGAAAAGTATCCTAGGACACACGGTTGCCTGCATAGGCTCTCCCTTCTCATACTACAAGAAAGTCCTATAGTTCAAAAACACCGACCTTCTGGTCTCATTCTTGTACCTGTGGTCTAGAGGGGTAAGCAGGAGTGGGGAAATGAGATGGCATATTACACACACATTGAACAGGAGCTCATAGTAACCTCCATAGTTATAACTTTCCATTATAAGCCCATTTTCAGATGCTTACAATTCTGCAAAGCTTTCAGTATTCGGGCTCAATTTTTCCACACTTGCTCTTTGCTTCAAGCAGATTAAACAGAATCAAAGAAAAATGGGTTCTGGTGTTTCCAAGAATGAGATTGCGGAAACAAGAGGTGTTTTCACACTATCAAAAATATGTTTAAAATGTTCCACTGCTTTTGAAGAGCCTCTGTGGGTTTGAATAGGAATTCGAAATTTGATTTGAGGATTGCTCTGGGATTAACGATGTGCCTTTTTCTGTCTTCATAAAAAATATCCCCAGATATGGCCAGTTACAAGTGTCTGGGTATGTCTACAATTAAAACACTACAGCATAGGCACTACCTATAATGACAGGAGGGGTTCTTCCATCAGCATAGGTAATCCACCCTCACCAAGAGGTGGTAGCTAGGTTGATGGAAGAAGGTAGCTAGGTCTTCTGTCAACCTAGTGCTGTCTACACAGGGACTTAGGTCGGCTTGCAAACGCCACTGAGGGGTTGTGAATTTTTCACACCCGTGACCAACATAGTTAAACCGACCTAATTTTCTAGTGTAGACCATGTGACGGGTTGGATCACAGAAACCCCCTTGGGAGCTGCCACCCGATGTGCCAAGACTACCCCTGCTTCTGTTTTCCCTGCCAGCTTAGGACTCCAGCGCCCTGTCTTGCTGAGCGAGACACTTCAGTCTGGCTCCAACACAGACGCAGGGTCTGAATCACTTGTCCCAAAGCTGCAAGTTTGCCTAAAAACAGCTCACAGGAGTGTGCTTGTCTTTAGCACTCAGATGCCCAACTCCCAATGGGGTCTAAACCCAGATAAATCCGTTTTACCCTGCATAAAGCTTATGCAGGGCAAACTCATAAGTTGTTCGCCCTCTATAACACAGATAGAGAGATATGCACAGTTGTTTGCTCCCCCAGGTATTAATACATACTCTGAGTAAATTACTAAATAAAAAGTGATTTTATTAAATACAGACAGTAGGATTTAAGTGGTTCAAAGTAGTAACAGACAGAACAAAGTAAGTCACAAGCAAAATAAAATAAAATGCGCAAATCTATGCCTAATCAAACTAAATACAGATAATCTCACCCTCAGAGATGCTTCAGTAAGTTTTTCTCAGACTGGACACCTTCCAGGCCTGGGCACAATTCTTTCCCCTGGTACAGCTCTTGTTCCAGCTTAGGTGTTAGCTAGGGGCTTCTCCATGATGGCTCCTCTCCCTCTCTGTTCTCTTCCACCCCTTTATGTATCTTTTGCATAAGGCAGGAACTCTTTGTCCCTCTGGGTTTTCACCCCCCCTCACTGGAAAAGCACCAGGTTAAAGATGGATTCCAGTTCAGGTGACATGATCACATGTCACTGCAAGACTTCATTACTCACTTGCCAGCACACACATATACAGGAAGACTCACAGGTAAACACAGTCATCTGCAGACAATGGTCCTTGTTAATGGGAGTCATCAAGATTCCAAACCATCATTAATGGCCCACACTTT
>NW_020664447.1:13837828-13842583 GCF_002925995.2 Terrapene triunguis
CAAAAAAAAAAAAAAAAAAAAAGCTGCGATCGCGATCTGCGGCGGCAATTCGGCGGGAGGTCCTTCGCTCCCAGCTGGAGTGACGGACCGTCCGCCGAATTGCCGCTGAATAGCTGGACGTGCTGCCCCTCTCCGGAGCGGCCGCCCCAAGCACCTGCTTGCCAGGCTCATGCCTGCAGCTGGCCCTGCCAGCCAGATCTCAGTTGAGAGGACGGAGTGTTTCTGTGGTGCTCCCAGGCACAGTTCCCAACTTTCACGTGGTAAATAAGCACCCCGACTTTCACAATAAACCAAAAATCAAGCTAATCCCATTTCAAAACAAGGCCAAAACAAGCCAATCCTTAAGAACCCTAACACTCTTTGTGACTAGATCCCCCCGGCGTGAAGTCTGGGACTGTGTGGGCCCGCTGTGCTGACTCTCTCCCCCCCTTGTCCCTGCTTGCCGGGAGCCGATCAAAAAAAAGAAGCAACAAGCTACAACAAGCTACAAGCCAAACAAGCCACAAGCCAAAAACTAGCCAACAAGCAACTCACAAGCCAATTAAGCCAAAAACAAGCCCCATTTTTGCATTTTTTTTTCGTGGGTTTGGCATGTCTGCTCCCAGATCATTAACAGGGGGAGCTTCCCCATTGCTACCACAATGATGCCAGCTTCAATTGTCCGCTTATCCATTTCTCCGTCCTTTTCTCCATACCTCCACTTACACATGGAACACCCTCCCTATAAAAATCCATATTGCTGCCACCCTAACTTCTTTCAAATCCCTCCTCAACACTACTGTGATGCCTAATGAGCACAGTCAACTGATAGTGGCTAGGCAGGTGGCCAGCTAAAGCTGCTGCCTATTGATCGGCCTATTTGTCTTGGTTGACCAAAATATGTCCCACACCTCTGTGCTTACATATTAGGCACACAGTTACCACAACCCATGATCTCACTATTTTTAGAGCTGTTCAAAATTTTTAATTTCAATATTTTGGAGGGCAGAAAGTATCCATTTCCCCTCAATATACTTTTTTGAGTCATTTGAAGTTTTTCAGTTTGTTTATGAAAAGCCAAACAGTTTTCAGCTTTTCCCACCTAGAAATGGGAGCGTGCAAAAGGCTATGAAATATAGCAGCTATGGCATGGCGGGCCGGGAAGGCTTGAAAGGGGAAACCCTAAAATCCCCCCAAAATTTCAGTGTGATGGGGGTTTTGGTGAAAAAATGAAAGATTTTCAGTGAAAAACAAGTAGGGACTGCTTGTAGTAGGGCCTGTCTTTTACTTTATCTTAGTAAATGAGGTTCTGACCTGGCTGGGGCTTCTCAGTGCTACTGCAATACAGATAAATAATAATAGTGGATACACAGAAACAAACTTGAATAGAAAAGCTATGTTGTGAGGGATTGGGTATGAAATGGAATGCAACCTTATTAAAAATGGCAAACTGATTTTTGGCTTAATAAGGAGTAGGAAAAAAAATGGTAGCACAGTGTGTATGCAGTTTTGGGCCCATCTGAGATTTGGTGTATTTGTAGACAAGACATTTGCAACTACAAGTCGTAAGTTAGTTTCTGGCTTGAAGGAATGGGGATTTGAAAAGCCAGAATATGAGTAGGCAGAAAAACTTAAAACAGATTTGCCCTGAGAGTACATGTGGAAAGAAGCTCATATACTGTGTCTAATAAAGAGTTTAATGGCTTTCAAATATGCAATGCTGTTCTTCAGTCAAGTGCCCCAGTAGTAGTAAATAAAGGCCTTAAAAATCCATTTATGCATGAAGACTGATGGAAAATATTTTCTTTTCATGATAGAGAAGAAGAAACCTGATATTCTTGTCTAGGTAGCACTGTGGAAAACTGGCCGAAGGGAGAGGAGAAAAAATGTATTTGTGGTCGCCATGATCGTTTTACTGCTGACTCCAGTGACCAGGAGAATGATATTTCTAGAAGACAAAAGAATGGATATCCCATGCATCAGAAACAGGAGAACACTTCTGCATGCTGTATATTTGAGACCTATCCCAGAGATGAGGAATTGAGACAGGCAAGTGGAGATATAATTGAGTTACAACTAGATCTGAGTTGGAAAATGTCCATGAATATATGCTAAATTCACAAAGTGGATTTAATTTTGCCTGCATTTTGTGGACCTTTGGAATTTGTTTTCCATAAATATTGGAGTGCTCAATCTTTACTAGCATGAATATTCACAAAAAATAAGGTTTTTTCATTTGAATGTTGAAATATTTGTTGAAAATGAATTTCTGAATGATTTATTTGATTTTAAAAGTCATAAGTCACACTGTGATGGTTAGTTACCTTTCAGGAAGCAGAAAAAGTAGCATGTGACTATATAAGTAACCAAACAAGCGCATGGGGAATACTGCAATGGAATATACAATTCCAAATGTGTGCTTTGTTGGCCAGCTGCTTAAGTCAGATGGTATCTATCACGCTGCGTGGTATGGGAAACAGCTTAACATGCCCATCTCAGGCCAGACTGCCAGAATACAGGGCATATACCCCAGACAGGCGGTATACTCTATTATAAGATTTCACCAAACCAGTAACAAATGTGTGCTTCCAAAATACAATACTCATTATTATGAAGCCACAGACAGCCCCCTTCAGGGCCCCTAGCTCCTCATGCGCCAGCCAGACAAACCAGACTTCTATGATAAATGATTATTAAAACCAGAAATCACATATATTAGGTTCTTCCAGTACCAAAGAACCGATTCACCCCAAGTCAATATGTACTTCAGGATCTCATCAAATTCCACGCTGCAGCCAATCCTTTAGTAAACTAACTAAAGATTTATTAATAAAAAAAGAAGAGAAGAGAGTTATTAAACCGTTAAAGTGAATAATATATGTTACAGTTGATTTCAGAGTCTGTAGATCAGGATAATAGTCATCTTAAATCTGCCAGTTTATAAGAAGTTTCTCTGGTAGGTACATCCAAAAGATTGGAGTCCTCCGTCCATTGTTCAAAGTTCCTTTTGTTAGAAATCACTTTGTTAGAAGTCCAGAGATGTGGAGCAGGAATGAGGCAAGGAGATGATATCAGAGTCTACAATTTATATCCACCTGTCCATGTGCATGGAAAGTTACTGTCTCAAACATGGACTCAGGGATCACACGTTCTACATGCCCTGATGAGTTACTGAGCCTCCATTGTCCATACGCTCTCCGACGTGTCCTCTGAAAGAGCTGATTCTCCTTAATGCCCCATCACCACATGGCCAGATAGTCTTGATATAAATCTGTCTTGTGGGTGCTATCCAGGAACACAACGTGTTTAGTAATGAACACATGGTAAAATTTCCTAACTTCATTTACAATGGTGATACACACATTTAAATAGAATAATAATACTTAGCAGATTTTAACTTTTTCAGTGATGCCTTAAAAGGCACATTTTGTATAAAATCTATCTCAATTGTGCAACAGTGGTGTTCCATCAGTGGTGATACATTAGTGGAAACATAGTCATCTCTTTTTTCCTACAGCATCACAGTATCACTTCTGTCCCTGACCTCAAGTACACAACATGGACTGCTAATTAAATATTCCATCATAATACTTTAAATTCAAGTTTTTCTGGTTACTCATATATGTCATCCAATTTTGCAATTAATCAAACACAAGGCAAATTGTGAATATGCACAACTATAATGATCTGCACACCAGGAATTATTCACTGAAGAAATTCAGTCTTTCAAATAACAGAATAAATTTAAGAATTGTGCCAGCTGTTCAGAGACAATTCACAAACAAAAATTACCTGTTAAGAATTTTTCCACTTACCTCTCCTTCCAGATAAGTGTCAAGTTCAGCAGCAGTTGATACCACTGAGTTTGGAGGGATTGCTCAGGAGACGAATTGCTGCAAACTTTGGTCCTCCATGTTTCTCCATCACAACAGTTATTCCCCATAAGTGGGGATTTCATTAAAACTACCTGCATTTAGTCCATTTCTGGGTATATAAAAGGTGAAAGAATGATTGTTTGCTTCCCTGCCCCATTGGAACAACTCAGTCTAATATAAGAAGAGACTAAACTACAGTTGGTATTAAGTACAAAAAGCTATGGGCCAAATTCTGAAGTCTTTATGCAGTTTTTATTCAGTATTTACTCGGGCAAAACCTGGAAGTTATTTGAGAGCAGCAGATGCTCAGCATCATTCAGGATTTGGTTCTTGGACCAGAGGTTTTCTCAAGGCCATTTTAGAATTAGTGGCAAAAAAAGACAATTAGGATTGGAACTAGCACACATTTGGCAAGGGATGATTCTGCGTAGAGCAGCTAACCCCTGGCTCCCCAAGCCATCCAAGCACTTCCTGCTAAACTAATACAGGCCAAACCACATGGGCATGTCTACATTGCAATTGAAAACCTATGGCTGGCCCGCGCCAGCTGCATCAGGCTAAGAGGCTGTTTAATTGTGAGGTAGATGTTCAGGCTCAGGCTGCAGCCCAGGCTCTAGGACCCTGCGAGGTGGGAGGGTCCCAGGACTCAGGCTACAGCCTGAACCTGAATGTCTACCCCACAATTAAACAGATCCTTATCCCGAGCCCCGTGTGCCCAAGTCAACTGGCACAGACCAGCCACAGGTTTCTAATTGCAGTGTCAACATACCCACAGAGACTACACCAAGAGGCTTCTGCTAGGCCAGGAAAGAAATGCCCATTGGTCATCTTGGCAATGGTTACAGTTGCCTGTCATCTCCTCCATGCAAACAGGAGGCAATGTGTGTGTGTGTGTGTGTGT
>NW_020664447.1:13842593-13845671 GCF_002925995.2 Terrapene triunguis
TATTATAATCTGTCCTTAATTCATACAGTTCTAACAATTGTTGTTCTATTGATAAAGGTGCTCGTTCTTCATAAACT
Organism: Terrapene triunguis; assembly: GCF_002925995.2. Lineage (NCBI taxonomy): Eukaryota > Metazoa > Chordata > Testudines > Emydidae > Terrapene > Terrapene triunguis. The sequence goes on from NW_020664447.1 coordinate 13,842,671, forward strand.
ACTGATAAAAGGACTGTAGACACTGTTACCTTAATAAAATACATACTCTGTAGTAATCATTGATTACTTGTTCAGAATACAAAGCATACAAACATCACTACATTATAAACACGGCCTGCAGGAATAGTACTATACCTTGTGCTGTAATTACATTAGTTAACACTAGGTGGATTGGAGATCAACAAGTAAATCACAAGGCAGTACAGGATGTGACACTGATTCAACAAGTGGCACTCTTACCTCTAAGCTTGCACTGATCCAGTGCTTCAGCATGGCTCTAAAGGGCACTGTGCTGATGAAGTTGCTGTTCTTAGGATGAGATATACAACGGAATCTGTGACCATTTGTGGTCATTAAAGAGGTTAATTCAGGTTACCAAATTCTAACTCGGTTGATTAAGGTGTGGTAGGTGTCACCAGGTGGTACTGTTGCACATTCTTTGAATTTCTTTTTCTTTGTGTGCAAGGAAAGCTTCAGTTTTGGGAAGACCTGCTTTTGTCATGCAAGGTTTGGTGTGGGTAGTCAATTATTTTTGGTCAAGGTCCAAATTTCTTGGTCAAGATATAGACGAGGTCCAGACTCCAGAGAAACATTTTTCAGACCACAATAACAATAATGATAATAATAAGTAAATAAAAAGATTGTGCAGTCCGTTCAAAAACATCTGGCGGTCCAGATTTGGCCCACGGTCTGCCTATTGACTATCCCAGGCAGAGGCAGTGGTTCTTGGAAAGTAAGCTAAGCATGCTCTCGGCCTTGGTCCCTGGGTAGACTCAATTCTCAGGGCAGAGTTGTTGTCTGGGAACAGGACATTGGTGTTGGGCTGAGATTAGTACACATATTTTACACATATACATCAGTCCTGGAACAGAGATGCTCACAAACAGCATGCATGGAATCCCTTCAAGGAATCTCATCCCAACACCAAAAAGAGGCACCAACATTCTTCACTTCTTACCCTAAACTGGTGTTGCAGTGTTGCTGTCAAGGCTGATTCCCCACTCTGGCACTTTGAGTGCAGAAAGTGGGGGGCCACAAGGATTCTAAAAATTAATACTGGCCACTCCAGGCTTGTATTAAACTCCCAAGGTTACAGCTTTTCTCTGACCTTGGATGGGTAGATGCTGAGAAAGAAAACAAAGGAAATCAGCTGTTGCCACCAGATAATTAAACAACATGTGCACAAACCTCTTAGAACACAAAAATCCAATTCTATTCTTAAAAATGGTAAAAACAAAAAGAAAGAAAATACATCTGGAAACTCAGGCTATTGATAGATTAAAAAAAAACACTTACAAGGATTAAGCATCAAGAATAACGTTCTTGAGGTCCAGTTTAAAGGTTACAAGCAAAACAAAAGCATTTGGGGTTAGCACAGAGGAGTCCACGAGCCATAAAGAAATAAAAAGAGATAAACCTAATCACGTCTTCCTAGACATTTCCTGATCTACTTATATATCTGGGATTTCAAATGAGTAGTTTCTAGGTATGATACTGATGATTTTTCATTCCTGGCACCAAGTTTCTTACAGCATAGTTTCTTTGCGTCTGCTTCTCCCCGAGAACAACAGACAGACAGACAAAAGGGGAGTCTTGTTTCAATTTTTAAAAGTTCTAGCCTTCCCATTGGCTCTTTTGGCCAGATACCCACTCACTTCCTTTTACCTATGCATCGCAGTGAGACTTTTAACCTTTTACAGGTAAAGCAAGTAGAGAACAGCTACTAAGAGGGATTTTATAGCTAACTGGCTAGCTGGATCCATAAAAGGGAGCTACCCCCCACTTCATGTATTACAGTTGCTCTGCACTGTTCACCCCATAGGTGGGGGCATTTCAGTGGGGGATGAAGTGATACTTGTTAATAGCTTGTAGTTCACTTCTTTAAGATGATAAAGTGCTTTGGGATCTGCTTTGGGAATACAAGGTATAATGTAAAATAGAAACATAAACCCACTGAAATGTTCTCCATATGCACATTGGAGGTACTTCTATGCATAGCTTTAGCTTTTCCCAACAGCAATATATATATCTGATTTGTAACTTAAACAGTTTTACTATTGTTACCCCTATCTTTTCATCCAGGTAGAGTCAATGGCTGAAGTACCACATCAAGTTAAGAGCTTTCCAGGGTCATTTCAAAGCACAAAATCATTAGAGGGAGCTCGTAACCATCCCTATATTTAGGCTGCCCAACCCTTCCATTACCAAAGATTCTTGCAACTTTTTTTGAAATGCTTCATTTATTTTTTTTATTTTTTTGCAGAAGCCTCTGCAATTTGGTAGGGGGAAAGCCCTCAGGAGAAGTGCCCTTCCCTGCCCCATGAAATTCTTCTACCCAGCTTTAGCTGAGGTATAAACTGCTTTTTTTAAAAGATCACCATTTTTCTTCACTGACTTATTTGTGCCTGCCAAAACAAGTAAACAAATGAGCATTCTCAGGGTAGGGCCATTCCACCCCCAAAGCACACTCTGCACTGGGAACACTTGGGACCTGCTTGTGTAGCTGTAGCTTGAGGTGGGAGGAAAATGAGTTGGACCAGTCTATCCTTCTCAACCCATACCCCTTCGCCTCAAGATATTGCCATAGCATACCATCCTCCACCTCTAGGAGTACCACATGGGGCAGCAGCTCCTTCAGGGGGCGGCGGGATGTGAAGAGAGAAAGTCAGGTTGGGCTCCACCTAACCATGCCCTGACCAAGCACAGGGCACTAGAAATCCCACTCTAAAAGAGCATCCTCACTTGCTACCAGCTAATTAAGCTAGTTCTGTAGCTCAAACAGTAGTCTATACTGTCATACTGAAGGTTTAAACCAGGGGTCGGCAATGTTTGGCACGCAGCTTGCCAGGGTAAGCACCCTAGCGGGCCGGGCCAGTTTATTTACCTGCTGACGCGGCAGGTTCGGCCGATCGCGGCCCCCACTGGCTGCGGTTTGCCGTCCCGGGCCAATGGGGGTGGCGGGAAGCCGCGGCCAGAACATCCCTCTGCCCGCGCCGCTTCC
>NW_020664447.1:13845771-13952467 GCF_002925995.2 Terrapene triunguis
CCTGGCGAGCCGCGTGCCAAACGTTGCCGACCCCTGGTTTAAACCATTATGATGACTCACGATGGGAATGGGGTAGGGAATGTTACAAGTATATATAAAAATTTGGTTTTGCCATTTTTATTTTTTTAAAAAAACCTAGAAAACTATACTTAAAATCTACATTAGAAAAAAAAATTAGGTTACAAAGCCAAGCACTTGAAAGTCAAATGTCAGATTTATGGTTGCCAGAGTAATCTTAATTCTGCGCTTTTGGTTGCATGTATTATGAGACAGTCTTTAGTCTCATGATCATATACTGATTTTTCAACAGGTCCTCTGCCCCATTTGTCCTAGCTTAGTCCATAATTTGTGGTCTGAATTATGTATTAACATGCAACCCAAGTGGAGTCAATGACAAATGAATGTGGCCCTTGTAGATCTGACATCTGGATTTATTAATCTGATCCTCCATCAAAGGTTTAAAATCATTTTGCCACTGTATGGAATAAACAATCAGTTCAGCTCTGTAAAGTACACACAGTATAGTGCATAGTTGATAAATAAATACCCTACAGTATCTACTAAATTTAGTTTTGGCAATTTATATTCAAAGTATTAAAGGATTACTTTATCTGAAGCAAAAATAAAAGCATGGAAGGTCCATACCTAATCCATCCTCTTAGGAACTGATCCTATGCCTACTGAAGACAATAAAAGCTTTTCCATTGATTTCAGTGGGCGTTGGATTGGGTCCTTAGTGTCTTTGTGACTTGGCTCCTGGTTGATGACTTTTTAAGTGTTTAAAAAGGTATAAGTTTAAGAATTGCAGTGATGCTGAGCTAGAAGAAATAAGTAGTTTCACAGTTCAAATATATGATGTAAATAATCAAATAAAACCTCATAACAAATTCTATTACCAGGCTTCGGTTATTACCAGCAGCAAACTTTAATAGTAGGAAATGTTTCTTTTATTCATTGTCTCAATTTAAATTGCTTTATCTTCCCTGGAGAACCTGGACTTCAGAAGGATCATATTTTATCAAGATTTTTATTGAGAGTCTGTGAATAGCAGGAATCCCAGCTGGACTCTTGTTCCCCCTCAACAACTTAGTCTCTTCAGTTGGATTTGATCTAACTCTCATGAGCTCAGTCTTGCGTCATTCAGAAAAATCATTCAAATAGCCTCAACCTCAAAGTGGTTCATTGAGAAATCTTTTTTTTTTTTCCCTTCCCCTTTGCAGAGAATGAGCTCTGTTCTGATTAGCATAGCATCCAGCCGGCTGCCTTTTTTTTTTTTTTTAAAGAATTTCATGATCAAGGACTTTTGTTGTTGTTGTTGTACCTGTAACAGACAGCTTTTAACATAGCAGTTGGAAATATTTTCTGAAAAGCAGCCGCAACTAAAAGTTTGGAGTCATAAAAATAGAATGTCTTTTGGAAAAAAAAGAAAAAAAGAAACAAAACCCTTCACTGTATAGAATGCCTTGATTCCGTTAGAGTCTATATAGTGCTATAAAAAACCAATTCAAGATTCTAAAATATTAAGAAATCCCTATAGTTCAACTCCAAAATACAATAACTCATATTGATAAGTTGGAAATATTGGAGTCACTGAATTCTATTTTCTTATTACTATCATTTGGTATTAAAATAATTTAAAACCCTCTCCTGAGGACTCCTCCAAAAGGCAAAACTATGTCTGTTTTAAGCAACAAAGGTATCCCCTAAGTTTCTAGTAATCTTTGTGCAACCTTTAGTTCAAATTCTTCTCTGCTGAACAAATGATTTTTGCTAGTGTCTTGGGAGCTCACGTAAGAAAATCTCAGGGTACATATTCACAGCTGAGTTCCTGAATTCCCTCAGGATGTCTAGTTACCTACAGTATTTCATACACTTCCTCTTATTGTTCATTAAACCCCAGCTATTCAGTGTAACCTAAGAGCCCGATACCCACTGTTTTAAGCCATTGCTTTCTTACTGCAGTGTAATGTTTGTGTTACTTTTTTCCCCTCTAAGTCAGAATTCTCGTGCACACTGGCCCATAGGCACCAGAGCAATACTAATAAGAATAGCTAGCCAATCAGACTGGCTAATCCTATCCCAGAGAACAGGATTTAAGTTTTTAGTGCACAGATTTTAAAACTCTTCATATCTGCACGATCTGATGCACATGTAATAGCTGTTTTCTGGCTTATTTTGTAACTCTGAATTCTACAAGTTGGCACCTTCCAAAGATTTCCCATTTACAACTCTGATTCTGACTTTGGAAAAAGTAGGACCTGAGATAGTAAGCACCTAACACCTGAATCCTCCAAGGATCATGCTCACATTGTGCTAGTACAGAGGCTATGGTGCGATAACAGTTGGTAAATGTTGACTTTTTAAATGGTGACAATTGTATCTGACTGAATCGTGCTAGTGCATCTATCAATAGCATTCACTATAGTGATGGGGTCATATAAGACAAACATCAGTAACTTGTGAAGTGTTAGATACAGGGACAATTGAGCTTTTAATTCCAAGATGGCAGGTCTCTCTCCTCCACAATATTTAAGCCAGAGCTTCCTTTTCTACTTAAGAGGCCAAAGCACTGGCATATGGCCATCTCCTGCACCTATCAATAAATAAGAAATAGAAAAGGTTTTATTGTCATTTTTTTAAATAAAATGTTTCCTTTGCATTAAGAGCTTACAAAACCTTTCAGCTTGATAAACCTGGCTATTACCATGCTTCATGTATTCACCAAATAGGTACAGCACCGGTAATAGCGCATGATTTCACACGCTGCCCGGGCAACATTCATCAGGCCAGATTGGAAAAACCTCCTCTGGGGCCCATGAGCCTTTCAGTCTTTAGCCTCTCTGACAGGATTGTCATTGAGGCACAATTGTGATGGTGACACTGGGGACTGGACTGAGACTCCACCAGCCCATTTATTGGCTGAGTGCTACTGCATGTCATGCCAATTCCCGGTTCCAGGAGCATCAAGGGTTATTACCACAGATGACAGATGGACTAGGATTTGGCCCTAAATAGTGAATTTTGCATATTGGACATTTGCAGAGTCACAACAGTTCTCAGATTTACAGCTAAATTACCAGTGTGACCAAGAAAACCCTACTAAAAGGTTCAGAGGCCTGCTTTTCTGGTCACTTCGAAGCTGCCTTAAATTTTTCTTTTCATTATAATCCAAACTGCTATGATTTTATTTCATTTTACAGCTATTTAATTGGGTAAACTGACATTTTTGCAATCGGACCTGCATTCCGATACACTGGACCAAATTTTGGTCCCACTGAAGTCAGTGGCAAAACTCCCATTGACTTCTATAGGATCAGGATTTGCATTTTCCTCTCATTAACATATCAGAAGATCACTGTCTCAGCAATCCCAAAAGATAGACAAAAATCTAGAGCAAACAGCTTGAGGACAGGTCTTATTCATCTGAGGTTCAACAGCCCCACCACCTCTCTCAAACAAGCAAGACATATTCTGCTCAATCAACATATATATATTAGAAAAAATCTGCTTGTACAGCTGTTATCCCAGCTTTTATTTGTCAGTTCTGGACAAAATACAAGGAAATATTAAAACTCTGAATGATGATGTTGAGACTCAGTGCTTGGTTCCCTCTTTATCTAGATATTCTCCCCATTCACATTCATCCCAACCCACCACTTGGTTCTTTCACCAGTGAAAACCTGGAGAAAATCTTTTCTTTAAAACACTCACTCCCCCCCCACCCCACTCCTGGCTGGCTTCTTTAACTTTTATTCTGGCATTGTCACAATCAATGTATTACATTTAAGCAGAAGCCATATAGGACCTGTTAGGGCTGTAAAAGACCCATAATAACTATAGAAACCAAACCAACACAGATTGACTGTGCCCTTTCAAAAACAAAGAAAGTGGACAGAAACCTGTGAAGGGTTACTGTTGTGACCATCATTTACCTCTCATTTAACAGTTGGTTGGAGAGGCAATGGGCGACATTCAAGTATGATGTTATGTAATGTGACATTAGACCTCCTCATGCTAATTGAGTCTACTTTTCACATTAATAGAGTGAGTCTAAGTAGGTCGAAGGAAGTCTGAGTGTAAAAAGGTCTAACTTCTCAATATAGCCCAGTAAACTTCTTCCCCTGACAGTGGAATATAATGATGCTGTTAACACCATTTTGATATCACCTCAAATGACACCTTTCTCCTAGGGCAATAAATGCTGTCACCTATATGAGGATACAATAAACCAGGGGTTCTCAAAATGGGGGTCGATCGTGAGGTTATTACATGGGGGGTTGCAAGCTGTCAACCTCCACCCCAAACCTCGCTTTGCCTCCAGCATTTACAATGGTGTTAAATATATAAAAAAGTGTTTTTAATTTATAAGGGGGGGGGCGCACTCAGAGTCTTGCTATATGAAAGGCGTCACCAGTACAAAAGTTTGAGAGCCACTGCACTGTAATGTATGGACTGTACTGTTTAACAGTGCTTTGTAATGAGTATCCACTTGGACACTCTCATCATTCTTCATACTTGTTCTTGCATCTGAAGTCTTGCTTAATATTGAGGGTGATGCATAAAAAAGGATGCTCATTTGTCCCAGACAGTTATTCATCTCCCCATCATTCACAGTGATCGAATGTAATTGGCCATCTCCCCCACCATTGGAATCCACCTCATATGGCAATCAGACCATTTAATGTGTTTGTTAAATAGCTTCTGTTACGTTAAACAAATTATAAATAAATAGTGTGGGGTTGTTTCTTTTTTATTTAATATTGGGGTTCTTTCTTTTGCACTTATTTTTTTTTAATCTATTCATCCAGCACTAGCCTCCCCTGTGTCCTTGCCGAAAATCTCACTGCTGTCAATGCAAGAATCTTCTCCTCTGCAGTTCTTGTGGCTGGAAGAGCTTTCTTGAGTCTCTGAGCTTCACTTAGGGTGACCAGATGTCCCGATTTTATAGGGACAGTCACAATTTTTGGGTCCTTTTCTTATATAGGCTCCTATTACCCCCCACCCTCTGTCCCGATTTTTCACACTTGCTGTCTGGTCACCCTAGCTTCACTGACTCTCCTCACATCCAATTACAGCTGTAAACATTCCCTCCCCACTTGTCTTTTACCTCTTAATTTCTTTCGTCTGATATTATTTAACTCTCTAAGGCTTTGGTTTGGAATACAACTTGTATGAAAGATGTTATACAAAATGAAGTTGTGTTGCATTGTATTCAGCAGAAAAGATCAATGGCCTACAAAAGCTTTTGTATGGTTACAGAACTGCCTTCTGCATACACTGAGGGTTTCACTGGGAAATTAACCATGCTGAAGAAATCTTATCTGTTTCTGATTCTTCTATTTGCTACCTACTGGGGAATCACAAAGAAGAATTTTATGCTAATCTCTGTAATTCAGGCCAGCTAAAAATAGGCCCTTTACAAACAATGAATCATCCTGACTTCATTGTGGCAAAACTGAATCCACTTTAAATTTGGAGTCACCGTTCTCCTGCACCCCATAACTGGGGAGCTGACACAATTCATCAAATTATTTCTCTCCTCTCATTTCAGGTATTCATAGTGCATCTCTTGATTGAACTAAAAAACTCCCCACAACATACTATTCAATTAAAGGGAGAAACTAAGGAAGCAATAATTCCAAAAGAGACCTAGGAGTTATAGAGTACAGCTGATTAGACATGTTTTCCAAATGATATAGCAGTAGAAAAAAAAGTATAATTTTTATCTAAATAAGAAAATGAATCATATGGAGCAGGAAGGCCATAGTCCCTCTCCTATACTGCTCTGCTGTGAACACACCTGGACTAGTGTGTATAGAATCAGAAATATCAGTAGTTTCTGAACCCATTCTGCCCATCTGTACTGCTAATTAGTGTCCACAATAATGCTCAGCTCTATCAAATGAACTTCATACAATGGCTCCTTATTTTCATGAATCATTCATCAGGAGTAAGTGATTGCCTTCAAAACACCCATCTCTAGGATTACATGGGACTGTGGGGCTCAAAGTGTTGAGAAGCTAATCTTACATCTCTCTCTAATTCACTTTACTCAAAGCAGCCTTCACCAAGGAGAAGTAGGGAGAGTTTGGTCATTTTGGAAAATTCTTGCATATATGTATTAAATAACTCTCTATTTTGCATATAAATTGAATTTCTTCACAGGGTTATTAAAATCCTACTGTGGTCTGTCCTCCAAGTCCTAGAACGTAAAGACAATGTTATAAATATTACTGGGAAAGTTGCAAAAATAGTCAGATTGACATGTTTTAATATCCTAAATAGAGACTAATTAATTGTATATTTTATAATAACCATTCAACTGCTCAATGATAACGTATTGACTTATTTCCTATCACAGTGGTTCAGACTCTTGTAGATTCTTTGAGTTTTTACAATGATCCCTTCTTAAATTCCCCTAGGTGCACAAGGGTGGGATCCACGGAAGTACTCAGGTGTCTAAGTCCATTTTTACACACCACTGCAATCCACAAAACTCTCACTCAGCCATTGCCTAACCCTATAAGTGCCTAAACTCACTTAGCACCTAAGTTTTTGCCTTTGGCAAATGCACGGCTGCCTCACAATAGTCGCCCAGGTGCCTATCTCCTGCCTGAGCCCTAGAGCGACCCACAAAGTGAAAGAGACAGGCAGCAACTGCCTAAATTGTGTGCAGGGCCTGAATTGGTAGGCAAGCCCCTTGGGCAAGTTCACACAAAACAGCTGATGCAGGGAGTGGGAGAGAGGAGGAGAATAACCTCCCTTATAACCTTTAGTTTAGTGGTTATGGTTCTCATCCAGGATATGGGAGACATCCCAGTTCAAGTCCCCACCTTTCCCCGATGAGAAGGGATTTGAACCTAGACCTGCCACACCTTGGGTGAGTGCCCTAACCATGGGGCTATGGAATATTCTGATGTTGGTTTCCCTCAATCTCTCCTATTGAAGTTGTTCCCCTTTAATATTAAATTGACCAAAGAAAGAGTTAGAATGGGTCTATAGCCTAGTGGTTAGGGCACTCACCTGAGAGGTGGCAGAACCTTGGTCCCTTGAACCAGGGGATCGCCAGCATGCTGGGTGAGTACTCTACCTACTGGGCTAAAGGTTTTATGGAGATCCCCCAGTTCGTGAATCACAAACAGAGATCTATGTTTAAGTCCAGGCTGCACAGGAGCACCTAACTCTGTTAGAAGGGTGGGGTGTAGTACACTCCACTCTAGTCATCATCTTCCATTTGCTAATTTAGTTGGCTCACTGCCTAGTGTGCTGGCTTTGTGGATTGCAGTCTAGCGCTCCTATCTCTACCAATGCATTGTATAGGGAGCCTAGGCACCTAACTCAGGCTTTGTGGACTGCAGTGTTGTTCCACTGATTTTCTAGGCACCTAAAAGTTAGGGACCATAATGCTCAACGTCTCAACACCTAAGTCCCTTTGTGGATCTAGACCAAGATGATTTAGTCAGTTCTCTTGCACAGGGGTGGAACAACTGTAAGGATGGGACAACTGTTAATTTCACACAGGTGCAGGGATAAGGGGAATGCAGATTTTGACTGATCAGAACAATAAAAAGGAGCTGCACAAGAGAAGAGATTATTACTTGGACTCTTAAAGGTTTCATTGTTGAATTTCGATGACATTTCCTTGTTACACTGTATTTTATATTCTTTCATTGAAATGTATGCAAGTGATGCTGATTATTATTTACATTTGTTGGTGGTAAACTGTGTTGAAGAGTGGAAGGAAGCTTCCTCCCTTATAGATACTTACATTATTGTTGGGTTGTGAATGCTTTACTCATTATGTAGTTTTTTCTAAAGACTTCTTTCACACCTGCAATGCAATGGTTGGGATGCTGCATACAAACAGACAGAAGAATGTTACATAATCTGCCATTGATTTTTTTTTCCCTTTTCATGACAATTTCAGAAAAATTTAGGTCAGAACTACCAAACTTGGGAGCTGATAGTTAAGTACCTGAATCCATATTTAGACACTTAAATAAGTGGCCTGATTTTCAGAGGTGCTGAGCACCTGCAGCTGCTACTGAAGTCAATGGGAACGACAATGGTCTCTTCTAGAAATCAGGTTTCTTAGGTCACCAATTTAAGGCACATAAATGTCAAAATATTGGCTTAAGTAACTGTAAACATTCTGGGCCAAACTCTCCCCACACTCCTCCCTGTGGAAATCACTAAAATCAATGGGGCAGGTACAGCTGTTAGTGCAGGATACCAGCAAGGAGACTGATTCTAAGAGAAATGACAATGCTTGTCATTGGTGAAAGATCTGAAGAAAGAGGTGCATTTTTCAGTGAGCTGGGTGGATTCCAGGCATGAGAGAATTTCTGTCAGTTGAAAACACTCTCTGCCCAATCTCCAGGGCCAGCCCACAACATTTTGGCACCTGAGGTGGGGAGCTCAAATGACGCCCCCATGCCCCCTCGCTTGGGCCAAAACTTTGAAAGGTCTCAATTCTGCCTTCTTCCTGTTCTACTCCTCTCATGGTACTGCTCTGCTACCTACCCCAATAAAGGAGAACTAACAGCTTAAAATGCCTTGATCAAAAATTTTAAGTAACACTTAACTTTCAAACGCCTGAACACAAAATGTAACTTTTCTTGTCTGCATAGTAAACACTGGCATTTTTATCTGTTTGAATAATCAAAGTGGTGCTTTACGTGCCTTCTTGGTTGCAAAGATTTGAACTGTTTCATGAAGGTCCACAGTCTGGGCCAGCTCATGCTCTATTGAGATGGTTGCAAGGCTAACCAGCCTCTCCTGTGTCATTGTGGAGCATAGATGTATTTTTATTAACTTCAGCTTGGAGAAGCTGCGTTCTCCACTGGCAACTGTTACAGGAAGTGTTAGAAGGATGCGCAGAGCAACAAAAACATTTGGAAAGAGGGTGGTCATCTTATTTGTGCACATATATTCCAGAACAGCCTTTGGAGTTGATCCTGCTGAAATGTATCTTGAAAGGGCTTTCAGTTCATCACCTAAATCACTCACATCAAGATCGCGCATGTCATCATGTGTCAACACTGTCTCTAGTGCCCTGCATTGCTGATGTAGGTCTTCTTCAGGCATAGTGAGGAGTTTTGGAATATCATACAACATCCCAAATATACTGCTGTGTTCCTTGAGCTGCATGAAATGTTCTTCAACTGACTGTATTGCACAATCTAGCACCTGGTTAAAGAATTCAACTTTGAATTGTTGTTTGGGGTCTCTTATGGGATTATCCCGTGCCTCATCATCAAAATGTCTTCGTCTTCGGTGACTCTTGTATTCTTGAATGGGTGGGAAAATAGCTTCAGTGTGAAGTTCCTCTGCCAACTTCTGTGCACTCTTCAGAAGGTTTTGAAATCCCTCATCTGACCGGTAAGACTGTAGGTATGACTTTGCATTGTCCAGCTGTTCCATTGCTCCAGATATATCAAGGTCAACACCTTGAAGTCTCTTGCTTACAACATTTATTTCAAACAGTATGTCATGACACAACACTAAGCCACACAGAAATTTGAAGTTATGTATGTTTCTGGTGATTCCATTTCCCTCTGCCACTGTTCTCCCATGAACAGTTCCTGTCATAGCATTATCCTCCATAATGGCAACTATGGCATCATCTATCTTCCCAATTTGGTGTTCGATAGGCGTTATCACCTCCACTCAACTTTCCCATCATGTGGCACTCAGTGGTTTCAGTGTCAGAGAGGATGTTCCCATATGTTGCTTCAAAATTTGCCATCAATGAGTTGATGCAGAGAAAAATACATAGATGCCTTGAATTACATTAAAAAATTCAGCAGCCTCACTAGAAGCTGATGCTGCATCACTGACCACCAAGTTCAATGAATGAGAACTGCATGGGACAAAAAAAACTTGAGGGTTTAACTCTCGGATCCGTGTCTGCACTCCTCTGTTCTTTCCTCTCATGTTGGCACCATTATCGTAGCCCTGACCTCTCCTGTCAGCTATCGCAATTCCCGTATCTTCCTGCTTTTCAATAAGCACATTTGTCATACCAGCTCCTGTAATATCATCCATGTCAATAAATTCTAGAAAATGCTCTCTGACAGTCACCATTGCAGGGACATTTTCACTAGATTCTGTTGTTACAAAATGCACCATTAAAGTAATTTGTTCCGTATTGCTGATGTCAGATGTGCAGTCCAAAATAACAAAGTAATATCTTGCTGACTTAAGATCTGCCACAATCTTCTGTTTGACTTTTGTTGCCAGTAACTGTATCATCTCATTTTGAATTGTTTTTCCAAGGTAATGGTGCGTGTACATATCTTGGGTGGTGACTCTTCTTAGATGCTCTTGGAGTACAGCATCAAACTCAACCATCAGCTCCACAATTTTAAGGAAGTTTCCATTGTTTGGCACATACAGCTGATCTGAAGTGCCACACAGTGCTAGGTTTTGGGTAGCAAGCATTCTCACAATGGCAATGAGCCTTTTCAGAACATTTTGCCAGTAAAGAGACTCTGATGCAATCTTCTCTTGATGCTAAACATCTATGGTGGCCTTTAACCTTAGTCTCATTTCACGCTCTTTCCACCTATGGAATGCTCTCTGGTGATTTGCTGCCTTCTCATGGCATGCCAGATTTCTAGCCAGATTTTTCTAGTCCTTTGTTCCTGTAGAACCCAATGTGGCTGGAACATTAGACTGGAAGAGTTTGCAACAAAAACAGTATGCAGCATTCTGGGTTTTTTAGTACATAAGCCAGGGCCTCTCCACTTTGTCACCATTGTGGATTTCACACCAGTAATGTGTTGGATGTAAAATTCTATTTTCATTGTCTTTGGGAAACATTAAGTTTTTCACTTGCTGTGGCCCATGCAGTACAAGGAAGTCCCTCAGGCTACTGCTCAAGTGGGTCCACAGTCCTGGATCATCTAGACTTAAGAAACTAAACTCAGCAGCAGCTGTTTCTTGCGCCTCCACCACACTCTTCTCTGAGCTACACTTTTCTTCAGGAATGCGCATGGTTACATCCATTTAAGATGGAGATATGGATGCTGCAGTAGCTGCCAGGTCACCTGCATTCTAACTAACTGGAAGATCAGGCATCTCCTCACCACTCACATCCTCACTGGGGCCGGAAGGCTCACCGTGAACATTTGTGTTTATGTATCTCAGGAGAGCTCCTTCCTGCTTGGAGAGAAAAGCTTCCTTTGCTTGCTTTCTTTTTCTGAATGCTGCCCCAGAGGGGCGTTTTCTTCTTTCGCTCATGACTGCTGTTCTGTGCCAGTTATAGTGGCTCTCAACACTCAGTTGAAGGGGACAAATAAGCAGGCTGGTAGCAGGGCCTGAGTGAGGGAAGATATCAGTGTCTTAAGGGCCTAACTGGCTCCTCCTACTTCAGTTGACTACCTGTTCTCCTCAAGTAGGTTCAGGGAAGCAGCAGGAAACAGGAAGCTCCCTGAGAAGCTGGTGTTAATCAGTCCAGGCTCCTGGGGGTGCTAGAGAGGTACATAAGAGGCTCCTCCTCCTCTCTCCCCCTGCAGCTCCTGCTGCTTTCTGTTATCCCCTCTCACCTTTTCTCCTGCCTGCCTGTTATGTCTCTTGTGCCCTCCTTCCTCCAGCACAGCACTACACATCTCTGCATCTAGAGCAGAGAGAATACATATGCACCAGCAGCAGACACAATTTTCTACACTCTGGGTCCTAGTGGCGCCCCCCCACCGCCTGGAACCTGAGGCAGCCGCCTCAGTTCACCTCAGGGTAAGGCCAGCCCTGCCAATCTCATATGGGCTCCTCCCTCAGGATGTGCAGCAACAGGGGTCCTGGCACATGTAGGTGCCATGATGGTTATACAAGGCCTGACCCAAAGCCCAATGAAATCAGTGAAAGACTATCTCTGAGTTAACAGGGGTATTAAACAAGTCAGAATTTTATAGTGTGTAATAAGCCCCCTCAATTTCACTTGGGAGTGAACTGGCAGCCAGGAAAGACAGCAGAGCACTGGTGTAATGTGCGACTATTTACCTGCCCTGCTCAAAAGCACATCTGTCTTTGATTTTTAATATATGGCTGCAAGGAAAGAGAGCATGTTTTTGCTCTGTAAATTTGCTTATACTTATGTTTGTGGGTGTCAGTACTTCAGGTTTTGGATAAATTGGAGCAGGCACATTTACCATTGGATACAGTCATAATGCAAATGAAGGACACAGCAGCAGCAAAGTCCAGCTGCTTCTTACTATACCTTTTAGTGGAGTGGAAGCCCATGTATGGAATTGAGTTATTTATATTGTCTTTTAGGTTTTTGCAACTTCTGTAGGGAAGCAAGCATAGAACTCAATTATTGCTTAGTAGCTGCAGAGTCCCTTCCAGGAAGTACAGCACTTGTGGTTCTGTAGTAACATTCCCAGTAAGTGTTTCTGTAAGGAGGCATGTTTCCAGGAAAGATGTCCTAAAATATGGATATTAATACTGATCCAGTAATTCACTATCAATATCACAGACCACAATAGATAGAGAGAGACAGGATTTGACTACAGAGAGATCCTGAAAATTCAGTGTCTTCTGATCAATAAAATCAAAGGAAAGACAGGAGAGAGCACAATGGAGTCAGACCCACAGAAAGCATTAAAAATGAAATAAAATGCTGTTAAGAGGTATTCAGCATGTACTGTGTTTAAAAATAAGACATTGCCAATGCAGCAGAGATAGAACCAAAATTCCATATTTAATCCCAAACATGAATACAGTATATAGAGAAGGAAATATAGCTACAGGGGAAGGAGGATATGAAGAACTGGGTACAAACATTGGGCTGTATTATCATACTCTTGTTCTTGTTGAGTAGTACCTTACTTCACAAATATTCCTCCTGATTTTCCTTTGATTTCCATTGAAACTACGTGAGGAATAAGTTATTTCTCAACATGAGTAAGGATATCAGAATCTGGCCTATATATATATATATATATATATATATATATATTTTTTTTTTTCCCCCAGACAGAATAATACAAAGACTGACTTTCAGTAACTCTGTTCTTGTTAGTATAACCAGTGACTTTTTAAAGTTCACTCTGGAACCTATTTCAGACTTTAAGCTGTATTAGGCGCAGACAGAGCAGAAAGATGGGATATTCAAAATTGCTCAGTGTTGGCCTAATTCTGCTATCACTGAAATCACTTGTGTGAGAAAGTGCAAAAAAATTAATCGCTATTAATCGCAGTTTTAATCACACTGTTAAACAATGGAATACCAATTGAAATTTAACAACTATTTTTGGATGTTTTTCTACATTTTCAAATATATTGATTTCAATTACAACACAGAATACAAAGTGTATAGTGAATAATGTACAGTAAAGTGTACAGTGCTCACTTTATCATTTTTATAGTGCAAATATTTGTAATAATAATAATAATAATATAAAATAAATAGTATTTTTCAATTCACCTCATACAAGTACTGTATTGCAATCTCTTTATCGTGAAAGTGCAATTTATAAATGTAGATTTTTTTTGTTATATAACTGCACTCAAAACCAAAACAATGTAAAACTTTAGAGCCTACAAGTCCACTCAGTCCTACTTGTTGTTCAGCCAATCGATAAGACAAACAAGTTTGTTTACATTTACGGGAGATAATGTTGCCCGCTTATTTACAATGTCACCGGAAAGTGAGAACAGGTGTTCACATAGCACTTTTGTAGCCAGTATTGCAAGGTATTTACATGCCAGATATACTAAACATTTGTATACTGCTTCATGCTTCGGCCACTATTCCAGAAGACATGCTTCCATGCTGATGACGTTCGTTAAAAAAGAATAAGGTTCAAGAACCCCTCCCAGCATGGTGTCATCTGCAAATGTTATAAACATATTCTCCACTCCATTATTCAAGACATTAATGAAAACATTGAATAGTATCAGACCCAGGACTGACCCCTGTCAGACCCCACTTGGTCAAGGAGTGCACATGAATATATACCTGCCACACACTTTAATGCCAATCTGTGGCTCCAGCTATGGAAGACTGTCAGATAGAACTCTCCATAATATTTCAGTAGGGTCAGAATAAGGGCAGCCAGATTCTGTCAGATAATCCTGCTGCTGGCTATGGATTTCTGGTGTTCATCTGAGCTCAGCATTAGCCAAAAGGTGTCCTTTGATATTTAGGATGGCAATTTAGGAATAGCAAAATAGTACAACATGCTTTCCTTTTTCTGGTGTTCTTATCATTTCCAGGACCCAAAATATTAAACTCTGTACTTTTCTCTTTCTGCAACACAATATGTACATTATACAGTTTCCTCTTTTCGTTGTGTAAGCATGCTCTTGTGCCAGGAAAGTCTTTCTTTTTGGATTTTGCTAGTGGCCTTACAAGTCTATGTTCTTTGGAGCAAGCAACTCAACTTTATTTCTCACACTCTCAGAATGTGTTTGTCAAGACTGAGGTTGTAACATTTCAAAACCTGTTTGGTTTTTTTAGTAACTCATTGGCAAAATGAGCACTATTTTCTGAGTCCCTTTGGTGAATCCTGTCTTGTGTCTTTCTTTGATCCCTATCCCTGACCAATATCTGGCCAAAATGAGACTATTTTCATAGTATCATGGAAACGTAGGCCCCTGCACTGAGGCAAGTAAAGTAAACCCAGCTCATCCCTGGCAAACATTTGTCCAAACTGTTAAAAACCTCCAGTGACAGGGATTCTATAACCTCCCTTGGAAGCCTATTCCAGAGTGAAACTATCCTTATAGTTAAGTATCGGGGGTAGCCGTGTTAGTCTGTATCTACAAAAACAACAAGGAGTCTGGTGGCACCTTAAAGACTAACAGATTTATTTGGGCATAAGCTTTCGTAGGTAAAAACCTCACTTCTTCAGATGCACAGAGTGAAAGTTACAGATGCAGGCATTATATACTGACACATGGAGAGCAGGGAGTTACTTCGCAAGTGGAGAACCAGTGTTGACAGGGCCAATTCAATCAGGGTGGATGTAGTCCACTCCCAATAATAGATGAGGAGGTGTCAATTCCAGGAGACGAAAAGCTGCTTCTGTAATGAGCCAGCCACTCCCAGTCCCTATTCAAGCCCAGATTAATGGTGTTAAATTTGCAAATGAATTTTAGTTCTGCTGTTTCTCTTTGAAGTCTGTTTCTGAAGTTTTTTTGTTCAATGATAGTGACTTTTAAATCTGTAATAGAATGACCAGGGAGATTGAAGTGTTCACTTACTGGCTTATGTATGTTACCATTCCTGATGTCCGATTTGTGTCCATTTATTCTTTTGCGGAGGGACTGTCTGGTTTGGCCAATGTACATGGCAGAGGGGCATTGCTGGCACATGATGGCATATATAACATTAGTGGATGTGCAGGTGAATGAGCCTTTGATGGTGTGGCTGATGTGGTTGGGTCCTCTGATGGTGTCGCCAGAGTAGATATGGGGACAGAGTAGGCAACGAGGTTTGCTACAGGGATTGGTTCCTGGGTTGGTGTTTCTGTGGTGTGGTGTGTAGTTGCTGGTGAGTATTTGCTTCAGGTTGGGGGGGACATGGAAAACAACTGATTACAATTGTTCAAGGCTAAACATGCCCAGTTATTTTAACCTTTCCTCATAGGTCAGGTTTTCTAAATCTTTTATCATTTTTGTGGTTCTCCTATGGACTCTCTCCATTTTGTCCACATCTTTCCTAAAGTGCAGCACCCATTGGACACCGTACGGGCTGAGGCTCACCTATGTCAAGTAGAGCAGGTCAATTACCTCCCTTGTTTTACATACAACACTACTGTTAAATGCACCCCAGAGTATTAGCCTTTTCGCAACTGCATCACATCGTTGACTCGTTCAATTTGTGATCCACTATAACCCCCAGGTCCTTCTCAGCAGTACTACTGCCTAGTCGGTTATTCCCCATTTTGTAGTTGTGCATTTGATTTTTCCTTCCTAAATGAAGTACTTTGCACTTCTTTATTACATTTCATCTTATTGAATTCAGACCAATTCTCCAGGTTGCCCTCCCAGTTTGACAGTGTATCATTGATAAATAGTCTTTGAATACAGTCATTCAAATAGTTGTGCACCCACCTCATAGTAATTTTATCTAGACCATATTTCCCTAGTTAGCTTATGGCAAGGGCGTTGGTCTCATACTACTGCTGCCACAATATTGCCTATACACTTAGAGGGTAAGACAAACTGGGGTGATTAAACAAATAAACCTCCTCTTTGTGCAATCTCCCATTGTGTAAGTACATTGTACAGTAAGCAATCTTCCTGCCATCCCATGTGACAGGACTAGAAGAAGAAATATCCAGTACCTAGGTTGTTCATATTAGTGATATCTATGGACATGCTGCCTTAGGAAATTTTAAAAATTGATCCAACTTGATACCTTTTGGCAAATCACTACTAATGCCTTCAAATTAAATTCAATTAAATTTTAAAAAGCTTTGCTGGTGTGTTGTCTGCCCAAAGAGGAAATAGTTAATTTTTAAAAATTATTTTGCTATAATTTCTTTTTTTGAATTGCTTAATCCATTCAATTCTAAATAGAAAATTGCATGTGGAAGGAAACAAAGAAAGAAGAGAAATTACCGTAGTTCTCCCTAGTTCCATGCCTCTCCCCCACTCTTAGTAATTCTCCTCAGTCTCAACACATCACGTTCTTTAATTAATAGAACAATATATGTTCCTTTTCCCCTTAGCAATAGATTGCACAATAATGCTGAAAAGGAGAATTTACCTGGGGAAAATGTTAGGTGATATAGCTTACATGAACATTGTGTTTTTATACCTTCTACAGTTGATCTGCAGGCAAAACTCTCATTGAATGCAATGGAAGTTTTGCCTAAGTAAAGGGCCCTATGTAAAATATTTGAGTATTTATTTGTCAAGGGAAAATGGGAAGCTATATTCCTTACCACTTTCAGGCTTAAAAGAGTTTTTATATTATGTAAAAAACTGATAGATTCCCCAATGGAAATTTTTCTAAAAATATGCCTGTGAAAGGTTCCACATTTCACAATATACCTGTGCTGTCAAACAATCACATGGACTCTGATCCTGCACTCCCATTCAAATAAAGAGCGTCCAATGAGTTTGCTAGCACATGGACTGCACACCATATAGCACTTAATCTTCAGTTGATGGGCTTTGCTGGATCAAGGACTTAATACCTACAATTCTCACCATGTAAGTGTTCCTTATCAGCACTGTTGGGCCATTTCCATACATGCCTTTAATTTCCCCCATAATCTTGGTCTTTCACCTGTAAACACCTGCTACAACAGTTCTAAAGCTATCATTGGAGAAAACTCACAAAATTAAACAGAAAGCTTATCAAAAAGCGCAGAATCACTTTTTCACCTGATCATGAAGCATACACCAGTGGCACCTCAGTATCATGTCAGTGCTTACTTATCTCAAACCAACACTGATGTTACACCCCATATTCTTCATAGAAATATGAGTATATGAGTACGGCATAACTAAGATATACATTATGCAAGATGGCTCATGTAACCTTTCCAATGATATGTTATGTTTTACTGAATGTGATTATCCAATTGGTATGCATGTATCATTTCTGTATCTAAAGTTAGGAATATTGACTATGTACAGAGCCGGCTCCAGGGTTTTGGCCGCCCCAAGCAGCCAAAAAAAAAAAAACCCCCACGATCACGATTGCGATCTGCGGCGGCAATTCAGCGGGAGGTCCTTCGCTCCGAGCAGGAGTGAGGGACCGTCCACCGAATTGCCGCCAAATAGCTGGACCTGCCGCCCCTCTCCGGAGTGGCCGCCCCAAGCACCTGCTTGCCAAGCTGGTGCCTGGAGCCGGCCCTGACTATGTAACAATTACAACTGTGTGTGTCTTTGGGAGACACACACCAAACAACCAGCCATCACAGCCTTGATGGGCCATTAGGAAGAAACAATAAGACGGTGAAAATACTAATCTCTCTCCTTCCTGGGAGGTGTCCTGGGATGTTGCTGTGACACTACTAAGTCAGGTGATAAGATCACCTGATACAAAATACCACCTTAGACACTGCTGGTACTTTTCCTCTGAACGGGGATGGGGATCAAACAAAGGTTTCCTGCCTTAGGTAAATTCTTTTTAAGGCTGGGGAGGGGGTTAATCTGGACTCTCCTCCATTGCCTACCCAAGAAGAAAGACTGCTGAAAGTACTTGAGGGGAAAGGCAGGGGTGATTCCAGACTGAGACAGGGGTCCAGTCTGTAAGAAGAGATAACTGGAACTCTAAGCTACAGAAACTCTTCATCTTGCCTAATTCAACATTTAGGGTGAGAAGTTACATTTTGTAACCTGTTTCTTTAGTGAATCAAGCTTAGTTTGCGTGTTTGGTTTTATTTGCTTAGTAATCTGCTTTGTTCTGTTTGCTATCCCTTATAATCACTTAAAATCTCTTTTGTAGTTAATAAACTTATTTCTTGTTTATAACATAAGCCAGTTTGTGCAATCCATATCTGGGGGGCGGGGCAAGAAGCTATGCATATCTCTCTTCAAGTTGAAGGAGAGCGCAAATTTTTATGAGCTTGCGCTGTGCAGATTTTTCTATACAACGCAAGTCAATATACCTTTGGGTCTGCACTCCAAGGGAGGTAGGCACCTGAGTGCTGGGGCAAGTCCCTTAAGCCAAGTCTTCCCAGAGCTGATCTCAGTGTCTGTGTCTTTCTGCAGCTGAGTGTGGCCCTGCCTGTGTGTGTGTGTGTGTATGTGTGTGTGTGTGTGTTAGAGGAGGCTTAAGAGCCTGGCTCAGCAAGACAGGGTAAAGGGAGCCCAGGCTGGTGGAACAGATGGGCTCAGTGGCACCTTAAAGGGGGGCAACCCGTCACAAACACATTCCATAACTCTCTCATCTGCAGTACTGTGTTTTAAGAGTAACACTGTATCTGTTTCTTCATATTCATAAGAACATAAGAACGGCTGTACCGGGTCAGACCAAAGGTCCATCTAGCCCAGTATCCTGTCTACCCACAGTGGCCAATGCCAGGTGCCCCAGAGGGAGTGGATCTAACAGGCAATGATCAAGTGATCTCTCTCCTGCCATCCATCCTCTGACAGAGGCTAGGGACACCATTCCTTACCCATCCTGGCTAATAGTCATTAATGGACTTAAGCACCATGAATTTATCCCGTTCTCTTTTAAACGCTGTTAGAGTCCTAGCCTTCACAACCTCCTCAGGTAAGAAGTTCCACAAGTTGACTGTGCGCTGCGTGAAGAAGAACTTCCTTGTATTTGTTTTAAACCTGCTGCCTATTAATTTCATTTGGTGACCCCTAGTTCTTGTATTATGGGAATAAGTAAATAACTTTTCCTTATCCACTTTCTCCACATCACTCATGATTTTATATACCTCTATCATATCCCCCCTTAGTCTCCTCTTTTCCAAGCTGAAGAGTCCTAGCCTTTTTAATCTCTCCTCATATGGGACCCGTTCCAAACCCCTAATCATTTTAGTTGCCCTTTTCTGAACCTTTTCTAGTGCCAGTATATCTTTTTTGAGATGAGGAGACCACATCTGTACGCAGTATTCGAGATGTGGGCATACCATGGATTTATATAAGGGCAATAATATATTCTCAGTCTTATTCTCTATCCCCTTTTTAATGATTCCTAACATCCTGTTTGCTTTTTTGACCGCCTCTGCACACTGCGTGGACATCTTCAGAGAACTATCCATGATGACTCCAAGATCTTTTTCCTGACTCGTTGTAGCTAAATTAGCCCCCATCATATTGTATGTATAGTTGGGGTTATTTTTTCCAATGTGCATTACTTTACATTTATCCACATTAAATTTCATTTGCCATTTTGTTGCCCAATCACTTAGTTTTGTGAGATCTTTTTGAAGTTCGTCACAGTCTGCTTTGGTTTTAACTATCTTGAGCAGTTTAGTATCATCTGCAAACTTTGCCACCTCACTGTTTACCCCTTTCTCCAGATCATTTATGAATAAGTTGAATAGGATTGGTCCGAGGACTGACCCTTGGGGAACACCACTAGTTATCCCTCTCCATTCTGAGAATTTACCATTAATTCCTACCCTTTGTTCCCTGTCTTTTAACCAGTTCTCAATCCATGAAAGGACCTTCCCTTTTATCCCATGACAGCCTAATTTACGTAAGAGCCTTTGGTGAGGGACCTTGTCAAAGGCTTTCTGGAAATCTAAGCACACTATGTCCACTGGATCCCCCTTGTCCACATGTTTGTTGACCCCTTCAAAGAACTCTAATAGATTAGTAAGACACGATTTCCCTTTACAGAAACCATGTTGACTATTGCTCAACAGTTTATGTTTTTCTATGTGTCTGACAATTTTATTTTTAACTATTGTTTCGACTAATTTGCCCGGTACCGATGTAATTGCCGGGATCACCTCTAGAGCCCTTTTTAAATATTGGTGTTACATTAGCTAACTTCCAGTCATTGGGTACAGAAGCCTATTAAAAGGACAGGTTACAAACCTTAGTTAATAGTTCCGCAACTTCACATTTGAGTTCTTTCAGAACTCTTGGGTGAATGCCATCTGGTCCCGGTGACTTGTTAATGTTAAGTTTATCAATTAATTCCAAAACCTCCTCTAGTGACACTTCAATCTGTGACAGTTCCTCAGATTTGTCACCTACAAAAGCCGGCTCAGGTTTGGGAATCTCCCTAACATCCTCAGCCATGAAGACTGAAGCAAAGAATCCATTTAGTTTCTCCGCCATGACTTTATCGTCTTTAAGCGCTCCTTTTGTATCTCGATCATCAAGGAGGCCCACTGGTTGTTTAGCAGGCTTCCTGCTTCTGATGTACTTAAAAAACATTTTGTTATTACCTTTGGAGTTTTTGGCTAGCCGTTCTTCAAACTCCTCTTTGGCTTTTCTTATTACATTCTTGCACATAATTTGGCAGTGTTTATGCTCCTTTCTATTTGCCTCACTAGGATTTGACTTCCACTTTTTAAAGGAAGTCTTTTTATCTCTCACTGCTTCTTTTACATGGTTGTTAAGCCACGGTGGATCTTTTTTAGTTCTTTTACTGTGTTTCTTAATTTGGGGTATACATTGAAGTTGGGCCTCTATTATGGTGTCTTTAAAAAGCGCCCATGCAGCTTACAGGGATTTCACTTTAGTCACTATACTTTTTAACTTCTGTTTAACTAACCCCCTCATTTTTGCATAGTTCCCCCTTTTGAAATTAAATGCCACAGTGTTGGGCCGTTGAGATGTTCTTCCCACCACAGGGATGTTGAATGCTATTGTATTATGGTCACTATTTCCAAGCGGTCCTGTTATAGTTACCTCTTGGACCAGCTTCTGTGCTCCACTCAGGACTAAATCTAGAGTTGCCTCTCTCCTTGTGGGTTCCCGTACCAGCTGCTCCATGAAGCAGTCATTTAAAGTATCGAGAAATTTTATTTCTGCATTTCGTCCTGAAGTGAAATTTTCCCAGTCAATATGGGGATAATTGAAATCCCCCACTATTATTGAGTTCTTAATTTTGATAGCCTCTCTAATTTCCCTTAGCATTTCATCATCATCATCACTGTCCTGGTCAGGTGGTCTATAATAGATCCCTAATGTTATATTCTTATTAGAGCATGAAATTTCTATCCATAGAGATTCTATGGAACATGTGGATTCACTTAAGATTTTTACTTCATTTGATTCTACATTTTCTTTCACATATAGTACCACACTGTCATAAAAAATATGGTAGAAATATTTGAAATTGTAGATTAAATGGCATCATAAGCAAACAGCGTAATAGCACCTCACCCAATATTAAAGATAGTAAAACATCTAGCCTATGTCTCTTAGTTAGCTCTTCTACAAAGGTGTTTCTAGTTGTCCCAGCATGGTATGTGTTGGGATGCAGGGGAAGGGAAGGTGACTTAATTAAGTATTATAGTTATCAGTGACCATAATTTGATATCTGATCATCCTACTTTGGTATTTCTCTCTGTAAGCTGGTGGACAGATTCGCCAACTAGAGAAATCCTAATAATACCCAAGCATTCAGATCAGGTTCTACATTCCTATCCTCAGGATAGCTTTTATTAAATAAAAAGGCACAAAGTAATACAAAACACATAGTAATAGATACTTCCTGTTTTCTGCCACCTAGGAAGGGGAAAAGACACATCCTCTTCCACTTTCCCACCCCTGCTAAGTAGCTTTTTGCAGATACTATTGAGAGCC
The DNA here is from genome assembly GCF_002925995.2 of Terrapene triunguis. NCBI lineage: Eukaryota > Metazoa > Chordata > Testudines > Emydidae > Terrapene > Terrapene triunguis. Next base: position 13,867,957 of record NW_020664447.1, read on the forward strand.
CCTTCGCATACCTCCCCTGATCTTGGGTCTCCTATCATGGAGGGCAGACTGTCCCTAGAGCAGGTGGTACTCACAACCTGCAGTCATATGACTCTGGTCATGTGCTCACTGAGCTTAATCCCCTCAGCCTGAAAGGGTTGAGGGTTGGAACAGGGCACAGGGACATGTGCATGTTACTCACTCACTTAAACATTCCATAAAGCTAGTGTTAATGGAACACTAGCTTTGAGATAAAAATCAGATTACCGTTTTAATTAGCATTTTTTTCAGGGAACATTCTAATCGTGGTAGCAGCATATGTCCTCAGTAGCACAAGTTACTGCAAGCACATCAAATTGGTCCTCTGCTCTCTACATTGCCTCCTCATAGAATATTGAGTCCAGCTCAAGATCCTGGTCCATTAAAGTCTTTAAATGATCTGGGCCCAAGATACCTAAAAGATCACCTTGCACACTAGGACAAGACCCATGGTGGACAACTCCATTGCACTGGTGCTTTGTAATTGTGTATTGAAAAGGTAAAGCTTGTTTGTGCAGGACACAAGCAAGTGTCGGGGCTAGTTCAAGCCTGAGAAGCTCACTCCTGCAGGTTCAAGGAATCACCCCAAACCTCTTCATTTTCCATTCCAGGGTTAAGGCTAACTTCAGTTTGGCCTTCACAAATGAAATCATATAACTTCATCTATCAAAAATAAAGCATTGTTAAAAATCCACATGCAATATTTCCCATAGGGACAGGGACAGAGAAAGAACCACATGTGACAAGGGCCAATCATGTTGCTTAATGACCACTGACTTCTACTCAAATACTATGGGAATGGTCTAAAAATCTACAGGAAAGTATTAGGTATGTAACCAGTCCATTATGTGTTTGTACTAGTGATGCAATGGCAGGTATATCACACCAGGAATGCTTGAATGGTTTTTTTAAAAATATCAAGACACTGGTTGATATTTCAGGTGATCCGGTTGCAGCAAACAATATACATCAATATATATTCATCTCACTGGCCTGCAAAAACAATGCTTTCAAGGGAAAAAAAGCAATCTATTTTTCAAGTCACAGATGGATAAACAGATGGGTGGAAAAGTCCACCAAATAGTGTGTTGGCTGCCTGTCATTCTCTGAATGACAGCCAATAAATATCATATGGGTTAAACCTGTAAACTAACGTGTTGCTATTAAATGAATTCTATTGAAAGGGGACATGTTTGCTTGCCAATACCGGTACAATAGAAATGCCACATAGAGACCACACACCTAACCACAGCTTGTTCAATGCTTAATAAGCAAAACCAAAAATAAAAGAAACTGAAAGGGTAAAATGTGTACATTTTTAAAGATTACCTATAGGATGCTATATTTTGGGCCCCATGAATGTATTTGTAAGGAAGATCAGGACCTCCAATATGTTCACATATAGGAAAATGTTTGCATATTGCTAACATTTGTCTTGGCAAGAATTTTGCTTTTTTTCCTTATGAAGCTTGTATGCCAAAACTGTAATTAGCTGAATAGTCAAACACACGGTAGCTATTCAAATGAGAGCAAATATAAAAGAAAGTGAAGACTTGTGCTCTCTATGGAGATTCCCCCTATTTTGGGCAAAATTGTAACTCTGATGTGAAGCTATGTTCAGAAAACTGAATGTGTAAACATGGCATTGTGGGGTTCCATGTTCTCTGCCACTCAGCTATTTCCAGATCAAATGTTATTGGATTACAGATGAAAGAACCCATTTTCCAACTTCCTACCGAGCAACGTCAGCCTGAGTCTGGGATGGAGGTGGGACTGTGGCCCCATCCCCTTTCTGCTTGCTTTGTGGAGGCCACCACTGCCATAGTGCCCAGCCTCAGGTAGTCCTTGTGCATGGACTGAGATTGTTTCAGAGATCCAAGGGGAGAGACACCTTGCTTTTTTTGTCCCCTTGTGCACCCATGCATGTCCAAATGGGTAGCACCTAGAAGGTCCAATCAAAACAAGGGCCCCATTGCACTAAGCCCCGAAAAAACACCCTGAGAAACAGCCCCTGCCCCCAACAAGTTTACAGTCTTAATAGACAGACAGAGATAGGGGAAAGTAACTATTACAGTCCTTGTTTACAGATAGGGAAGTGTCTTTCAGAGAGATTAAATGACTTGCCCAATGTCATATAGGGAGACTGTAGCAGAGTCAAGAATTGACCCTAGATCTCCAGAGTCCCATTCCAGTGCCTTTACCACCAGAGCAGCTTCTTTTTTGAATTACTGATTGAAGTCAGTGAGTGAAATACAAAAGCAAACATACACATGAACAGTATCAAGTCAATCTGCTTTTCAAAATCATTTCACTTTTATCAGAACAAGTAACAATAGTTTGGGTTTTTTTTTTAAATTTGATTTAAAGAGTATTCCTTTCAAAAAAATTGGCTCTGTCTAGGTGATAAATCAATCATGGAAGGAACAAGATGACTAAGTCAAGACAGTACTGGGTAAGTAAAGGAGAAATTAAACCTGCATCTTGCAAAGATTGCGGTTACAATACTACAGCCAGATGATTAAGACAGTTCAATAGAAAAAATTTGTTAGAGGCAAGTTCACGTTAAAAATGATCAGAGAAAAAGCATGTTGACTTCAGTCAAACTGAGAATATCTATAACAATTTTACCAATACTAAATTCATGCAAAAGAACATTAATGTGAGGTGTATATTATGTGAAAATACATATTAGATTTTTTTTATTAGAATAGACATAAGAATTTCATGACCAAGATTGTGACGTGACTAGGAGAAAGAGAAATGTGTAGAAAGAATAGATATCCAATTTGGAGTAGGAAAAAAATGACCCGCAGTCGATTCAGCGTAAATAGATGCAATACTAATGATTTCTGCCAGGCGAAATTCTTATTAACAACAACAAAACTTTGTACTTACTCAGAGGAAAGATGCTATGTATCTCAAAATGCTTTAAAGAGCTTAATTAACCTTCATGATATAGACAGAGGTTACTTACCTTAAAGTAACTGGAGTTCTTTGAGATGTGTTGTCCCTATGGACTTTCACTGTGGGGGTGCATGTGTTCCATGTGCTTGAAATTCGAAGATTTTTCAGTAGCAGTATCCATTCATCTGTGCTAGCGCCCAATGCCCCTTTGTGCTCTGAACCGATGGAATAAGAGGAGTTGTGCACCAAGCAACTCTCCAGTTCGTACTCTGCTATGAATCAAGAGATGATCTGAGCAGAGAGGGGAAAAGGGTGGGTTGCAGAATACCCATAGGGACAACGCAGCTCAAAAAACTCATTACTATAAGGTAAGTAACCTCCATTTCTTCTTCAAGTGCTGGTCCCTATTCACTGTGGGTCACTCCCAAGCTATACTTATTGAAATTCAATAAGGACAAATGCAAAGTACTCCACTTAGGAAGGAACAATCAGTTGCACACATACAAAATGGGAAATGCCTAGGGAGGTTGTGGAATCTCCATCATTGGAGATTTTTAAGAGCAGGTTAGACAAACCTCCAAACTATAAGGATAGCTAATCATTGGAACATATTATCCAGGGAGGTTTTGGAATCTGTCACTGAGATTTGTAAGAACAGATTCAACAAATACCTGTCACGGATGGTCTAGATCAGTGGTTCTCAAACTTTAGCAACCCGAGAACCCCCATTTTGATATAAAATTTTTCAGGGACCTCCAAGTCCCCCGCTTAGCCCCAGGACCGCCCCCACTCCACCCCTTCTCCCAAGACCCTGCTTCACTATGCCCCTCCTCTTCCCTGCCTCTTTCCGCCCCCTCCCCGAGCACACCCCATCCCAGCTACTCCTCCTCCCTCCCAGCACCTCCTGCACACTGCTGAACAGCTGTTCCCCAGCGTGCAGGTGGCGCTGGGAGGGAGGAGGAGGAGGAATTTAGGGAGGGAGGGGGATTAGTTGATCAATGTGGCCCACGGACCCCCGGGAGTACACTGGGGGACCCCCAGGGGTCTGTGGACCCCAGTTTGAGAAACACTGGTCTAGATAATACTTAGTCCTGCCTCAGTACAGATGACCAAACTAAATGACCTATTGAGGTCCCTTCCAGTCCTACATTTCTATGAATGTATCTCTGAGGATTGCAGCCAGACCAGCCTCATAATGATCAAAGTTGCCATGGATCATGAAGCTGTATCCAATTTATCAAGGATGAAGGATGTCTGAAAGATGATCTGGCCACTAACTTCCCTTCATCAAGTATGGCCTATGCTCCTGTGGCAGTTTATTAGTAAATTCTGACAGTTTATTATAATTAATAAAGACCTATTTGGACATTCATGCCTGGTAATTTGCTACAGGGAATAAGTGGCTGATGAAAAATTCTTTCTGGCAAAGAGAACTAACTCCTTGGCACCCTTATCCTAAGCAGCAGACCTAGAATGGTGCAGCCTATTACATTCCATCACAGCCTGGACCACTAGAGAGTTTGGATTAGGGTGGGAGAATAAATATTATGCACCCTTGGATGGAACAAAATATGTATTTTCTTCCCTTTTTGGGGTGGGGGGGGATAGGTAGCTGGGGTGTACCAAACCACTTCACCAAGGTCGAATATGGCCTCATTAGTGAAGAATGCCACTATGTTAGGGCCTATAGTCTGGAAGTTGTCCAGGAGCTTGTGTGTAGGGTCTGGAACCTCCTCAAGAGGTTCTGATACCGCTTGTAATCATGTAATCTCTGCCTCATCCAGAGAGGGTGAAGAGAGTGCTGCTGGTGGATCCAGTGGTACTGGCGGTCCCTCTTCCTTAAGCAGGGCTGAGGGGCCTCTCTGTGAGGTGACCTGTGACAGAGCTCAGTTAAAAGGAGCTGCTGGGTCCAAGCAGGTCAGTTCTGGCGAGGACCAAAGAAGCAAGGAAGGTGCTCTTTGCTGATTGCTGGAGTTTAAGAGAGAGCCAGAAGATGGGTTCTGGTGACATTGGCATTCCAGGAGCAACATCTTCAGCCTTGAAATAAGGGTTCAGAGGAAGGGGCTACATGGGAAGTGGCAGCAGCAACTGTTACAGGAAGCAGTATGTGGCTGCTATTTACAGATCAGGACCTGGAGTAGTAGGAGGACCCAGCTCTCTCACCAGCCACTGGTAGGGTGGCCTAAGCCCTGAGAAGGGGATAGGGCTTGTTTAGAGGCCCAAGTGAAGGTCAGGACTTAGAGTCTCCAGGAGGAAGCCCTGGGGGTACTGCTTTATATCAAAGCAGACAGACTTAAAGCTAGCCCAGAAGGCGCTGGAAATGAGCCCAAAGACAGGGTTAAAGACAGCGACAAGGGCACTGTGATAGGCCCCGTGGACCTTTGAGAACTGAGCATAAAGACAGGGCTGCAGATACTAGGGTGACCAGATATCCTGATTTTATAGGGACAGTCCCGATTTTTGGGTCTTTTTCTTATATAGGCTCCTATTACCCCCCACCCCATCCCAATTTTTCACACTTGCTGTCTGGTCACCCTAGCAGATACCAACCAGGGCACTGTGATAGACTCTGTTGGACTTTTGTTACCCCAAAAGGGGTCTGTTCGTTCATGCGTTTGACTGCATGACTTAGCAAGAGGGCTGAGCCACTGAAGAATCACATGACAAGGTTAACAGCCTACAGCGGGTGCCGAAGAAGACAGGGCCGGCTCCAGGGTTTTTGCCACCAAGCGGCGGGGAAAAAAAAGCCGTAATTGCAATCCACGGCAGCTCCACCGTGCCGCTTTCTTCCTCGGCAGCAATTCGGCGGCAGGTCCTTTCCTCCGAGAGGGATCGAGGGACCCACGGCCGAATTGCCGCCGAAGAGCCCGACGTGCCGCCCCTTGCAACTGCTTGCTCAGCTGGTGCCTGGAGCTGGCCTTGGAAGCAGAGAGAGAGAGAGAGAGAGAGAGAATGTGAAGGTTCGCACCTGACCAACAGGAGGCGCTCATGAAAGGTGAGTGTCCCCCATCACATGACCTTTTTCCAAGTGCTTGTAATTCAAGCCCCAGTATGGCCAGTGGAAGGGATTGTATGGATATAACGAAGGGCCCCATGGAGGTACTTTTGGTCCCTAAGCCAATATTGTGTTCTGCAGGAAAATGGAGACATCTGGGAAGCTCTGGAAGGCCTGTCAGAGCTCATCTCAGCACCAATGGGGGAGCTACTCATACCGCTTCATGTTCACTGGAGGAATAGGAGTCATCCAAATCTACTGACAGAGCCAACAGTATTTTGCTACACTCTGGCTGGAGGAAGGAACTGGCAAGTGGTGTGCCAATGGCATCAGTGACTCAACACCATGGCTGCTACTTGGAACCAGTGAATGACGTGCCATGGATGTATACATGCCCCTGAACAGAACCAGATCTGAAGGACTGGTGATCATGGATCTGTATAGATTGCCAGATCCTCAAGCAAGAAATATAGAAGCTTAGCAGCTGAAGAGCAGGAAGGACTTTAACTCTAGGTGTATCGGCCGATTCAGGTTTGGGTACGGCAGTCTTCATGCGGTGAATACCATCTGTGCAGAAGATGAATGGCCCCTCCTGTTTTAATTTAGACAGTGCAGGGGTTGGTCCTGACCCTTGCACAGATGGTTCTGGAGAGCTCACAGTTCTCAGTACCATCGGTGCCAACACGAGCTCTCTGAGTTTCAGACACACATGTCACTGGGCACAGAGTCTCACTCAGTACGGAGGGTAAGGGAGAAGTCATCCTCTTAGAGGACTTATGAGGTGACATATTCCTCGGCTTATGGGAGTATTTACTCTTACTCTCCTCCTGTCTCTATTTCGATGAGTCCTTGCACTTGCTCAAGGATTTGGAGCTAGGGAATGTCCATGTTGGAGGAGCATTGCCCAGATGCTGCAGCCAGTGAAGCGCAGAATGGAAAGGCCTAGGATCAGCTAGGGGCTTCATGCCAAGCTCCATTACACATGCCTGTAAATCTGAAACTCCTGATACTGTCTAGTACTGGAGGGAAGTATTGTCAGATCTGAAAGGGAATGTACAGTTCCCCTAGACAGTACGCACAGCTCTTGTGAGGGTCACTAACCATGAAGGCACAGGGGCAGGCCATGCAGGGTTTAAAGCCTGGAATCTTGGGCATACTAGGTTCCCCAGACAGGAGATAGCCAAGGGGAGAGGGAACCCCCAACCCCAAGACTACCTAACACTAACCAGCAACTATCTAAGAATAAGTTATTTACAACAATCCAAGAAGTTCAAGCACAAACACTAGCAGAAGTCACAGACACTGAAGGGTTCCACCAGACCTTGAGCGGTAGAAAGGAACTGGAGAATCAGTCAGTTGGCACCTCTCTTTACGCTCTCAGTTCAGAGCATGAGGTGTCGTAGGGCAAAGGTGTGGACCAACAGACACTGCTAGTGAAAAATCGTCCAGTCTCAAGCAAATAGAGTGCATGTGCGCACGATGTGTACCCACAGTGAATACCCATAGGAACTAGCACTAGAAGAAGAACTGAGTTTGGTATTACCTCCTTTTTATAAGATGGGTAGAGACAAAGAGGCTAAGTTACCCATCTACGGGAATACTGTGGGGAGAGAGCCCAAGAGACCCCAAAATACTCAATACACAATAAAAGAGAAGAGTGAAAAGCTTAACAATAATATTCACCACAGTGTGCCTTGGAAGGGGAATTTCAAGGCGTTTAGAGAAGGCAACTTAAACACTGCATCTTGGATCTTTTATATAGCACCTTACACTATGGAGCTCTGACTGCATAGTCAAGGCTCCTAAGTACTAATGCAATGCATAACTACATTAAAAAAACAGAACAAATATAAAGTATCTATTACTGTTATGTACAGAACAAAAGCACATTACATAATATAAGACACAGAAACAGTGATGATGATGATGAAAATATAGAAGGTATTCAAGAGATTACAGATCAGCAATGATCCCAGCTTAATGACTCTCTCTAAAGGCCCAGTCATTCCAGGTGCTAAGGACACTCAATTCCCATTAATAATCTCTCAGCTGAAAGGGTCTATGTAAATTCAACGGGATCTCAGCACTAAGTAGGATCAGGCCCAAAGTCAGAGCCGCTAACCCACCCACCCCTCTCAGCTCACACCTTGCTCCCACGGTCAGAAAAAGGAGTTTTGTATTTTGAAAAGTCAACCATCCTTATAGCTTTTCTGTGCATTTAAAGTAAAGGCTACAGAGAGCTCCAACACATTCATTCATTCATGGAGAAATAATCAGGGATTCAGACCTGGGCCCAGGGAGTTCCAGAAGAGCTGGCACAATTTTATTATGCTCTGTGGCAGCCTGTTGACACTCACTAGCTCTAGCTCTGATTGAAGAGGTGAATTAAAAGATTTTTACAGGGGAATACAACTTGTCTGTGTATCTCTCTGATGTAACCATCCATATGTGAATGGGCCCTCCTGTGTGAGAGCTTTTCTACTCTTGGCACCTACTGTGACTGACACAAGCTAAACATGCAGCTAGAGTTAGCCTCCTTCTCCTTGTCTTATATGTAATAGCAGAACGTTTAAGTAAGTTAAATAACACCAATAGAAATCAAAAAACCTCACCTAAAATCCTGTAAACTTCTGGTTTTTTCCTCCCAAAGGAAACAAAAATTCTGTCTGGGGGGTCTGTCCACTCACTTAAATTCCACACAGTTTGTCAGTTTCATATTGTGTCAAATGGAATTTTGTCCCACACTATTTTTTTCATCACAGAATTCTTTCATTCCAAAAATAACTGTAAATAATTTGGTAGAAACGTAGATTAAAATTCAGTGAAGCTTAGACGCATATCTGAATTAATTTTTACTCTTCAGTTCGTTGGTCTCCAGAGTAACATAGCAGTGCCTATGTTCCAGTTATTTAAGGTAATTCAAAGTTCCCAAAATCCAGAGGGATTCAGTGGCCCAAAATATCATTATAGAGCTATAAATTTACTCTATTGAAAATGAGCAACATAAATCAACCAAGCGTCCTCAGCCTCCTGGGTATGGAGAACTCAAGCACTACAGCTTTCTGGCTATTTGAACATCCCCGCAGGGAGTTCCATGGGGTAAAAGCCAAATAGCTCAACAAGCCAAGTAACTGCACAGAGAAAAGTAAACACAAATAGCACAAACCATGGCCATACTTCTCATCACCAATGTGCTTTGAGTTTCTTCTCAGTATCTTTGTCAGATTCAGACTATCTTCAACCCTTTTGTGAATTTCAGTCCCTGGATTCTTGGCAATTTCTGCCTCAGCCTTTGGAATGTACAATACATGCATTCAGTCAGGGCCGACAACTGTCTGCCTCATGTGAGTAGTTACCTTTGACATCAGTAGGAGGACTCATGAGGCCAAGATGAGCAGAATGTGGCCTTCAGTTGCTCATCTCATCAACAGCAGCTCCACATATAGCAGGCCAGATACTAGGTTGCAGTGCAGCTACATCATGACACACCACTGGCAGAGTCTGTCTAACCCCTCTTAACTGGCTATGAGATGATACCCCAGTGAAACGGACTCCTCCAGTGGCACACAAAGTACAGACTTCTAACACCAGCCCCCTTCCCTACTGCCTGCATAGGGTCACAATCAAGGTTTCCCTACACTCTTCCAATTGCTGATGGCCATTTTGACCACTTGAACACACTGACAAAAAGGCTGTTGTACAGCTGGAGCTTGGGTTGTGGCTCCCAGCTCATGTAGGCAGCTCTCATCCAAGCTAGCACACTAAAAATAATAGTGTAGCCATAGTAGTTCAGCAGCAGTGGCACGGGCTAGCTTCCCCAAGTATGTACCCATCGGTTTAGCACGGTGTGTACTCCGGGTGGCTAGCATGCTACCATGGCTTTACTATTATTTTTAGTGTGCTAGCCCAGATGAGAGCTTGCACTAGTATGCCTACACAAGCTGGGAATCACACCCCCAGCTCGTAGCAAAGCCATAGCAAGAGGGATTAGGCCAATATGTACTGGAACCAGTGGTTCCGGAGCCACATGCGGCTCTTCAGAAGTTAATATGCAGCTCCTTGTATAGGCACCGACTCTGGGGCTGGAGCTACAGGCGCCAACTTTCCAATGTGCTGGAGGGTGCTCACTGCTCAACCTCTGGCTCTGCCACGGGCCCTGCCCCCACTCCACCCCTTCCCACCCCCTCCCCTCAGCCTGCAGTGCACTCGCTCCTCCCCCCCAAAGCCTTCTGCACACCACAAAACAGCTGATCGGGAGGTGCAGGGAGGGAGGGAGAGGCGTGGGTGGGAGGTGCTGAGAGCGGGGTGGGGGAGCTAATAGGGGGCTGCTGACATATTACTGTGGCTCTTTGGCAATGTACATTGGTAAATTCTGGCTCCTTCTCAGGCTCAGGTTGGCCACTCCTGACGTAATTATAGATACTGTGACAGGCATGCTTATAATGTCATATAATGATGCTACTGGAGTTACATCATACTTCCTGATGTATAGCCATGAACCCACATTGCTCACAGATTTATGTTTTGACATATCAGACAACAATTTGGTCAATATACTGCAAAATTGAGAGAGCAATTGAGGAATGCCAATTGCATTGTCAAACACTCTATAATGTGTTAGTAGCTTTTAATTTCACTATACGTAACCACTGCTATCAGGTTGATAGCCAATGACAACAAACTTGCATGGCTATCTTACTTTTTTTGAATGAGGCCTGTTTGTAAGATTTATAGGATTTATTTGGTATGGTGGTGAAGTCTGTGTTTTTAATGTGTTTGAGACATCTACAGTCTGCAACAGGCACAAACAAACAAAAGGAAATAAATAAAATCTCCCCCCAAAATGAAAAGGCATCTAGGTGCTACTACAATGCCTATAAACTATAAATAATAATGAAATTGCGTACGAAGTGATATTATAGTACCATATGTACAACATAAAAAGCTTGTTAGCATACATTGGTTAATTACTAGTGTTGTCTAGAATGAGAATTAATAGTGTGTGGATTTTTTTCATTTAAAACAAATGTGAGTCATATCTGGGTACATAATGAAATACCAACATGTACTATGGATTCCCTTGTGGAAACTCAGTGCATTGAGGCAGAACCAGTATATTCTGAAAAAAAAACCATCATCTTATTTGGTACTTTACAAAGTGCATTATTGGCCATCCCATTAGTACAGTAATTAAAAGAGAATGGGAGATACAGAATTAAAACAGAAAAATCCTTAACTATATTCATCTGTATTCCTTTATATTGCTAACAAGTACTGTAGGCAGCTCATTGGAAGCTAACATATATTGAGTGCATTAACAAGAACACACAAACTACTATAATGGACATGTATAGCATGTATACAAGGACAAGATGTGATGCACAGTCATATGTATATCCTGTATATTTTCTAATATTCATTCATTTATATTTGCATTGACTTCAACTGAGGTCTACTGATTTACTGTAGGTGAGGATATGCGAGAATGCATTAAAATATTAGATCTGTGTGATCTTGGAAAATGTTGCCTAGTTGAGAGCACTAAGTAACAAAATAGTACATAGCATTTACTTACATACATAACAGCACTGTACATCTTCAAAACATTGGACAAATATTAACTATGGAAATTAAGCCTCAAACACCCACCCCTGAAGAGGTGCAGGCACATAAAGTTATCCAGCTTCATGAATCTGGAGTTGAAAGTTATTTGCCTCTTAGGTTTCCAGGCAAATTGCAAAGGTGGCCAAATTGCTTTAGGGATAGACCACCATTTTACCCAGGTTTGGTCCCAAACATACATTCAGGACACTTCAGATTGCCTCACAGGGGATATCTTAGGGCCAGATTTTTAAAGGTATTTAGGGACCTCAAGATGCAAGAAAGTGCCTAGTGGGATTCCCAAAAACAACTAGGTGCCTCACTTCCATTGAGTTTATGCCTGACTCCCACTGATTTCAATGGGAATTTGGCATCTAGTTGCTTTTGAAAATCCCATTAGGTACCTACTTGCATCTTTAGGCACTTAAATATCTCTAAAAATCTAGTTCTTGCTGTCTATTTCTCTAGCTTCTGGGTTCTAGTTAGAATAAAAAATGCTGAAATATCAGACTATGGAGCTGATTTCACAATACGTCTGGCTTAATTTAAAGCACTAATTAATGGAAACATCAAAAGAAAAATATGTTCCCATATGATTCCCAGCCCAATTTTACAGCTTGCTTGCAACAGAGAGGTTAGGTTGAACACCTGAACTTCTGGGTGCTTATCTGAGGTGAATCACCAAGACTTTGATGAGGTTTAATTCATTATTGACTTTAAAATAGCAAGTCTAAAAATGTTCTGTGTTCTAAATGAAAGTGCCCTTTTCAGTATGGAACCTAATATCAAAAGTACCTAGTAGTCTGATTTTCTCAAATAAATCTTTTAATAAACTCTTCTAAATCTCCAAACTGACATTCAGAACAAGAATAGTTCAAGGGCAACAATGGGATGTAAGCATTGATTCAGAGGCTCCTTCATGGAAGGAGTTGGCGCATTGTTAAGTAACAGCTAGGGGAAAGAACAATGGACACAAGCCTGGTCAGTGAATAGGAAGGCAAAGCCTGCATTTTTCAAGTGTGTGACTCAAATGGACTGTTCGGTAGTGAGTCTCAGAAAACAGCTCTCTCTGGCTCTATTAAAAATATGAAGCATGTATATAATAGAGCATTATGAAATGAAGAGTGCGTCTTTAGAGCATGGAACACTTTCTAATCTCGTTTGTGCTTCTTGATGACTTACCATAATCCATCTTCCTCCACTGCACCAGTCACACACGTAAATGGGGGCACCGCTCTGCTACACGTTAGGAGAGAACTCAGTAGGGACTGGAACCTCTTTCTGGCCTCTGATATGCTAAGTAAATTGTTAAAAATTAAGCTGTGTAAAGCAAGGCACCCTTTCTAGTGATAACAATAATGTATCTGCCAATACATTACTCATGAAGAGAATAGTTGAGTTACTCCATTAATCATCTTCAGCAGTTAATTATTCACCCAGATTCATCTTCATTCTCCCCCACCCCATCTATACATGCATCACTCTCTCAGACAAACGACAGGCATGTGACACAATAGCTGAAATACAGATGTTAACAAATGTTCTTTAAAAAAAAATCACAACTGGTAGGGAAAGAGTCTCTGGTTTTCTGAGGGAGGGGATGATTGTGATGCTTCTTTCTTTTTTATTCTGAAAATAGGAGAGAGAGCAGGGACAGAGCCAATGACCTGTTACCTATTTTCTGTCTCCAGCTTATGTGATTCCAGTGAGTAGCATGAAGGCAAGTTGCCAGGTTGCTCAGCTAAGCCACATGCACTGACAATATATCCACACAATCAAAGAAAGCATGGCCACTAACCTGTTGGTCTTCGAGATGTGTTACACACGTCCATTCCACTTCAGGTATTTGTGCATCCAGAGCACCGGCACTGGAGACTTTTCCCTTCGGGTTCTGTTGAGGCAACACATGCAGGCCTCTGCTGCCTCATGCTGCTGTGCAATAGTATAAAGAGCAGAGCCACCTCAGACTCCCCTCAGTTCCTTCTTATGAGACAGACACCATATAGAGGGGAAGGAGGCTGGGTCATGGAATGGACATTTGCAACATGTCTTGAAGAACAACGGTTACAAAATAGTAACCAGTTTTTCTTCTTCAAGTGATTGCACACGTCCATTTCACTTCAGGTGATTCACAAGCAGTTCAAACTTGTAGGTAGGTTTTGGAGTCTACCTGAACAAGGATTGAAAAACTACTCTTCCAAACTTGGCATCATATTTGGAATGCTGAGATGTAGCATAATGAGAAATAAAAGTATGTACTGAAGACCAAGTTGCTAAAAATGTCTGTGGAAGCTGCATGAGATTGTGTAGAGTCCACCCTGGTTGGAGGGGTACACTGAGCAATGCAATAGCACAGGCATATGAGGGACAAAATCCAGGATGAAACCTCTCCGCACTGAAACTGAAAAGCCTTTCATCCTGTCCACACCTGAGATTAGGGTGACCAGATGTCCCAATTTTATAGGGACAGTCCCGATTTTGGGGTCTTTTTCTTATATAGGATCCTATTACTCCCCACCCCCGTCCCGATTTTTCACATTTGCTATCTGGTCACCCTACCTGAGATGAACAACTGTGATGATGACTTAAAAGACCTAGTTCTGTCCATGTAAGCACCAACGGCCCTTCTAACATGAGGGATAGCTCAAGAGGGGGAGGGATAGCTTAGTGGTTTGAGCATTAGCCTGCTAAACCCAGGGTTGTGAGTTCAATCCTTGAGGGGGCCACTTAGGGATCTGGGGCAAAATCAGTACTTGGTCCTGCTAGTGAAGGCAGGAGGCTGGACTCGATGACCCTTCGGGGTCCCTTCCAGTTCCAGGAGATAGGATATATATATATATATATATATATACACATACACCCCTAAAGGATATGTAGACTTTGCTTATTATAGAACTTTCTATTATTTTTGAAACTTAAGATTGGAATTCATTTGTGTGTATATAGGTTTACCTGCTTTAACCTTGTTAATAACTCTCATTTCCTTTTCCTAGTTAATAAATCTTTAGATAAATTATTATAGGACTGAATACAAGCATTGTGTCTGGTGTCAGATCTAAGGTGCAAATGACCTGAGATAAGGGACTGGTCTTTTGGGACTGGGAGTCACCTGCACATTGTTGAAATCTTTGGTGTAAGGGACCATCTATCACAAAGGTAAGCTTATCTGGGTTGCAAGATAGATCAGAGTACCCAAGGGGACTGTCTGTGACTCCATGTTAAGGCTGTGATAGTTCCTAGGAGTTTACGTTTGATACTTGGTTGGTGAAATGTAAGTACAGAACTCACAACCAATTTGGGGTTTGTGCTATGCTTCTTAACAGTCTGCCCTGAGGTTGGTACTTGTACTTTGAGCCACTGCAGGACAGCTTGACAGTCCCAATCCTGTGACGTCTGACCAAGTGTCACCTATGGAAGAAGCTGTTACTAAGGCACTTCACATTTTTCCCATCTTTTAGATGGTTTTCAGTTCAGAATTTTGTATAACACTAGTAGCCTAAGGCAGTAGGATGAGAAGTTGAGATTTTGGTGAGATACAGAACAAGAAAATAAAGATAACGTGTGACAATTTGTAGAGATAAGAGCATGCTGAATTTAATGCCAATGGCTCTGTAAATTACACAGATAATATAGGAAGTGTTCCTATGCTGTATTACTGACACATTTGGATTTCTCCATTCATTTCTTCACTAGGTGTCAAGACCATAATCAAGTAAACTGTAGCTAATATACCTAGATACCATGGGGATGGGCACATTAGAAATGCCTAAGATAATTTCTAGATATCATGCTAATTGCACATCTCAATTCTTTCCTCACTTACAGTGGTGTAAATCAGGAGTAACTTCACTGAGGTCTGTGGAATATCCCAGTGTCAAAGTGATGTAAGTAAAGAAAAGGAGAACCAGGCCCCACAGTGTGTATGACCTGAGATCAAACTTTCCAGGCATGGGGTCGCCTTCTCTGTTGCACTGCCCCTTGTGTGGCCATTCACGCCTGTGTAAAGTGGGTGTAAAAAGCTATCACATTAGACCACAAATGTTTGACCCCTACTTTGCATTTGAGGTGGTCAAATATTTTCACTAAAATTATTAAACAAATTATCCTTTGCTGGGAAGTGAACATTTTCACATATTCACTTCTTGTGAAAACTTTGTTTTTCAATGAAAAACAAAAACTGAAAAAATGTTTTTGTCCTAAAATCAGAAAAACATCTGCAGGTTGTTTTTTTTTTAAACCCACAATCTCTTCCATTTTCTATACAATTTTTGGACTGAAAATGATTACCAGTTCCTAACCAACACAGGTATAAATGTCCACACAAGGGACAAGGGCAGTGGAGAATCAGTTTATGTTGTTTCAACTAAATGGTCATCACAGAGGATAGCACTGGTGATGGGCAGTAGGGAGAAACAATATTTCAGCTCTGCATTAGCACTGATTGGAAGGTGTTACCATATGATGGCTGTTTGACCACTGCCTATCATGCTGACCAATATTGTCTCGTTGTTTCCTTGACCTCTCCCTTTGGTTTGTCTGCATCCCTCTGGTGTCTCACGTCTTATACTTCACTTGTACGCTTTCGGGGGTTGGAGGGGGGGTTGTCTAGATGAAAAGTTAGAACACAGCAGGCTGCGGCGTAAATCTATCTTGCATTAGCCTGCCACATACTTAGTGTCTGTGTGGACCCTGCTACTGTGCACTAAAAGTTCTTTGAACTACCCCGCTTTGAAATAGGAGTAGATCAAACTGCACCAGGGAACTTTTAGTGCAGTGGGGTCCACAAGGACGATACACAGCAGGTTAGGGTGAGGTAGTGCGTGGCAGGCTGGGGTGTAAATCTGGACAGTCCTTTTGTTTTGTGTTTGTACAGAGCCTAGCACAATAGGGTCTGGGTCCATGACTGAGGCTCATAGGTGCTACAAGAATATAAATAATATAAAAATGTTTGGTGACCTATGTGAAATGAATTGACTGTCTCAGTCTATATCCAAAGGACCAAGTGTCAACATCATAACCCGGACCCCCAACAATTTGTACCCTTGTTAACAGACTCCATTAATTTGATAATTCAGTCCTCAACTTATATTTTGCTCATATTACTACACTATTTAACTTTCACATAAACAACAAAACTACTAAATCAAATGGTGATTGTCTTCATTCTTAGGTAATGTACCACATGCACTGAGACCGAATTAGAGAAAAGATACCCCATGGAGAATGCTGTTGTTATGTCAACTTTGCAGGCAGGAGTTGTGGTCCAATTACACTAACGAAGGGTTTGTTTTCAGATGACTTGACAGCTACATGCAATTAGAATCATGTTTAGTATTTACTGTACAATATTTATGAACCACTTTTTCCTGGTCAACAAATATGACTAAAAAAATAAATTAAAAGGTGGAAGTGGGTTAAAGTGCCAGAAAAATATTAGGACTCTGTGTTTGGGAATTACAATTTTATATTTTCCACTTGCCTTGAGTGGAAACTGTGAGTGCTCAGCACCTCTGAAAAATCAGGCCACTTATTTAGGATCCTCAATTTGGATTGAAATTGCTAACCTTTAACACCTGTATTGGAACATTTTTACCTAAATGACTTCACTGAGGCCACAGAGTGAGACAGTAACAAAGCCGGGAGTAGAACCCAGAGCCCTGGCTCTTAAGGCGATGCTCTAACCAATGAAGATTTCCACTGCTTAGTGCTCAACCAACACTCAATTTGCATGCATTTACTTACACCATTAATCTGCGTTCAATGCTATAGCAGATCTACATTCTACAGTACAGTATTTCCTAATTGGTTATCTTTACATTTCAGATAACTGATTTTTCTACATAACATGGGTGATATGAATCACACAAAGTTACTGCTAATGTTAATCTTGGAATACACATTCTGTTTTGTTTAGAAATAAATAGTTTACTTCCTATGCGTTATTCCATGAGGGCAGTACTTCAGTTTTGAGAACACATGGAGCTTCACTACTACTGTGAATGCTACACTGGAAATGTCTAATATCATTATAAATAAGGAGTCTAGGATGTTCTCCTACAGTCAGAAGGATCAAAAGCATATTTTTAAACACAGACCTTGAGCCCTACAGAAAGCAATCTGCGTATACAGGTGTTAACAGACTTATTTTCAATGCTGTAGGCAAGCTATCGTAAATAAGGAAGGGAAGACGTAACTGGTGAAACATGGTTGCGTTTTGTTCTCTGTCAAGATGACAAAAGAAAATAATAGGTTTTGCTCAGAAACATGTTAAACTAGCTCCTGTGCCAGTTCTCAAAGAACGGAAACTTTCCCAAAGCAGGCACTTACGGTAAATGAAAGGAAATTATGAAACTGCATTGTAAAACTGGAGGCTCACATCAACATTAAAAAGGGACAATAAAACATACCAATGGTCAGCTTTTTGTTTGGGTCTGTTATTCTAAAACGGCGATTATACAGGTCTGAATCAATTCTTCTACTAATGAAATTGTGTGAAATTTTAAAAAAAGGATAACAACCTCCTCATGATAGCTGTTTGCATGAACTAATTTTCATTCACTGTATAGGCTTAAATGTCGTGGTCCAATGAAAACATTTCAGCTGAAAAGACTTCAGATAAATTACATCCCTCAAGTGTTTTCAATTCTTTGGTGAGTGAAGCTTGTTAAGAAATAAACATTCCTGCCTTTTCAAATTTAGTGTTCAGAAAACACATTTTTGTGGTTAGCGAGCATTGCTCTATGCAGCTAAATATAGCCAACAAAGTTTATTCCACCAAGCCCACCCACTGTGGTAGATGGCACTTTTATTTGATTGCATACTAATCTGCGCAGAGTAAACCCCTCCAGTTCTAACGAGCATTGTATATAATGAAAATGCACATAGAAATGTCATTAAAATATTTAACCTTGGAACCCTGTGCTGAGATGGGGAAAGATGTGGGTTCTGCACATAAGTCATCTTTAAAACTTATGTATAAAATGTTATATTTGTTTACTTAGTGGACAAGTTAAATAATAGGCTGAATACCAAAAGGAGTTTGATATATGTTTTGCAAGCAAAGCTGCAGCATTAGTTTCATCTTTAGGAGCAAAATGTTTTTGTCAGTTTATTGGATGACGTGCTCCTCCTCATCTTACATCTAAGGGGATGGAGTCATGTTGTTGCTCAGGCTGATCCATGTTGTCTATTTATTTATTGTTGACCTGATTTTCAGAGCTGCTGAACACCCACAGCTACTGCTGACTTCCCCAGGAGCTTCAAGCACTCAACACCTCTGGAAATTAGGACATAAATCACCTTGTGTTATACAATTGTTATACAGATTGTGTTATACAATCTCTGACCACCCCCACTTCTCAAACCCACAAAGACAATCCACTTTAGCACAGTGGGGAGAGCACCTTTGCACAAATATGTTTGTTTGCCCACAAACACATGAACAGCAGCTCCTCCCCAAACTGTTATGAATGAAGAATGCTCACATTAATGTTTGTGGAAAAGCAAAACAAAAAACTGGGCTGCGAATAAGACTAGGTAACATTTTTCCATCTGTTTTTCAATGAAAAATTGGGTTTTAATGAAGCAAAAAATTTTCAGTGTCTTGTCTCCACAGAAAATTTTGATTTTTCTTTGAAAAATCAAACACAGGTAAACTGAAATTTTTGATTTGGATATGCTCTCGTAGTGCTTCATGTTGTAGTTTGGTTGCCTCATGTCCCCATTCTCCTCTAAAGGCAGGTTTCTCCAACCAGACTACACCTTCCATGATGCACTATACTGCCTCGCCAAGAAGGGAGACCATAGTAACCATGGGAGATGTAGTCCAACCAGGGAACCCAGCCCATAGAGAATGGGGACATGAGGCAACCAGCTTTCAGCTGAAATATTTTTGTGTTCAAATTTGATGAAATATAGAAGTTTTTCATGGGAAATAAAATATTTTTTAACCAACTCTGATTGTGAACATGGACAAATTCCCAGATGAGTCAGAATTTGATTAAACATTCATTGGGGATTTCCCCACAATTTTTGCCCAGCTCTAATCTCTATTCTTGCTCAGGATTTCTATCCTACCTCTCCTGCATGGTAAGCAAAGGCCCCATAAGAAAATCTTAATGTGGTCCTGCATTACATGCTTCTACTAGCCAAATGATGTCGAGGTCGGGGGAGGGGAGGGGGGGAGACGCAGCAGTATTCGTTCACTAATATAACTCCTGTACCTTGTAGTAGTGTATAACATTTTGAAGCTCAGGCTTCTGTTCCTTAATCCTGTGCCTGATGAGTCAGGAGTGGTCCTTTTACAGAGGGTGTGATCCGTCCCAAGGATGTTGCACTTAGGCACCTAATTCCCACTGAACTCAATGTTATGTGCAGAAATACCTTTGAAGATCTGGGACTTAGTCACTTAGAAATGGCTTTTTCTTTTCGCACTCCCAGCCTAAGCCTATCTGATGATATTCAACACATTTCCAAACCTTCAGATTTGCAAACTTCATACAGAATAGACTAGATTTTAATTCAAAATACTCCTCTGCACCCCTGACATCCCTAAGACAGGAGAAATAAGCACCCTTGCCAATTAGTGGTACAATATTTTTGCAGAAAATGAACACTACGTCAATACATTTGCGTATTTACAGACATCTGCTACGGATGATAAATCCTCCAGTAGATTAAACCTCAGAAGAACTGATGAATAGTCATCGTCAAGCTGTTAGAGATTGGTTGCATTACCATTTCCCATAAAGGATTCAGCTTCTACTAGTCTCCAACCATGCGGGACAAAAAGAGCCTAGTATTTGCCAACATTACATCTGTAGGCTTGATGGGAGATTGATTTTATGTAGCTTTACAGGTGTACTCCACTGTCACTCAGCAAACAGCCTTTTAAATAATGCTCGGGGACCTGACAAAACTGTTAAAGATATTCATGAACAAAGCACAACAAGAAAGTAGCTGAGTAGACAGTGTGCCTTGGAATTCAATGACAGCTTGAAATACTTTTTATAGATTTATATTTTTCTATTGATAAGCCATTAAAAATAATTAAATTTTATTTGCCATTCACCATCAACCTAATCCCTTACAAGGACCCATTGTTGTCTGAAAGTGAATAATAATAATAATACTTTGTCTTCAGAAGCACCTTCTATGTAAAGATCTCAAAAAACTTTAATAAAAACACTGATAGTGTTAGCCTCAGACAACCCCCAAGGTGTGCATGGGGGTATTATCATCCCCTTTCACAGACCGGAAAATTGCTAAGGTGAGTAACCCAAAGCCACACAGGAAGTCAGTTGCAGAGTTGGGAACAGAACCCACATCTCCTGGCTACCACTCCAGTATGTTAGTCACTAGACCGGTGATTTACCTTAAACGTCATGAACTTGCAATCTTAATACTTCCTTAGTCTGTCCTGCTGTGAAGAATATTAATGCCCCAAACTGGCCCATTAAATGTGCATATGGGGGAGGGAGGGTTCAAATGTTCATCACTGGCTTAATACTGACCCTCTTGAAGAGAGCGGGAGTTGTACCACTGACCATTCAAAACATGATAAAAGCTAACCTTAACAATTAAACAAGTAAAAGTTGAACAGGATTGTCCAATACAGTAAAATGGAAGAGGTACAATGATAACCATAGGATAGGTGGATAGAGAGAGAGATAAGCAATAAATAGGGACCCAGCAATTATCATTCTAAAGAGTAATCTGTGACCTGGTCTACAGACACAGCTGTATTGGTTTAATTAAAGGTGTGATTTTTAAACCGACTTAGTTAAACCACTTGCCATTTTCTGTATGGGCATTTATCAGTTTAAACTTGGCTTATATCAGTTTATCTTGCATGTTTAACTAACAAATAAAAGCTAAACCAATAGTTTAGCGGTAAGCATAGTTAAACACTAGAACAACTTACTTAGGGATATGGTACATTCTCAGTCATTTGACATTTGCAGATCAAGGCTGGATGTCTTTCTAAAAGATAGGATTTAGCTCAGCTAGAAGTTATGGGCTTGATGCAGAAATCACTTGGTAAATTCTACAGCCTCTGTTATGCAGGTCAGACTAAATTATCACAACAGTCCCTTCTGGCCTTACAAACTTATGAAACAATATAAGCCAGGTTTATCTACATAAGAATGTCCCCACAAAGGTTTGCATAGGTTTAACTAAATCAGTTTTTAAACTGATTTAAGTTAAACCAGTGCAACTTGTGTGTGTGTAGACCAGCCCTATGTGTTAATGTGTTTCCTAAAAATGGGGATGAAGTGGATGGAGACAGACATCAAAAAGGAGATAGGACCAAGCCTGAGGTTCACTATGGAAAAGACCTGATTCCCTGCTAATGTAATTCCTAAAAGGTAGGTAACAAACATTTTGCATAACACTCACAGATCTGGAAACCTGTCACACTCACCTGCATCTCAGCTGGGTTTTCATGCATCCTGCTGAGCTGTGGGAAGGTTGTGGACATTTGCCTGTAGTTGCTGCTTTTGCCATATGAGGCCACTGTGGCACCCACTGCTAAGGCATCCAGGCCATTTCTTCGACTCCCTTCAGGCTGCTCCCTCGCTGAATTCCAGCCGGGAAGGAGCAGCAGTGTGGAGTGGCTCGCAGTGGTAGCAGCCTATGGAGATCATCACAGCCAGTACCAGCAGGTAAGGAGTCAAATACTGGTCCCAGGTTCCCTCACCCCTCCAGTGAGCTGAACCAGGCTCCCCAATCACAACCCCTCAACACAGCTTCCTAATGCACCTAAAGTAAGCTAGTGACATTTATGATGGTAGAGGAAAACATGACCTGCAGGCACCCTTACAGTTCAGAAACCAGAAGGCTAAGAAAAAGAACCTAACATTTACTATTTAAAAAATAATAATGAGTTTTAAGGCAATCTCATTATTTTTGAGTTCTGATTCATGATTTTTGAATGGACTGGACTCCTGTTCTGACACACAAAGGCATTTTGTATTATAAGGAATGTAATAAATTTGGGGTTGTACTACGCATAGAAAATATCCTAGTCAATCTGTCAGCTTGTTTGGCATATTACACATATAAGAAGTTCTTAGATTCCATTCTTTTGAGCTGAAATTTAAAAGATACAACAGATAGTGTAAAAAAATTTACATGCTGAAGAGGACACACTTACTTAATAAATCACGCAGACTGTAGCGAGGAAGCGTGGCCTCCCTTGGAGAGTGACAGGGAGGGACCACAACCTGCCCCCGGTGGGCGGAACCAGGAGGGCCATGTCTGCCCTGTCGGAAGCGGAAGGGTGGAACAGAAAGTGGAAGTACAAAAGGCGGGCCCTACAGCTCAGTTAAGCGGGAGCTGCCATGGGAGACAGATGCATCCTGCCTGCTGCTAGAGCCGGCTGAGGAGCTGCCGGGGCCGCCTCCTGAGGACTGGCTAGAACTCCTGGGGCCGCTGACCGACCAAGACATCAAGGAGCTGCCAGGGCTGCCGCCTGAGGATTGGCCAGAGCTCCCTGAGACAACAGGAAAACCCCATGGTATAGAGGTACCAAACCCCGGGGAAGTAGGAAGTAGCTCAGGGAAACTAGATGACCATCTGGTTGAGCACTGACTTGATACTAGGTCAGCGTGTTGCAGGCAGATCCCCGTTGACCCAGTGGTGGACCACTCCGCCATTGTTAGGGCTCTGGGCTGGGACACGGTGGAGTCAGGCGGGCCTGTGTCCTCCTTTCCCCTGCCACTCCACCCCTGGGGTGGCAGCACCCCCATCCTAGGCCAGGAGGCCTGTGGTACCCTACTGCTCACTCTTACCTGAGCCCCTAGACTTTGCTGGTGCTCCCCCTAAGTATATTGCTTCAGGACTCAATTTCATAGGAAAACGATTGAAAGAAAACCGTAAGCATTGCATTTTGTTTTTAAACTCCGTGGACTAATTTTAAAACAAAAGTTTTAAAGTTAAACAAAATGTCTACATCTGTAACCTATGCACCAACAACGGCAATGCTAACTGCTTGAAAATTTCCATGAGATGGTGCACCATAGAAGAGCAGCTAATTTGTACAGACAAATTAACATAAAAACATCTGGGATGGCCCAGGGCCAGTAATCTATGTAAGTGTACAACCATTTTAAACATAATTAGGTATCTAACTACACACTCAGATTTAATCCAGGCATTTTCCTAATTATATGATTTCTAAACAATTCCATTTAAACTGTTAATTAATTGATGCTGGTGTTCTTTAGTAACTGAAACAGTACAAGTGAATAGCATGAGAGAAACAACAGAATACACAGAACTGATAAATTACACAAACAGTTTTGCATTTTCTTCCACTGTCTGATACATTTTTCTAACACAAATCCTGCACATAGTTTCATGGCACTTAAGAATAGAAGGGTTCACCAGATCATCTAGTCTGAGTTACTGCACATTTTAGGACACTAATCCCCATTCAGTTACCCCTGCAATGAGCTCAATAGCTGGAATTAGACTGAGGTCCCTACCCAACCCTGATAGTCTATGATTCTATGAACCCTCAGGAGACTATGCTCTGTGTGCTACGGGGCAGAAAAAAGAAAAGATTGAGGTGCACCAATGCCCAATGGCAGGAAATTGATTGTGTGAAATATGCCCGATGATCCTAGCAAGCGACCTGGGCCCCATGCTGCAGATGAACAATCCAGTAGGGAACAAGTATGTTAATAGGCAAAGGAGCATTCAGAAATGGGCAACTGCTCAAGTACCCACATATTATTTCCCTAAAATGTTATTTTTAATTCTATGGCATTGCCAACCCCACACATTCAAAAATCATGAGCTCCGCTCAAAAAATCATAAGGTTGGCTTAAAAATCACGAGGGTTTTTTTTAAGTTATACATTTGGGGTTCTTTTATTTCATATGGGAGTCTTTAGGATATACTTTGGTCACATTTTTAAGATTTTTTCTGCAAGCACAAGAACTAGAAACTTACTCTATTTTTTACAGACAGATGAAATTTCCATGTATTGGCATGCCTACAGGAGAAGAAAAAGGGCAATTATAGCTAGACTAGTAATACAATCCCAAGAATCATCAACACAGAATCTGATATGCTCACTTGAGCAGCATGGAGCTGGTCCATGATTTTAAATATAGAACGGTTATAATAAAATTACTAAAAATCATTTAGGACAAAAGAAAGAACTGTTTAAAGCAAAGATGCTGTGAAGTCTTGTTTTGAAATTAAGACAGACAAAAGGTGGACATATGTTTAGGAAGGATCATTAAACTCATGAACCTGTAATGAAATGGTTGGAAGTTGACAGGTTAATATATTTAAAAAGGAGTGTGATATTCAGTAGCCCTATTCCGTAGTCAATGTTTATTCTGTATCACTAGTGCGAACATTAAATTACCATATATACTCGTTCATAAGCCGAATATTTTGGGTAAAAAAGTGATGCATCGAAGAGCGGGGTCGGCTTATAAACGGGTCTACACCAAAATGTGATGATTTTAAACTCTATGGAATCATTGAATTGAATATCTAATACAGAGCTCGGCAACCTTTGGCATGTGGCCCGCCAGGGTAAGCACCCTGGTGTGCTGGGCCGGTTTGTTTACCTACCGCGTCCGCAGGTTCGGCCGATGGTGGCTCCCACAGGCCATGGTTCGCTGTTCCAGGCCAATGGGGGCGGCAGGAAGTGGCGGCCAGCACATCCCTCAGCCCGCGCTGCTTCCCGCCGGCCCCATTGGCCTGGAGCGGCGAACCGCGGCCAGTGGGAGCTGCGATCGGCCGAACCTGCGGACGCGGCAGGCAAACAATTCCTATTAACAACTACAAGAACAGAAAAGTGCCTATTGTATACTCTAGATGGGTTTACCTTAATTTTAACAGTACAATCACATAATAAAAAATGTAAGCGCATATTTGAGGTTGTCAACTTAACTTAGAATTTCCTGGGCTTTTAAAATGAAAAAGAAATCCAGAAATTAGAAGGATGTTGGGGTTGTGATGTGCATAAAACATGGCTTAAAATAGAAAATTGGTTTAAACCTTAATTGTGGAAAGACTGCTGTCTTTCTGTAATACAAGAAATCATTTAGCTTCCTCAATATTTTGAGCCTAAACTTCTTGACGCTATCCTTTAAATTTTTTTTTGTTTTTGCGGTGATTGGTTTTTAATAAGTTTCACAAAACTGATGAAGTTAGTGCATTATTCTGAGTACTACTATTAATTGCAAATATGAATTACACATAAGCTGAAATTGAGAAAGTACAATGGAAACCGTTCACATTGCTTTTGCTACAACCACATCTCTGTACGATATGATTTGCCCAAAATGTGTCTTTTTTGACATCAAATATTTGACACAGGAGTACAGTGACACAAGTCTCTGATCAAATATTTTGGCATTAAATGAGTGTTCTAAGATGTACCTCATCATGTGCCATTTATTTTGATTTCAAAATCAGTCATGTGCCCTAATATGCTGTTGTTTACATGGACTCTTCCAGCAACATAAAAATGCCTCTCTTGTAAATGCTAGCGGTCATTATAAAAAAAAGACAAATTTTCTAATGTTACTTCTTTAGTGACAGCCAATGTACTAAGAAGTGGCTAGACATTTTCACTAATGTATATTCTATCTAGTTTTATTTTGGGACTTGTGATTATTATTGAGTACCTTAGTTTTTGGCCTTTTGAGTTAGACACCTTAACTGAAGGATTTTTGGGTGGCAAAACAGCTCTCATTTGTTGTGTGACCTTTGTCTTTTTCAATTCCGGATACAATAAGTTAAAAAAAACCAGTCCTGTATAGGAAGGCACCTACATGTGTTTGTCTTGTTTTTTCTTGTGATAACAATCAGTAACTAATTGCCCACCTCTAAAAGTGAAACAGTACTCATGATAATTTGCAGGTAAAGAAGCAAAAAACTTACATATTCCCAAGGAAGACAGAGGGAGCTGTATCTCCAGTTTTGCATTTCAAGGAAATATCTGTAAACAATTTATTGTCAAATTTATCAATTTTCAAAATAATATTAGAAAAATAAAAAAATCCTTCGGTTGTTTTTGATTGTATGCAATGTAAACTATCAAAGTAACTTTAAAAAGTCTCAAGTAAATTGTTTGCCCGAAGATCAGTATAGAACAAAATGAAAATTAAACTTTGTTTACATTTTTTTGACTTGGGTAGGCTGGTACAGTAACAAATTCCTAGGCAGTAAATATTTTTTACCCCAGACTTCTGTTGAATAATAAATGCATTTTTTATGCTATTCTTCAATGATATAATGACAGCATTAGGAATAGTAAGACATATGTTATAAAACAGAATATTTTACATAAAGCAGAAATATTAAATAGCATGCTGATTAACAACTGGCAGATAATTATTATTATAGCTCTCTGAGGAAGAAAAGATTCTGCTTTCTTCATTTAGTCTGTGATCATCTTACACAAACTGAAATGTCAAAAAAATAGAATTTGAAATACTATAACAATTCTAAATGTATAGAGGCAGGGAAAAGTAAACATGGACCTGGATGTAAAGATCCAGATTTATTTCCACCATTGCCTTAAATTATGCATATAAAACCACGTTCCTCACTCATATGCATTGGCTAGTACATCATTCTACTGTTTCTTCAAGCACAGTGGCTCTCAACCGGGGGTACACATACCCGTGGGGATACGCAGAGGTCTTCCCAGAGGTACATTCGCTCATCTAGATATTTGCCTAGTTTTACAACAGGCTACATAAAAAGCACTAGCAAAGTCAGTACAAACTAAAATTTCATACAGACAAGGACTTGTTTATACTGCTCTGTATACTATATGCTGAAATGTGAGTACAATTGTTATATTCCAATCGATTTATTTTATAATTATATGCATAACAGTGTAAGTAAGTTACATGTAAAAACACCCACGCACCTGGATCAAAAGATAGTCTCTCATGGTCTTTCAATGTACATATGTAATTGAATATGAAGCAGATCCTCAGCTGGTATAAATTGTCAAAGTTCCATTGAAGGCCCTGCCCGGGGAGGTTTAGGAGCTCAAGAAATGCAAGAATGAACCCTTTACTACCATTTCCAGAACTAAGCATAGAATGGAATAATGGCAACCAATCGTTGTGTAAAGTTACTACTCTCTCCTCATTCAGAGCCCCCTCCCCTCCATGACATACTTCTACTTAATACCTACAATAAATGAGTCAACACTGACATTTAGCTATTTCTTTACTTTAGATTATAATAATAAAGCCAACAACAACATGGATCTAACAAGACATGCCAATGTTTATGTGCTGTAACCCTTTCCCAATTTTTCTTTCTTTTGCTTTGT
The DNA here is from genome assembly GCF_002925995.2 of Terrapene triunguis. Taxonomy (NCBI): domain Eukaryota; kingdom Metazoa; phylum Chordata; order Testudines; family Emydidae; genus Terrapene; species Terrapene triunguis. The sequence continues at coordinate 13,895,796 of NW_020664447.1, forward strand.
CTCCTTAGAGCATAAGCCGTTTGAGTAGGACCATGTGTCTTCCAATATGTCTGTACAGGGATATTTTAGGTGCCATTGTAATATAAATGATTTATAGTAAATAAAACCAGCACTATTCTAGGAAGAATGGAGCATAGAAAGCCTTGTTCTGCAGTTGCTATAAAAAGTAGGAATTTACAAATAGTAGTTTCTGAAATAGCATGGTTTCCCCTTTTTGTCTCTATGAATAGGGAAACTAAGGTATTTCAAAAAGAACAGGAGTACTTATGGCACCTGTAAGCGAAGAGACAGCCCCCCAACCTGAAGCAATTACTCACCAGCAACCACACACCACACAACAAAAACACTAACCCAGGAACCTATCCTTCCAGCAAAGCCCGATGTCAACTCTGTCCACATATTTATTCAAATGACCTAATCATAGGACCTAATCACATTAGCCACGCCATCAGGGGCTCATTCACCTGCACATCTACCAATGTGATATATGCCATCATGTGCCAGCAATGCCCTCTGCCATGTACATTGGCCAAACCAGACAGTTTCTACGCAAAAGAATAAATGGACACAAATCTGACATTAGGAATCATAACATTCAAAAACCAGTAGGAGAACACTTCAACCTCTCTGGTCACTCAGTAACAGACTTAAAGGTGGCAATTTTGCAACAGAAAAGCTTCAAAAACAGACTCCAACAAGAAATTGCTGAGCTTGAATTAATATGCAACCTAGATACCATTAACTTGGGTTTGAATAGTGACTGGGAGTGGCTGGGTCATTACACATATTGAATCTATTTCCCCATGTTAAGTATCCTCACACCTTCTTGTCAACTGTCTCAAATGGGCCATCTTGATTATCACTACAAAAGTTTTTTTTTCTCCTGCTGATAATAGCTCATCTTAATGAATTAGCTTCTTACAGTTGGTATGGCTACTTCCACTTTTTCATGTTCTCTGTATGTATATATATCTCCTTACTATATGTTCCATTCTATGCATCTGATGAAGTGGGCTGTAGCCCACGAAAGCTTATGCTCAAATAAATTTGTTAGTCTCTAAGGTGCCACAAGTACTCCTGTTCTTTTTGCTGATACAGACTAACACGGCTGCTACTCTGTAAAGTATTTCAGATACCACAGTGCAATTACTATGGGTAAATATTGACATTTTAGGTTATAATTTCACCAAACTATTAGTAACTTTGTAAATAGGTTTGCAAATGACTGACTGTAATTTATCCAAAGTAATGGACAACAAATACAAACATGGATAATACATGCATTCCTTTCTTTGCTTGTATATGATCTGTAGGATCGAGCCTTTAATTTTTTAGTCAGTAAAACTGATTATGTGACTTAGTGAACACGTGTACTGCAGCAAAATTAATTAATATCAAATGGTAAATATAAACATTTTTCTAGCAAACGACAAACCATCTTGAAGTTAGGCAGTTCATATGATGTTAGTCTTTATAATAAATAAAAATGCTTTCAGTTACAAAACTGAAAGGGCGAAATCGTGACCCTATTCAAGTCAATGGCAAAACCCCCAGTGACTTCAATGAGACCAGGATTTTACCCATTCAAGTCAATAAAACCATAAATTACTTCAACTGGCCCAGGATTTCTCCCAAAAGGTTTGAATAAAATCTATTCAATAACAATAAAATAGGATACGTTCTCATCGGGCTGTCATAGATTCATAGATTTTTAAGGACAGAAAGGGACCAGTATGATCATCTAAATCTGACCCTTCTTCAACAAAGACGTAAAGAACCTTACCCAATAAACTCTGCATCAAACCTATATTTTCTGTTTGAACTACAGCATATCTTTTAGCAAGATATTCAGTTTTAATTTAAAGACTTCAAGTGATGGAAAATTTACCACATCCCTAGGTATATTCTTCCAATGTTTAAATACCATCACAGTTTAAATTGTGCACCTTTGGCTAGCTTCAGCTAGCTATGCCTTTTTCTGCTAGATTAAAGAGCTGTCTCTTCTCCATGTAGGTATTTGCAGACTTTGATCAAGTGACCTCTTACCCTTCTTTTAGGTGAACAAAATAGATTGAACTTCCTCAGCCTCTTGCTTTACAGCATGTTTTTCTGATTTCAAATCATTCTTGTAGTTGTTTTTTGAATGCTTTCCAATATTTCAACATCTTTTTTCATGTGGACACCAGAAAGAGACGCAGTACTTTAGTACATGGGTAATACCATCTCTCTACTCCTACTTGTTATTGTCTTGCTTATACATACGAGGATCCTGTTTGCCCTTTATACCATTATATTAGGAGCTCATGATCAAATGGATATCTATTATGTCCCCCAAGACCTTCTTAGTATATCTGCATTCCTTGTAAGTGTGGCTTATAGTCTTTGTTCCTAGATGTATGACACTGCATTTGGTTGTGTTGAAATGCATGTTATTCAGGTTTCAAGTAAAAATTGCAGAAAAGACGTATATGAATTTTCATCCTCTGAGAAGTCTAGTTTGATTTTCAATGAGGTGGTATTTTCCACAAGTGAAATACATTTAGTCCTACTAATGGATCACACCACTGTAAGGGAATTAAAATACACTACTACATCTCTGTGTACTGGACAGAACTTAATCTGAGAGAGAATATTAGGCCTCACTATCCCCAGAAATAGTGCTGACTCTTCCATGTCACTTCAAGGTTGTTACTGAATAAGCATTTAACTCTGTTGCAACCCCACATCCTCTCTGTGCTCTGGGCCCCTACTTGCACCATAATAAAACAAGATGTTCAAAGTGGTATCCAAATATATGCCACCTATCTACTGAGTGAAACTGAAACAGTTCAAGATACACAAGCATGCTTCAACTAACCGTACCCAGAGATTTTTATGGGGCTCGGCAAACTCCAGGCGAGCACAAAATAAGCCAGATTGAAAGAATATTTGCAGTGGGAAATATGTTCTCCCTATGTTGATGATGTATTGACCCAACTGGTATGAGCAACCATACTTATGGAAATGGGAGGGCTGGGTTTTTGGAGATACCCCTATGCAAATAGTCAGAAGCAGCACTGACTCTTCCATATCTCTTCTGGGATATTATTAATTCAGCACTTACCTTTGTTGCAATCGCATGTCTCTCTGTGCGTCTACCTGCACCACAACACAGCACCACATTCTTCTGAGCCTAAATATTTCAGCCATAAAAATCTTTTAAAAACTTCAAATGGGGACGCAGTTCAAGGTACAACCTTAACCAAAAATAACAAACTATTCATATATAATGTTTGGAGGGGAAAAGCTCTATTTAAATACAGTCTGTTGTTTCTAACAGATGTCAACATTAAGTATTATTATTTGAAGTGGAATGTTTGTATTTATATTTAATACTATGTATAATGAAAACTGGGAAAAACAGTACACTTTCAGAAAAGTCTATCGTGCCCATTATTATTCATCTCTTACTCCATATCAGTGATTTGCATCATCCAATGTCATATCTCTGGGTATTTATGAGAAATTTGCCAATATTAGTGTAATGTTACCAAAGGAATTAATTAGGATATTGCTATTTCAATTCATTACACATGGAGGACGCAATTTTGATCTCAATTGCTCAGATCTGAATCAGGAATAAGTCTACTGATGTCACTGGGCTTACACCAGTATAAAATTGGTGAGATCAGAATCAGGTCTGGAGTTTTAAAAGCAGCCAGTCAGTTTTCTTTTACAAGCATTCAAATTCAGAGACAGAAATCATGTTTCCTCCTCTAGTCAACCAATCTACTGATTCATCAGAAGTGAAATTCTGCCACACATTTTGATTGTCCAAATAAAGAGAACGCTTTTCTTTTCTTTTTTCTTTTGTAAAGGGAGGAAGAAGTTAAAGTAGATGAAACCTAAGCTACTTTTTATATCATTTAAAAAAATGAATTGTTTAACAAGGTATAAAAGGAGCCAATATTAATTTTCAATCTATGATGTTTCTCATACAAGAAGTTTTAAATAGACTTCAAATTTTAGCTGTATTAAAGAATGTATATGTTAAAACAATAAGGCACAACATGATCAATTGTTGGACTGAATTTGGAATAGTTCAGTGGGAGTTGATGTTGTGGATAGAACCCTATATGTTTAAGTTGTACATACAAGTGTTGCTATTATAGACATCTGAGCCTTGTGTTTCAAGAACTGTTTTTCTAAAGAAATTAATAATATTAGTTATGCCCATTGATTTAGACTTGCTTTACCATGTGATGCTCCATGTTTCAATTCCACAGCTTAATTAAAACTGAATACTGAAGATAGAAGTCAGACTCTATCCTAAGATATCAATTATTTTCTTTCCTTTTATTTTTCAATTTGACCATCTCTGTACAGTCTGAAAGATGAACATTTACAAAAGCATATTTAATATAAAGAGAAAATCAGAGTATTTGATTTTATTTCACAGTTTGATAGCAGCTCTTAGTTTGGCAGACCGCCCTCTTGGGTTCTCTTGAACATCTGCAGCCTGGGGAGTAAGCACTTTTTTCTGTATAGATGTCCACCTTGAGTTGGAATTTTCACTGAAGAATTCTTCCACATCTTGTTCTGAATAATTTTTTTGTCCTTGTCTTATCTTTTGTCTTATGTTAAGGTTGAACTTTTCTGAAACATCTGTTCCTTGAAGGAATCGTTTGATGATACGATCCTCTAGCGAATGAAAAGAAAGGGCTACAAGTCGACCTCCAGGTTTCAGAAACTTCTCAGCTATCTTCAACCCTACATAGAGTTCGCGGAGCTCATCATTCACAAATATACGCAAGGCTTGGAAAGTTTTGGTGGCAACATGTGTAGGTCTCTGAAGTAAGTCTTTTCGGGCATACAAAGCTCCAGCTGGAAAAGCACCTGTTATGGATTAAAGAAAGAGAGAAAGGAGATTAAAGTTTGGTCATCAAGTACATTTATACTGCTCTCCTGTACTGGAACCTGCTACCTTTTAGAAAAAATCTGGTAATTCCATAAACTTTTTGTACCTGCCATTAACTACTTTTGACATTAATCCAGTGATGTGTGCTGACTTTCAAGTAAAGGATACTTTGAACAATGAATAGTGACCTCCTCCCTTTATAATACATCTTTAAGACCTGTCCTTGAAAGCCTTAGTTACATGAGTAAGACCTGTTCAACTGAGCAGTCCTATTGTGGAATCAGGCCCTTTTTCTACAGAATCATTCACACAAACTGCACCTCAAATCCTTCAAAGAATTGAAAAATAAAGTTGCAAGTTAGAATACAAAGCAATAGCCATGAAACTGCGATAAATAAAAAGTATAGACAGGTTAGACAGATAAGATGCCCTAAAACTCTGCAGTAAAAATTAGTTTTCTATATCTTCATTAGAAATAGTACTCACTACATTCATATTTAGCTGTAGATAGACATGCATGCTTGGTTGCTTGTCTGAGATTCTTAAAACAGGTTATATAATTTATGCAGAAGCAGAAGCAAATATTAAGTGTCATCGTCTAGATTATTGTGCAATAATTCACAGAGGCGGGATTTAAATAATTATTCTATTTTAATTAAATGCAATTAAATACTTTTTCTAGTTTAAAGAAATAAGACTATTACTTATTAAACTTTAATGAGCAAACCATATACGGTATTAAAAGCTTAGTGAATCTAATTGTGATACTACAAAACTTGTGATACTATTTGTGATATCTAATTGTGATACTACAAAACTACTTTATCCACTCAATAAAACATTAAAAGGAAATATTATTTTCTTGTAGTGTATGAACTTCATTTAAGTATTTATATAATTACATTTTAATAAGAAGACACTGAATAGAGCTGGATCTCTAGCTTTCATAAATCCTACTTTAGAGACTTCACAGATTGATAATTTCTTATATATGAATTTGAATATAGTTGATTGTAGCTATTGCAGAAACTATAATTCATCCATCAGTATAGTACAGTGGTCTCCAACCTTTTTATGCCCAAGATCACTTTTTGAATCTAAGGGCAACCCAGGATCTATCCCACCCCTTCCCCAAAGCCCCGCCTTGCTCACTCCACGCCCCCTCCTCCCCCCAGTCGCTCACTCTCTTCTGCCCTCACTCACTTTCACTGGGCTGAGGTAGGGGTTGAGGTTCGGGAGGGGGTGCTGGCTCTGGGCTGAGGCCGAGGGGTTTGCAGTGTGGGAGCGGGCTCTGGGCTGAGCCTGGGGTAAGGGGTTGAGGTGCTGGAGGGGGGTGAGGGGTGCAAGCTGTAGGAGGGAGTTTGGGTGCAGGAGGGGGCTCCGGGCTGGGGCAGAATGTTGGGGTGCAGGAGGGGGTACAGGGTGCTGGCTCTGGGAGGGGGTAAGGGCTGGGGCTTGGGGTGAAGGAGGGGGTATGAGGTGCTGACTCCGGGAAGGGGCTCAGGGCTGGGGGTTGGGGTGCAGGAGGGGGGTTTGGGGTCCTAGCTCTGGGAGGGGGCTCAGGGTGGGGCTTGGGGTGCAGGAGGGGGTTCGGGTGCTAGATCCGGGAGGGGGCTCAGGGCTGGGGTGCGGCCTCCCGCCGGGCAGCACATAGCTCCGGCGACTCCCGGTCGGCAGTGGGTGCAGCAAGACTGAGTGTAGCTGCCGCTAAGGCAGACTCCCTGCCTACCCTGTCCCCACACCGCTCCTGGAAGGGGCCAACGTGCCCCTGCGGCCCCTGGGGAGGGGCAGGGGGGGCACATGACTTTGCGCGCTGCCCCTCTCTGCAAGCACCGTCCCCACAGCTCTACCTGCCTACCCCCCGCCACTTCCGCCCCCAGGGCCACGGGGCTGCGGTGGCTGCTTCCAAGAGCGGCATGGGCTGGGGTAGGCAGGGAATCTGCCTTAGTGGTAGCCACACTACACCGCCGTAGATTGCGATCAACTGGGAGATCCTCTAGGATCGACCAGTCGATCGCAATCGACCGGTTGGTGACCACTGGTATAGTACAACCAGTCTTCCTCTTTACAGTACAAAATGACTGTGTCACATATTACCACACACACATTATTTCCTGTTTGTTTTCAATATTACATATTTCTCATGGCAAATCTTTTATATAAAGATAATCATATGTTAATTAGCATTGTTTATGCCTAAATGGGCACATACAAAGAATCAAGAATACAGATTTATTATATATTACTAAGATCTTATCTTTATCGTCTCGTTATGTATTTAAAGTGTATAAATAAAGAGAAAAATGCAGGTTTAGATTATTTAAAGTTCATATTTTTCTCCTCATACCACATAGTAACTTCCACACAAGATCATGAATTTTAGATAGAAAAGAAATTATAAGAAAGGCAGGTTTATTACTATGTTTAGCCTAAATTTTCCATGGTCTCACAGTTCATACTTTGGTATTAGCGACAGTCTGCTTGAACTGGGACAAATGGTATTTGAAGGAAAGCAAGTCTAAAATCTAATGTTGAGTTGTCAGCATGTGAGAGAGTACTGAGGTTAAAAGGTGTTGTTTATAGGGCTTCTGTTCTTCCTAGATTATATTCTATGGATAAGAAATCTGGAAAGAGGGTCTATGTGAAGTAGCCATGCCAACTAAACAAAAAGGCATCCATTGGGAAAATGTCCCAATCAGATTTTTTGGAGGTTACCTAATCTGCAGATTTTGAGCTGAATTAAATAGGTTGAAACTATGGAAACCCCAGTGCATAGTATTTGATTAAACTGTATGTGGGTGAGACCATTGCTCTGTTTCACATTACCTGTTTGCACAGATAAGGCAAGTGACCGACTGACCTTGTATTAATTGCCTGAGGTTTACAAAAGGCATCCTTGCTGCATTCATGCTATGCATCTGCTGCTAAATTTCCAACCTTATTTTTTGATTATTCTTTGATTTTCTAAGATAGAAGGGTTAAGAAGGAACAGTTGATGTTGTTCCCACCTCAAGTAGTTAGATTGTTTCTGGTTAATGTGACAGTGTCACTGTGTGAATTTGTTGGACAAATAGCTCCAAATACTGCCAACTAATCTATATTGTCCACTGACTCTTGGAGGAATTGCACCATTCTCTTTACTATTCAGAAGACAAAGATGACCAAGGTAATATTTTCTGGACTTCTTTGTGGCATTATTCACCTTACAAAATTTAGCTTTATATCATCAGTCTCTATGCATGGGTAAATAAGGCTAATGAAGCCTGGGCTAAAGAAAAAAGCATATTAAATGTGCAAGAGAGTCTTAAAAGAGATGTGAATTTGAACCCAATTTACAAACCACTATGCCAGGTGAATGCAGAAGCCTGATTCAGGAAAGTGAAAGCAATAATGTTATTTGGTAAAGGGACAGAACTGTTCCTTGCAACTGGTTAATCCAAACTCCACATCCAGATTTCCCACTTCTTCTGAGTTTTAGGTTAGGAATCCCTAAATTAATGGCAGGAACTGAAAAGCATTTGGGGCTGCTTCCCCTTTGATACTGTCTGAACTCTTCGGGGATGGGCAGCCCATGATAGACACTGCACCCCAGAAGATTCTGGAACCCCATGTCTCAGGGACCTTGATTCCACATGTGAGAATATGCAGAGGCATTCAAAGAAGAACTAAGGGTTTGAGTGTATCCCTTAATCAAACTCAACATCAACTATAAAAGGGGGGGAAAGGATTTTCTGCTTTGTGTTATATGAAAAAAACAGCACTAGTTTGGATGATACTTGAAGCGCTGGCTCTGGCACAAAGGTATTCCCTACTGATAACTTTCTTTAAGAATTTAAAACTAATGGGGGCGGGGAGGAACCCTTTCCATCATCTCATGATACTGCACGAGGCACTCCATTCTTGATCTGGAAGAGAGGATATTAACTGGGGATAAGAAACAAAACAAACCCATACTGTAAGCCCACTCTTCTTTCCAAATTTTCTTTGCTACGGGTTGGAAACACCAGAGTCTATGAAAATAACAAAACCTTTGCATTCTGTATGCATGTGTAAAAAATGATGACTGGGCATACATGTAAAGGTGGAGAGAGGTACCATTTTTTAAAACTGTTGCACGTCTCACTACACATTTCTATCAACAATAATTACTTATATAGTGCTTTAGGTAAGTACAGCGTTTTACACACTAAGGCCTGATGGTCCATGGTTTCAGCTGTGTACTGTGGACTTCATAAACTAACTTCCCTCAAATTTCCATGGAGGACAGGAAACCTACTCAGCATTGTCCCCTCCGTGTTTTCCCATCTTCTCTTTTTCCCTGCACAAGGAGCCAACCTGCAGCTGTGAAGCATGTTGAAAACTGTGTATTTGCAAATGTGTGGGTGGAAATGAAGAACAGAGACAAAGGTTCTCAGGAAACAGCTGCATGCCATCCAAACCTACAATAATTTGCAGACTAAAATGTCTAAAGATGTAAACGCTAGATTGCACTACCTTTACAGTTGGGGTGGCTATGTGGTTGCAAGTGATGTCAGCAGCACCTTGCAAAGCTTCTTTCAGCAGCAGCTCCAGTCTGGGATAATTTCCAAGATGGTATAACATGTTTCTACACTACTGGCTCTGCTGTACATTCCTCTGGTAAGATTTGAAGGTAAGAAAACAGAAATTCTGCTGAGCTGTATAAATGATTACCTGAGACAAAGTGGGGAGTTCTATAGATTGAGGTGGAGCCAGAAATGTGGTCACTGGCTACTGATGTAATGTGCAGCATCCTGTTTAATATACATATTAGAGAAAGCAGCATTTTACCCACCCCCAAACACTTAGCAGCAACACTGTGATCTCATCGTTCTTTCCTGGCATGAACCAAATCATCTGATTTTTGCCTCTGGTAATGGAATATTTCAGCCATGCTCATTCTGTGCCGTGAAGAAACAGTAACACAATGGCAAGAAAACATATAATGTATGTCTGAAAAGAGTAAAGTGATAGCAAGAATGAATATCAGGAAGGACAAATGAGTTGCATCTACAACTATTTGACCTGCTGCCATAGGGTGACTATCCACTTTTAAAGGGGATGGGTCCAGTTCATCTGTGACTAATTAGGACCTCATAATGGGCATGGTAGAGGGCATCCTGCCTCCATAAAGAGCCAGGCAGTAGTTTGGAAGGAAGCAGCAGGAGGCACTGGTAGGAGTTCCCCAGGGATAGCTGCATGAACCTGGAGAGACAGCAGTAGCTGGAAGCCACTGGGAAGAAGAGACAGAGAAAACACGGAAGAAGGCTCATGCGGAGGCCCCTAGGTAAACCGGAAGAACTAGCTTAGCCAGGGACAGGCCGAACCCAAGAGCAAGCGAGTGATTCTGAAGGAATGCAGCAGAGGTAGGTCTCACAGGTGAAGGACCTTGTGGAGTGGAACACTGCAGGGAGCCCTCTCATAGAAGCACTGAAGTGAAGGTTGCAGCAGAACAGTAATAAGAAGCACAAAGAATGGCTAGCAGTGTGGAGGCCTTAGAATACAGACACAGGAATTAGGAGACGGGGGTCTGTTCACTCTAAGGTAGATGGCCTGGAGAATGGGCCCTGGAATAAGGGCAGAGGAATAAACTGGATGTCGACTCTCAGGTGGGCAACCTGAAGATGGCGTCTCTGGAATGTGGATGGAGTCCTGCTGCCTTTTAATCTGTTTTACTTTGTGGTTTGTGAATTGTCTCATTTTAAGGGACCCACTGAAGCCTAACAGGGCTTGAATGAGGCTCTGACTAGACTAATTTCTTTCCCGTATGGGGAAAGGTGATGATCAGTCTGATCTGTGATAGAAAGGATGGGCAACAAGGACACCAAGATTTGAGTAAGTGCCTATTAAAAAATTTCAAAGCTCTACAGGGCATCTCCAAAACTTGCTCAACACAAGTAACTTGAGCAAGAAGTTCCCCAGGGGAATTGCAAGTTTGCTTTCCAAATGGAACTCATGGTACAGTACTGAAACCATGTAATGAAAAAGAACTTGTAGGAGTTCTGCTTTTCTTGTGGTTTCCCTCATGTGTTCTCCATGGGACAACTTGAGTCAGAGAAAGACTTTTTTTTGCCTTGAGGAGCTTACACAATCTATGTAAGTCTAAACAAGCACAACACATGGCTACTAAAGCTGAGAAGAGGGAAGGGGGGAAAGACACTTGATGGATGAGGACAGGAAGATTGTTCCAGGCACAGAGGGCTGTGGAAAAGGACACAAAAGGAAGAGGGATAAGGCAGAAGAATTAGGATTGAGTTCAGAGCAAGAGAAGGAAAAGGGGCATGGGAAAGCAGAGATGCAGTACTTGTGAATAAGTAGCACACATACACTAAACCTGCACCATCCAAAAATTGATAGACTTGTTTTTATCATCCCACAGTAGCAATTTTGAAACAGTGTGTGCTCCATTCCTTTATGCATTAGTACATTTAAATAAATGAAAATATCAGCTAAGTAATTGTTTATATTATATTGCGATTTTGAAAGATACAAATAGCAATTTGGCATCCAACTTTGACTGAAAGTCAACAGTAGTCAGGGATAAAATTTTCAAAAGCCCCTAAGTGACTTAGGTGCACAGCTTTCATTGAAACTCCTTGGGACTTGGGTCAAGTCACTAAGGCAATTTAGAAAATGTTACCCTAAGTAGTTAACTGCCATTTTGGCCTTTGAAAAATCACACTGTGTGCACATACTGTAAAAACAAAAAGGTCTCTAATCTCCCTTTTTAGGGGCCAAAATGCCTGCTGGGAGGAAGTAATTGGGTGAGGAGAACTCTTAGGATGGTCAAAAGGCAAGCTCTCACAGGCAGCAAACTGATACAAAGGTTTCCGAAAGACTGCATGCTACCTCTCCTTATCGCTAATGCATCTAAAAATAAGTTTTGATTTGAAAATGAAATTCCTGAGCTTAATATTGATAGTAGTTTATCTGTGGAGAAAAGTGCTTCTCAATATATAATATAAAAAGATTGCTTTGCTAACCAAAACAAATATTGTTTTCTTTGAAATGAGCAACTAACAGCTACTAACACCATTAACTTGGTTAAAACACCTGAGGTATTATTAGATGAAACAGCGCGGTTTAAAACTAAAGATGGAGTACACCTGCAATACCATAGGACATGAATGTTTCTATAGCAATGCTCACTAGAATACAGAGATACTCTTCTTTCAATCTATACATTCACTAAGTCATTAGACATACACAGCTCCCCGCTTCCCAATAATACATGCCCTAGTTTCCATGTACAAATAAGCTTTTTCTTCAACAGAATTTATAGTTCCTGAATCAACCCCTCCCCCCCTTTCTTTTAATTTACAGCTACAAAAAACTTTAATTATACCCCAAGATTTCCTGAAATACTACAATTTTGTAGCAGGCCTTATACCAAGAATCTAATTTTCCAGTTGCTCCAAATACTACAAAAATAAAAAAATAAAAGCATGCCTACTTGCTTGAAACATTTAAAAACTAGGGTAAGAAAGCATTAACAAATACTGTAGGGAACAAATAGCAGGAGAGTGGACTAGATAAATCTAGCCATTTCAGTTCTAGTGTCTATTATTCTGTTAGCCGTGTACCACACTCTCTTTTTGGTACCATTTGCTGAAAACATTGCCAGTTGTGGATTCTAGGGCTAGGTCTACACTGGGGACGGGGATCGATTTAAGATACGCAAATTCAGCTACGCAAATAGCGTAGCTGAATTCGACGTATCCTATCTGACTTAACCTGCTGTGAGGACGGCGGCAAATCGACCGCCGCGGCTCCCCCGTCGATGGCGCTTACTCCTACCTGGACTGGTGGAGTACGCGTGTCGATTCGGGAATCGATTATCGCGTCCCGACGAGACGCAATAATTCGATCCCTGAGAGATCGATTTCTACCCGCCGATCCAGGCAGGTAGTGAAGACAAGGCCTAGGGCAGTGGTTCTCAAACTTTTTTTTTGCGGACCACTTGAAAATTGCTGGGGGTCTCAGCAGACCACTTAATCATCTTTCCAAATGTTGTTTGTACCATTAGCTAACTATTGTAAAGCACATATATATATATATATATATATATATATATATATATAAAAAAAAAATATATACTATATATATATATATATATAAAAACCTTAATAAAAATTTATGTTTTTTGTTCTACAAATAAAAGCACACAACTCATATTTTAATATCAGTAGTCTTACCTTTCTAATGCGATGGATGTGACCTCTCTCCCCTACCACGGCAGCCCCCGACCTGGGGCTGGGAAGGAGGGGGTGTCTCCCTCTCTCCCCCACCACAGCAGCCCCCGAGCTGGGGCTGGGAAGGAGAGGGGAGTCTCTCACACCGCAGCAGCCCTCGAGCTGGGGAAAGTCGCCTCTTTCTCTGGCCGCCACAGCCCTGCACATCCCAAATTCCCCCCGCCCCCTCTTCTCACCCCACTGTCCCCTGCTACCTGTCCCCTATTCCCCCCCGAAGGCCACCACCTCATCTTACATGTCCATCTACTCCAAGGTCCAGGCACCTAATTAGTGGAGCCACACCTGTGCGGCTCCACTAATTAGGTGGGTGGCCCTTCATTCTCTTGTGTGCGGCCGCCCAGGCGCGCACCTTAGAGGGAACTATCCATGGACCATCTGAATGGAGCTCATGGACCACAGTTTGAGAACCTCTGTTCTAGGGTATAGGCTCTATAAACAGTAATACTTTTGGACTCTATTCTGCAGAGCTGATTTTCACCTCTCAGAACAAAAAGCCACATTTGATATGTACCATAGAGTAGGATCAGGACTATAAAAACATTCTCTGAACTTGCTGATGGTTTGCTGGGGTTCGGTTCACTTCTGCTGCCCAGGGACTGCCCAAGTCCCAGAAAAGGCAACCTTGTAAGGATCACAATTAAAGATGGAGCCAAGCCACAGAATTCAGATAAAATTCAGATGCAAATCTGAACTTCTTTATAAAACGTTCTGGATCCACCCTCTATAGCGCATGCCATGAAGCTGGGGCAAGAGGTTCCAGTCTAATGTCTATTACAAACTAATCTGGATCTATGCTAAATTAAGGCATGATTTACTGTTAGATCAGTTCCCAAAAGTAAAATAATCATCCCAGCACTAGAAATAAGCCCAAACTTGAACCTTTTATCAGATGTTCTTGAACTTTGGTAGTTTGGGTAAAATGGAAACAGATTTCTAATCATATCTGGTTTTGGCTTCCTCAGCCCATCTTTATTGTATACTAGTCTAACTGAGCTTTCTTTTACACTCAGTTGAAAAAAAACAACAGCTTTATCTTCTATGACTATGTCATCAAAATATTTTGAGAATCTTTGTCTTTTTACTTATCTGCACTAACAAGTCTCCTACAAACGTTTGTATTATTTCAAAACTATTTTTTAAACCTAAATAAACTGGACACACTGCTATCCCCTGGGAGGTAAAGAAAAAGCAGAAGGGAGTAGAATAGGAATCTTAAGCTTCACAAATTTAGAAGTATATGAAAAAAGAAAGATGCAATTGTAGCCCACTTGTACCACTTTGTGGATGCTGCTGTAATTAGACAGCTTTTTAGCAAGACTTGATCTGATCTTGAAAACTAGTCTTTGATTCTGAAACTGAAATTTGGAGCAGGCAAATGAAAGCAGTTAGATAGCCAGCTACCAGATTGTGCTGGCATATATGGCAGTTAGAGATATATCTAAATTGTATCTATCTTGGATCTTATATAATCCCTATCACCATGATATTTCAATGCAGTATCTAGATACCATAATTTTTTCTGACAATTAACAGTGCCTATAAATATTTGCATGAGCAAAAAAAGAACCTGGTTTTGAAAATCAGGCCCTTAGGATAAAAATCTATTATAGTAACATAGGAAATAAAAATAAGCAAATACTGCCAACATATATTTTTTTCATATATAACACAATCCCCTATGGCATCTGTGGAAGACAATGCACAAATAGCAAGGCAGAAAATATGTTATAGTATGTAATACTAAAATTCAGTAAATCAGTAAAAAAAATATAGCCACATTACATCAGAAAGAGATACTTTATATTTGCCACATTGAGGCCAGAAATACAGCATTTTTACTATCAAACTTGCAGCTAATATTTCCTCTTTCAATTATCCCAGTTTTTTAATGTATTTGTGCATGTGTACATGTATATGCTTGTTTAACAGTAGCTGTGAGTTTAGTGCTGCAGCATTATTTAGAAGTGGATGAGTTTAGTGAAAATTGATGATGGGGATGAAGCTCAAACAAAATGTTTCAAGGAACTATGCATGACTAATCTAAGTTATTGTGTGATCTTCTATATGTGACCCTGACCTGTTCCCATCCTATTAACTCCCATTACCCTTATTTGTATGTCATGCCTGACCTAGACTGTAAGCTGTCCAGGGCAGGGTATGATACAAATGTTGCTGATGACAAAGTGAAAGGTGCTTGTCTAACAACTCTAGAGAAAAGGCCTCTGTTTATGCTCAGATCATGTACCAGCTGTATGTAGTGAAAAGACAGTTCAGTCTCCAAGCCCAATGAATCCTTGGTTTCTCTGCTGAGACTGTCAACAACTAATGAATGTTTTTTATGGTGGTCATTTTTTTCATATGGACAGCCATCTATTTGGAACAGTTGTTAACAATCCAAACTGGATTTGAATCAGCAATCCAGGGGTGAAAGGCTACAATTATCCCATTCTCAGTCCCCTGAGTCAGTAACGTTTCTGGAGTCAGGAAATCCTGTGCTTTTTGCTAAGTCACAAATGAAAACCATACTAACAGTAAAAGAAAATCTTGCTTGGTAACAGGCATTGCTATGTATAATAATATAACAAAATTTGTATGGGAAGTCTGTAAAACTGATTTCATTCATAAAAACATTATGCTTCTAGCTAGATTACTGATTTGAAATCCCAGCTGAGAGAAATTATCATTTTAGTTTTGGGATACCCTGATGCTACTTACACTTTTTAAAATCTAATAGATTCATATGTTAAAATGTATTGAAATTTTTAAGCTTGTGAATGAAATTAGCAATGTGCTGTGGCTGTCAATGTGAGGCATTAAAGTCCCCTGAGTGTATGAGAGTGGTGGAGTTTAAAAATTAATTCAGATCGTGCACCTGTTTGCTGGAATTCATCTGTTGAATTTGCATCACATTTAATAAGTTTCTGTGACGCAACTCATGTCCTTTTGTCTAGGCTCCCTTAATACAGTGTTAATTCACAGCCATCTAAAATTCAAGCAATATTACAAATTTCAAACTGTTAATTAAAGTCTGTGAACTTGAATAGATCTGGATAAAACTGGCTTTACCCACTAAGGGATAAACTTCTTTATCATCTAATCTCCAACTTCTCTCAAGTTAAATCCAGATGACTACATGATCTCACAATGATCTGTCAATGGGTTACAAATCTAAATGAAACCAAGCAAAATTAAGTTACTAGCTTAAGCTAATAGGTAACAAGGCATATCACCCACTGATATGAAATAAGAATTGTTGATCAGTAGAATAGAAGAACACTAAAGCTACATTTTAAGAGGTTCAACCCTTTATATTTTTCAGTAAGTTTTAATGTATATCTATTAACCTCCAAGTAGCTGTGGCAAAAATCTAAGACAGTGTTTCCTGTTCATCCCTGTGGACATGTTCATAACCCCCTCATTGAGAACCCATGATGTAAAGTATTTATAGAGTGCCTATTGCAGTAGGATATCAGTGTTTGAGACAAATAATTGTAAAAATGTTTTTTTTTGCTGACAGGGCATGAAGTTTGCTTGCTCTCAGGAAGAGATGATGGACACCATATATTATAAAAAGTAAAGGAGACTTCTGATGACATTTCAAAGTGAGTTTCATCAGGTGTTTAAGATCAAGAGTAAGATTACCTGTGGGCTACCAGATGTTTGAGATGGTTAGACATCATCAATAGCTTTATTGACTCTAGAGAGAGAGAGGGGCAAAACCTGCAAGTCTCCCTTTTTCCTACAAAAACTGCAGAGCCTCTGGTATTGTGACCTGCCCATTTACACAACCACAACACAGTTCTTTTTGGTAGCCTCCCAGCAGAAAGTTGAAGAAAATGTTTCACATTTACTTTTGTGGAACTGAATTCATGGGCACAACCGCACATGCCCTTCCTAGGTCTTGTATTAAAAGTTAAAGGTAAATAGCTTTCTGGTTTGGAACAAAATATCCACTAGCCTGTGGTGAATCCAAATTCTAGTTTTTAAATTTCTGGCTATTACCTGGGGCTTATCTAGGATCTGGTAAAAGATGGAGAACTGGTTAAAAGACAGGGAACAAAGGATTGGAATAAATGGTAAATTTTCAGAATGGAGAAGGGTAACTAGTGGTGTTCCCCAAGGGTCAGTCCTAGGACCAATCCTATTCAACTTATTCATAAACGATCTGGAGAAAGGGGTAAACAGTGAAGTGGCAAAGTTTGCAGACAATACTAAGCTGCTCAAGATAGTTAAGACCAAAGCAGACTGTGAAGAACTTCAAAAAGATCTCACAAAACTAAGTGATTGGGCAACAAAACGGCAAATAAAATTTAATGTGGATAAATGTAAAGTAATGCACATTGGAAAAAATAACCCCAACTATACATACAATATGATGGGGGCTAATTTAGCTACAGCTAATCAGGAAAGAGATCTTGGAGTCATCATGGATAGTTCTCTGAAGACGTCCACGCAGTGTGCAGCGGCAGTTAAAAAAGCAAACAGGATGTTAGAAATCATTAAAAAAGGGATAGAGAATAAGGCAGAGAATATCTTATTACCCTTAAATAAATCCATGGTACGCCCACATCTTGAATACTGCGTACAGATGTGGTCTCCTCATCTCAAAAAAGATATACTGGCATTAGAAAAGGTTCAGAGAAGGGCAACTAAAATGATTAGAGGTTTGGAATTGGTCCCACAGGAGGAGCGATTAAAGAGGCTAGGACTTTTCAGTTTGGAAAAGAGGAGACTAAGGGGGGATCTGATAGAGGTATATAAAATCATGAGTGGTGTGGAGAAAGTGAATAAGGAAAAGTTATTTACTTGTTCCCATAATATAAGAACTAGGGGCCACCAAATGCAATTAATGGGCAGCAGGTTTAAAACAAATAAAAGTAAGTTCTTCTTCACACAGCGCACAGTCAACCTGTGGAACGCCTTGCCTTGCCTGAGGAGGTTGTGAAGGCTAGGACTATAACAGGGTTTAAAAGAGAACTAGATAAATTCATGGAAGTTAAGTCCCTCCAAGTCCCTCTGGAGCATCTGGCATTGGCCACTGTCAGCAGACAGGATACTGGGCTGGATGGACCTTTGGTCTGACCCAGTATGGCCATTCTTATCTTCTTATGTTCTCAATATAGAACAGTGGTGGGCAACCTGTGGCCCGCACGTGGCCCATCAGGGTAATCCGCTGGCAGGCCGCCAGTTTGTTTACATTTGCACGGCCACCCGCAGTTTCCAGTGTCTGCGGTTCGCCCACCACTGATATAGAAGGTTTTGGGAGACAAGCTGTCTGTGGAGGGCCCATGAAACTAATAGGTAGTTTCAAGGACTACGATAGCATTGTTTGTCCTGATTTTTCTTGGCCACTCAAGCCAGCTGAGAAAAAGATGGGAGGATGTACATCCATTTTCCAGATAGATTCTTTCTCATTCAAGCAATGTCACATATTTTCTTGTTCCAGTGCCTTGCAAAAAGTGATTAGTTTCTTCTTGCTTTTGGAGGTGCAGTCCCCAATATCCTGAATATCAAGTTTTTAATTATCTGGTTGAGTTTTTATGCCTCTAGACAGAAGGCTAGATGGCTTAACCAATTTAATTGTACATGCATTTACCCTGGACATGAATCTTAGATACCTAGAGTTTCTTCTGTTCTATCTAGAGAAGGATTCTGTGAGTATGTTTCCTGACCCTCAGGCTCTGGTTTCCTGACAAACACTGCATGGCAGTCATTTTGTAGAAGGACAGATTTGGATGTCAGGTAAAGGATTAAACTACAGTATTGCTAATTGTTGTCAGTTCTAACCCTCTGATGTTCTGTTTTCTCTCTCATTTGGACCATTTACTCAGTGATATTTGTGCACCATAGGTGCTCTTCAACCTGATAGCAAAGCAACCACAGTGATCTGCATTGCAGGAGTCTCTGTGAGGGGATTCTTTGTGGTGAGGGTTTTTGTATGTTGACACCCCCACAACAATTTCAGGATAAGAGTAGGGAGAGTGAATGGAAAAGGGAGGGAGTTCTCCTGAAGATTCTACTTCAATAGGAGGAAGGCTCCAAGAGGTCTCATGTGTTGTAGGGCCCCTTGTGGCCATGCAGGAGACCATCAGAACTATAAGCCATGGAAGCTCCTAGAATTAGGTAGTAGAATTCCCTGAGAAGTGAGAAGGGCCCACTACTTTTATTCATCCAAACAAAGAAAAACGAGAAACAAGAAATAAAAACAAGAACATTAAAAGAAATCATTTAAAAAAATTCTATACCTATGTATACTATACTATAGTATTACATGTACTATTCTATACTATATGTAATACTGTTCGTTATACCTTAAGGTATAAACAATTAACGAAAGCTTAATAAGAGCCAGTCCTGAACTCCTTACTCTGTGCAGATTCACACTGAAATCCAGGGAGTTCTCCCTAAGCATAGACTGAAAGAATGGGCTAAACCAATTTTAATTACTTGCCTATTCTATATAGAGAGATGTTTGGTAAGTATATGTGTTTTGTACATGTTGGTAGACAGAAACTGTACTTATTAAAAGGAAAAATCCTGATATAAAATATCATTTGATAAATTTCTTTGGCATGCATTTTATCATATTGATATACCTGTCAAAACTACATAATGTACAGCAAGGGATTTAAAATGACAGAAGAAGTGGCAGTTAAGGCTATGATTCATAGGTAACCGATACAACACTGCTGCAAATTTGACCATTGTCTTTTACCTGGAACTGGTAATCTAATGTGCTGACACTTTTATTTAGGTCATAAGAGCTACAATATTAACTTGTATAGTATTTTTAAGACATACAGCTTATTAAAAATTTAACACAGCATCAGGGTAGCTGCTTTAAGTACATAAACAATGACATACTGTTTTAATTAACAGATCTAGAAAGAAGCATGTGTCTGACAAGCAAATTAAATCACTACCACTAAATGTAGATGGAAATGGCTACTTTTTAAATACAGAATTGTCAGATTTTATTTAAGGTTTATATATTATATATTGATCAACTGATCCACCTCTTTGTCATTACATTGTTTTCATATAGCATGCTTACAATGTGATCTTTCTACAGCAATAGTATCGTCATACTTCTTCCAGAGCTTTAATCATTTCACGTCTTTTATGGCTAAAGTTCAGGTGTATCTGATTTCACCATATAACTTGCCTAAACAGCCTATATTATTAAAATGGTGCTAAACCTTTCATTTGAGAGTTCTAAGATTACTTAAGAACTTCTCCATTATTAATAAGCCAACAGCAACCATAAACCAAAATTCATTACATTAGAAGATAGTTTCCCTAGCTACAGATACAAGAGTTTCACTCCTTTAGATGTATTTCTGACAAGACTAGGGATTCTCCAATGGAATTGTCTTAAGCAGCTACAGAAATTGTATTTTGGCTTGGAAAACTTTCATCATAGGGCACAGCTATGAAACAATTTCTGCCTGCAACAAAGCACCTCCTAGCTACATTCAGTTCAGGAGGTTTATGGTGAACAGCAACTAAGATGAAGTGTTTCATTAAGCCCTTCAGGCTGATCTAGTTAGCATTCACAAAGTGAAATAACCTACGCATCATTTTACTCTTCATTAGCTGGCTGTTTAGAAGAAAAATATGAGCTAATCTATTTTATTTCAGCTGTTGGGCAGTGTCATGGTACTACCACCCCCACACCCCAAAAATATAAAGTAGATCTGATAATTGAGGGCTTATCAACAGTAGTGATAAAGAATTCCCTCTGTGGTTGTCATTCAATGTTTCACCTTGGTGGGCAAAAATGATAAATCACTTCATGTAAAATCTATTATTAAACTAATCAGGAAGCCACAGTATATAAAAAAAGGGAGCTCACAAAACAAAACAACACAAAAAGCTGACATCAGAGAAGGATAGACAGGATTAGATCCTGCATGATTTCAAGAACAAATAGATCCCTCTGGGACTTTGGGGATTAATATTTTTTCTCTCTCAGACACTGTTCAGAATTAATGAGGGTACCTGCAACAATGCTGGCAAGCTGCTGAGTTCTGGTGATGGGGTAGATGCTGCGTGCCTGAACGACTGCTGAAGCTATTTTCTTGGCGTGCCTCTCCTCCCCGTATGTTCTCAGGATGGACGCAAGCGCCTGTTGATCTAAAGCATTCACAACATCAGCAGCGGTGGGCATGTCAGGATACCTACGCACAAGAAGAGCCAATTAGTTCACTGACGTCAGTTTTCATTGACAAGAGGTGAAGCTTCATAGCATTGAGACATAAAGTCAAACACACACACTGCATGCAAGTGCCTTTGA
The DNA here is from genome assembly GCF_002925995.2 of Terrapene triunguis. Classification (NCBI taxonomy): domain Eukaryota; kingdom Metazoa; phylum Chordata; order Testudines; family Emydidae; genus Terrapene; species Terrapene triunguis. The sequence goes on from NW_020664447.1 coordinate 13,917,259, forward strand.
GGTTTTAAAATAAGAGAAAGCAATCCTGTGAAAACGGAAATAGCTTCTACCTTTTAAATCCCGTCTTATTACTTCAGATGGAGTGTCTTCCTTAACATTAATTAGCAATAAAGAATAGCTGAAACTTCAGGTACTACCATAAACTTTTAACATTAATGAGTTGACAAAGATTAGCTGTAGTTCAAGTATTTTTCTAAAATTGAAAGGCTGTAAGATTGCCTTTATTTAGATATCTTCAAAATATGAACTCATTTCTTATGTGTTGGTTTTAGTCATCTTGCATTATTTGTTCTGTTTTCCCACTCAGAATACAGAGGAACTAATCTCAAGGATCTTTCCCCTTACATGCAGTGCTATGAAAAATGATCCCTTATGAAGATAAATTTCCTGTACTGTCACTTAAAGGTATCTCAATTTAAATTCAAAAGTATTTTGAAAGAAAAGGATATTTGTAACTATCTACCAAAAGGCAAACAAAATATCCCATAGTCATCAATATTTCTTTCACCTGTACAACTTTCTTTATTGAAATCGTTCAAGGTCTTTGATATACACTGCATGGGTATTCAGTAATGTGCAGAGACTGCTCAATCTAATTCAACTATTTCACAGACTTGCCTTTTCTACAAAGGGACAGATAGGCAGAATATTTCTCAGTATTTTATTATTTCCCCACAATATCTTACAGAAAATAACCAAACTTAAGATACTATTTGCCCTGTATATTTATCCTCAACTGTACAATATATGCCCGTTTTATCCCAGTCATTCTTTATTCTTATCATGCAAGTTCATATACCAGCAAGGATATTTTAGTGGCAAAAACCTCAGGTTTACATTCCTTGAAACCACAGGCTTGAACCCAGTAAGATCTCAGCTGTTCATCCTAGAGTTGACTAAATTGCGTATCATGCAGTTTACTGTGTCAGTCTTTGAGATAGTTTCTTAGAAACTGAGGTACCATTGGCTATGTGTGAACATTAACAATACCATGGCTCATATTCTAAGAACACAAGTTTGTCCCACTATTTTTGGCCAGAATTTCCCATTCCCTTATAGGTGTGCAGCATGCTATGTCTCAGTTAATTACCATCATCCATACAACAGAGGTGACTGCATATTTGGTGTTTTCTGTAATAAGGCATATTCCCCATGAAAGGCACTGGGTCCCTTCGAGGTGACAGTTGCTATATACATAGAAAACATTACTATTTATGATTAGCATTGCATTCCACCTTCCAGATTATACTCAGCACTGACTCTAATCGATTAAATATAAAGTTTTTTTTTTTACTACTTGTTAATTTGAGTATAAAGTAAGTCATTCTGATGTGCTTGCTATGAAACATAGAACAACGTTAATGAATTGCTTACAGTAAGCATGCAAGTAGTGGTAGAATATTTAATGCCTTGAAAGCAGTGTTGCCATTGTAATTTAATTGACAGGCTCACTGCCGTTTCTTTGTAGAGGTTAGCACATGCCCATCTTCAGAGTAGCTACCAAGGTTAAAAGAAATCTGTTAGAACTTTATTTATACTTAAGCATCCTCATTTCACCTAGATGATAAACTACCTTCTCAGTTACAATTTCATTTATATCCTACATCATGGTCTGCTTAACAAAATTAAAGATGCTTGTTTTAATTATTGTTATTATTCATTGCTTTTAACCTTAAGTATGGAAAGCCTAATAGTCAAATTCTGAGCTTCCACCACTGAAACCCAGAAGTACCTTCACTTTATGCTGGAGTAAGCGAGATTGGAATCTGGCCCTAAATCCTGAGAACTAGATGAGCCTCTATGGCAAAAGAACAAAGCTGATTTATTATGTATGTGCAGAGTTAGATGTGGGCGTGTGATGGGAATTCTGCAACCTAAAAAGGAAATTAAATTCAGAGTGTTGTTGAGAAATTGATTTCTTGTTGTGAGAAGAAATGTTTGATCAATACATACCTGCCACTATCCATCCTCATATCCAAAGGGCCATCCTTTCGCAGGGAAAAACCTCTTTCAGGAGTATCAAGCTGCATAGAGGAACACCCAGCATCCAAAAGAACTCCATCTAGCATTCCTGGCTCTACTCCAGCTGAGATTAACAAGGTTTCTGCTTGGCTAAACTGCCCTAGAAGAGCCTGAATCTGTTTCCTATAAGAGAATCACAGATAAAAAGTGTCAATCTGAATGTTAATAGTGCAATATTTCTTCCCTTTTAAAGTAGGAAATGAACAAAAAATTGGAGTAAAATTTGCCAAACCATATAAGTGACTTAGGCTTCTCAGTCCCATTTTCAAAACAGACTCAGGAATTTAGGAGCCAAAGTCTCAATGACACTTAGACACATAAGTCACTTTGAAAACAGGACTCAGGCACTTTTCAAAGTTTTACCTTAGGACTAGTTTTCCTCTCAGGCCAGATTTACATTAATGCAACTCCACTAACTGCAACAGAGTTACTCCAGTTTTCAACTAGTATAAGTGAGAAGGGCCCACTACTTTTATTAACCCAAAGAAAAATGAGAAACAAGGAATAAAAACAAGAACATTAAAAAAACCAAACAAAAATCATTAAAAAAAATTCTATCACAACAAAAATTATGATCACAGTTCCTTACTACTAGAAAAAAGGGAACAAACAAATATTACATGAAGGTTATTTGCCCACACACAAGCACTCTAAATATAAAACTGTACAATACACCATTAAATGCGTATACTGATGTTCAGCATAATAGGAATAGGATTTCATAGCCTTGAAAAACGTGGTGATTCATTTGATATACCTACTCAGACATTCAATATTTTAACTTACATTTAAGACAACTCTGAGAAATTTATCATTTACCCCCAGCACCCTTTCCAACTAGCATATTAATATCATCCAAAAACCAATTAGACATGTGACAAAGTGAGAATATCTATATTATTTGTTATGAATATGGTGCATGCCTCTGTGTGTGAGTTTATGATGGGTTACTTCCTATGGAGTTACATCAAAAGTGGTTGTTAGAGGAACAAGCAGGAAAGGTAAAACAATGGCGAAGGCTCATCCCAACAAACACTCAAACATCATAGCCAAGAAAAGACTCCTCCACTCCAACTGTGGTGACATAGCTGTTTTGCTAGGGCTGAGATGACAGAGATCAAAGGGAATGGTAAAATATTAGAATACCCAGGGTCTAGAAAAGAGTGGAAATTGAGTGAGTGGCCAGAGGTTACTCAGAGAGTGTCAGAAAAAACAGACAGAGACGGGGAGCCTGCTGTGGACAGGACAGTCTGTTTCTCCCAGCCAGAGATGGGGGTTAGCTATGCTGAGAGAAACTTGCAAAAGCTGGCAAGGAAAGATTAAGGATAAGTAAGATCCAGGCTTAGGGTTAGGTTTATACTTTTTTATTGTTTTTACCCCTTGCTGAATGTGCTCTGTACCTTGGGAGGAAGGAATAAATAATAGGGCTGTCAAGCGATTAAAAAAAATTAATCGCAGTTAATCATGCGATTAATCGCACTGTCACACAATAATAGAATACCATTTATTTAAATATTTTTGGATGTTTTCTACATTTTCAAATATATTGATTGCAATTATAACAGAATACAAAGTGTACAGTGCTCACTTTCTATTTATTTTTATTACAAATTTGTACTGTAAAAAACAAAAGAAATAGTATTTTTCAATTCACCTCATACAAGTACTGTAGTGCAATCTCTTTATCATGAAAATTGAACTTACAAATGTAGAATTATGTTCAAAAAATAACTGTATTCAAAAATAAAACAATGTAAAACTTTAGAGCCTACAAGTTCACTCAGTCCTATTTCCTGTTCAGCCAATCGCTCAGACAAACAAGTTTGTTTACATTTGCAGGAGATAATGCTGCCCGCTTCTTTTTCACAATGTCACCTGAAAGTGAGAACAGGCATTCTCATGACACTGTTGTAGCGGATGTCACAAGATATTTACATGCCAGACGCGCTAAAAATTCATATGTCCCTTCATGCTTCAACCACCATTCCAGGGGACATGCTTCCATGCTGATGACGGGTTCCTCTCGATAACAATCCAAAGCAGTACGGACTGACACATGTTCATTTTCATCATCTGAATCAGATGTCACCAGCAGAAGGTTGATTTTCTTTTTTGGTGATTCGGGTTCTGTAGTTTCCGCATTGGAGTGTTGCTCTTTTAAGACTTCTGAAAGCATGCTCCACATCTTGTCCCTCTCAGATTTTGGACGGCACTTAAGATTCTTAAACCATGGGTTGAATGCTGTAGCTATCTTTAGAAATCTCACATTGGTACCTTCTTTGCATTTTGACAAATCTGCAGCGAAAGTGTTCTTAAAAATGAACAACATGTGCTGAGTCGTCATCTGAGACTGCTATAACATGAAATATATGGCAGAATGCAGGTAAAATAGAGCCGGACACATTAAATTCTCCCCCCAAGGAGAATTTAATTATTTAATTTAAATAAACACTTTTTTTTTTTTTTTTAAACGAGCATCATCAGCATGGAAGCACGTCCTCTGGAATGGTGGCTGAAATATGAAGGGGCATATGAATGTTTAGCATATCTGACATGTAAATACCTTGCAATGCCAGCTACAGAAGTCTCATGCGAACGCCTGTTCTCACTTTCAGGTGACATTCTAAATAAGAAGCAGGAAGCACGGTTTACATTTATAGAAGATAAACTTGTTTGTTTTTGCGATTGGTTGAACGAGAAGTAGGACTGAGTGGACTTGTACGCTCTAAAGTTTTGTATTGTTTTGTTTATGAGTGCAGTCATGTAACAAAAAAAAAATCTACATTTGTAAGTTGCACTTTCACAACAAGGAGATTGCAGTACAGTACTTGTATAAGATGAAATGAAAAACACTTTCTTTTGTTTATAATTTTTACAGTGCAAATATTTTTTATGAAAAATAATAATATAAAATGAGCACTGTACACTTTGTATTCTGTGTTGTAACTGAAATCAATATATTTGAAAATGTAGAAAAACATCCAAAAATATTTAATAAATTTCAATTAGTATTCTATTGTTTAACAATGCGATTAAAACTGTGATTAATCACGATAAATTTTTTTAATTGAGATTAATTTTTGAGTTAATTGCATGAGTTAACTGCGATTAATCGACAGCCCTAATAAATAATGCTTTGTTCTGAAGACACTGTTTTTGAATTGCTTTAATCAACTCACTAGTCACAGGTCCCTGAAAGAAAAGGGTTTGCAGGTCCCAACCACAGATGGGCCTGATACATTAAGAGGCTGCGGCCCAGTGACTCAGTCCCAGGTGGCTGGACCATCCGGTACCACACCGAGTGAGGTGCAGGAAGCCAGTCCTGTCACCTAAGGGGTGCAACTCAAGAGGGATTAAAAGGGTGTTAAGTGCAGTTTGCCCTGTAACTGTGAAAACATCATTCCTCTTCTCTACAATTATCCTGATGCTGCTTACTCAGGCTATTCTACTCATATTCCAAACATCTAATCTTTTAAAAGGTTGTTTGCCAATCTTATTTAACATTCTTGAAAGAATTTCTATTTAATTTAAATCTTCTTGAAAGACTGTTACCTAAAAACAATGGCTTTAAAGAATTTCTAATGATGATTTACATAACATCTTACGTCCCAAGGAAGTTTTTTGTTTTGTTTTATAAGAAATGCTCTGTAGAGATCCCTTCACACAGTGAAATGTAATCAACCTGGAGTGACGCTTGGCAGCTGTATAACAGCATACAATATTAGGCAGCAGTTTAGGCTATGTCTACACTAGAGATCTTACAGCGCACTGCTGTACCGATGCAGCTGCGCCGCTGTAAATTCTCTCGTGTAGTCATTCTATGCTGACGGGAGAATCGTTCTCCTGTTGACATAATTAATCCACCCCAACAAGTGGTGATAGCTATATCAGCTACAGTCCCAAGATATTAGAGAGACAAGGTGGGTGAGGTAAAATCTTTTATTGGACGAACTTCTGTTGATGAGAGAGAGACAAGCTTTTGAGCTACACAGAGCTCTTCTTCAAGTCTGGGAAATGTAGTTAAAGCTAAATAGAAGGTGGAATACATTGTTTAGCATACATAGTTAACACCTGTTTCAAAGGAGCAATCAAGAAGTTACGTGCCTTGTGCAGTAACGATGGTTCTTCGAGATGTGTCTCTCTATCGGTGCTCCATTGTAGGTGTGTCTGCATCCCTGCGCTGCTGATCAGAGAACTTCAGTAGCAGTGTCCATTGGGCCAGCACATGCACTGTCTCTCCTTGAGCTGCACCATGAGGCTAGACAGCACACGCGGGCTAACCCTCCTCAGTTCCTTCTCTACTGTAGAGTCAAGACAAGAACTCCAAAGGGGAAGGATGGGTTGTGGAGTACCCACAGGGACACACATCTCTAAGAACCATCATTACTGCACAAGGTAACTACTTCTTCGAATAGTGTCCCTATGGGTGCTCCATTGTAGGTGACTCCCAAGCAGTGCCACTTCTAGATGGCCGGGACTTCAGAGTCCGGTCAGTTACTGATGACACCGTGGAGCCGAAGATGGCATTGGAGGTGGAGTCCCAAGTGATTGCATAGTGTTCTGCAAAAGTGTGGACTGACACCCACGTCACAACTCTACAGATCCCTGAGACAGGGAAATTCTTGAGGAAGGCAATGGATGAGGAAACTGATATTGTAGCGTATGTACGAATGGTATCTGGAGGGTTTTGTAGCAATGTGTGGTATAGTTTGGGACCCACTTGGACAGTCTTTGGGCTGATATTCTGAACCCTGGGATCTTTCTGCCATGGAGAGGAAAAACCTAGGGGACTTCCTGAAGGCTTTTGTCCTATCCAGGTAGAAGGCCAGGGCTCTCCTGAAATCCAGGGTATGTAATATAGCCTCACTGTTGTCTCGGTGAGGCTTGAGGTAGAAGATTAGAAGGTGAATCAACTGATTCATGTGAAACTGAGAAGTTACCTTAGGGATGAAATTTGGGTGTGGTCTGAGGGTAACCTTGTCTGGAAAAAATACCATGTAGGGAGGGCTTATATCTCTCCTATTCTCATGACCAAGGTAATCACTACCAGGAAGGCCTTTTTCATTGATAGGTACGTCAGCGACTAGTTGGGTCATGGGTTTAAAGGGAGGCCTAGTCAGTCCTTTCAATACCAGGTTTGGGTCCCACCTGGGGATAGGAAGTTGAGATTGTGAAAAGGGGTTTACTTGAGGAAACTTTTAGTAGTTGGGCATGACAGCGCTGAATACCTCTCTACAGGTTGGTGGAAAGCTGCAATAGCCACTAGGTGGACACAGAGAACATATTCACAGTCCGGACTGTTTTAGGGTTAAAGCATAGTCTAGGATATGTTAAAGTGTCGCGGAAGCTGGGGAAGATATGTTGGGACATGCACCCAATGAAACCTGGACCATTTATGTCTTCATCAATGATAATGGCATAGAAAGTACACTTTGTGAACGATACCAAGCTGGGAGGGGTTGCAAGTACTTTGGAGGACAGGATTAAAATTCAAAATGATCTGAACAAACTGGAGAAATGGTCTGAAGTAAACAGGATGAAATTCAATAAGGACAAATGCAAAACACTCCACTTCAGAAGGAATAATCAGTTGCACACATAAAAAATGGGAAATGACTACCTAGGAAGGAGTACTGCAGAAAGGAATCTGGGGGGTAATAATGGATCACAAGCAAAATATGAGTCAATAGTAACACTGTTGCAAAAAAAAAGCAAACATCATTCTGGGATATTGTGATAAATGAAGGGAGGGGGTAGCTCCCTTTTATGGACCCCCAGCCAGCCAGTAGCTATAAAATCCCTCTTAGTAGCTGTTCTCTAATTGCTGTACCTGTAAAGGGTTAAAAAGTCTCACTGCTATGCATAAGTAAAAAGAAGTGAGTGGGCACCTGGCCAAAAGAGCCAATGGGAAGGCTAGAACTTTTTAAAATTGAAACAAGACTCCCCTTTTGTCTGTCTGTGGTTGTTCTTCCGGGGAGAGGCAGACAGGGCAACAGCTATGCTGTAAAAAGCTTGGGGCCAGATATGAAAAATCATTGGTATCATACCTAGAAACTATTCATTTGAAACCCCAGATATGTAAGTAGATCAGGAAATGTCTAGGAAGACGCGATTAGGTTTATCTCTTTTTATTTCTTTATGGCTTGTAGACTCCTCTGCGCTAACCCCAGATGCTTTTGTTTTGCTTGTAACCTTTAAGTGAGACCTCAAGACGGCTATTCTTCATGCTTAATCCTTGTAGTTACTCTTTTAAAATCTATCAATAGCCTGAGTTTCCAGATGTATGTTTTTTTTTAAAATAAAATTTACCTTTTTAAGAACAGAATTGGCTTTTTGTTTCTTAAGAGGTTTGTGCACATGTTGTTTAATTAACTGGTGGCAACAGCTGATTTCCTTTTTTTTCTTTGTTTCTCAGCTCTTCCCGGGGGGGGGGGGGGGGTGGGAGGGGGGATGAAAGGGCTTGAGGGCCCTCCACAGGAAGGAATTCCCAAGGGCGCCTTCCTGGGCTCTCAAAGGGGTTCTGCACTTGGGTGGTGGCAGCATCTACCAATCCAAGGTCAGAAAAAAATTTAATCTTGGGATTTTAATACAAGCCTGGAGTGGTCAGAATTAATTTTTAGAATCCTTGCAGGCCCCCCACCTTCTGCACTTGGAGTGCCAGAGCGGGGAATTAGCCTTGACAGATGTTTTAGCAGGAGCGTTGTAAGCAAGACACAAGAAGTAATTCTTCTACTCTCTTCCTAATCAGGCGCTGATTAGGCCTCAACTGAAGTATTGTGTCCAGTTCTAGGTGCCACATTTCAGGAAAGATGTGGACAAATTGGAGAAAGTCCAGAGGACAGCAACAAAAATGAGTAAAGGTCTAGAAAACATGACCTATGAGAGAAGATTGAAAAAATTGGGTTTGATTAGTCTGGAGAAGAGAAGATGGAGAGGGGACATGATAACAGTTTTCAAGTACATAAAAGATTGTTACAAGGAAGAGGGAGAAAAAAGGTTCTCCTTAATCTCTGAGGATAGGACAAGACACAATGGGCTTAAATCGCAGTAAGGACTGTTTAGGTTGAACATTAAGAAAGTCTGTGAGAGGAGGTGTGGAATGGCCGGGAAAGAGATCGGTGGACATGTCACAAGCTGTGACAGGTAAGGGTACCAGGTGTGTCTTGGCCAAGTAAGAGCAATCAGAACAACGCAAGCTCTGTCCCTTTTTATTTTCAGCAGGACCTTCAACAGTAGAGAAAGTGGAGGGAAGGCATAGAGCAGTGGTTCTCAACTAGGAGTCTGGGGCCCACTGGGGAGCCACGAACAGGTTTCAGGGGGTCCACCCAGCAGGGCTGGCATTAGATTTGCTGGGAGCCAGAGCAGAAAGCTGAAGCCCCACAGCCTGTGGCTGAAGCGGAAGCCTGAGAAACAGCTTCAGAGGGTCCCCGTGGTGTGAGGCCCCAGGCAGTTGCCCTGCTTGCTATCTCAAAACGCTGGCCCTGGCTTTTATAGGCAGAAATACAGTTGTTGTAGCACAGACAAGCCGTGGAATTTTTATAGCATGTTGTGGGGGCTTCCGAAAGAAAATGGTTGAGAACCCATGGAGTAGAGAAGGTCCCTGTTGCAGGGGAGGAGGACAGCATCACCTCAGGAATGTTGTCCTATCCCCACTCTGGAGCAGTAGCATGGACTTCTTGTTCAGGTGAGTGGCAAACAGATCTGTAGATGGTGTCCCCTATCATCTGAATAAATCGTGAAGTACTGACGGGTGTATCTCCCATTCATGGCCGTGTAGGAGTTTGGACTCAGACTGTCCGCTATCAAGTTTTGAGGAGGTATGCCGCGGACAGTGTAACGTTGTGGGAGATGCACCAATTCCATAATCTCATTGTTTCTGCGTATAGGTAGGGCGATATGGCTCAACACTGCCGACTGATGATGTACGTACAGTCAATGTTGTCTGTCAAGATCTTTGTGTGCAATCCTTTGATCAGTGGGAGGAAATGGGCGTGGTCATTCCTGACCACTCTCAACTCAAGGAGACTGATGTGGAGGGATATCTCCACAGGTGACCATTTGCCTTGTGTCATGAAACCATTGTGATGTGCGCCCCAGCCTATGAGTGATGCGTTGGTGGTGAGGAGCAATGACTATGATGTTTGCAAGAAGGGGGTCCCTTTGCAAATGTTGGCTGGGTCTTTCTACCAGTTTAAGGAGTTTCTGATCCTGGGGGGAAGTGATAATGGTTTGTCCAACTTGTTGGTCTGTAGATTGGTCTGAACTACATTTGGAGACATCACATGTGAAGCCTGGCATGAAGTATCATCACTGTGCCTGCTGCCATCTGTCCCAAGAGTTGGAGGCAAAGCCTGGCCGTTATTGTGGGCTGCTTTGAACGGTGTTGAAGGATAGGAACCTGTGTTGATGTAAGAGGGCTTTGGCTTGTAACACATCAAGGTTAGCCCCTATGAATTCCAGGCATTGCACTGGAGTGAGGATTGACTTCTGGGTGTTGATCTGTAGCCCCAGTTCTGTAAACAAATATATCGTAGTGTCGGTGACTTTGTGAGCCTCCCAGAGAGACTGGGATCCGGGGAGACAATCGTACAGATATGGGTAAATCATTATCCCTTGAGAGCATAAAGGAGTGCCCACCATTGAGAGAGCCTTGAAAAATACTCTTGGGGCCGATGATAGCCTGAAGGAGAGCACTCTGTATTGGTAATGGTTGTGTCCCAGCATGAATCTGAGAAACTGTCTGTGAGCCAGTAGGATTGAGATGTGAAAATAAGCGTCCTGGAAGTCGAGGGCCAAAAACCAGTCTCCCTGTTCCAATGCTGGAATGCTTGTTGATAAAGGCAACCATGTTAAACTTTTGAACTTTGACAAACTTGTTGAGAGCTCTGAGGTCTAGTATGGGTCTGCAACCTCCCCTCCTTTTGGGTTTTAGGAAATAAGAGTAGAACCCCTTGCTTTGTAGATATTGAGGTACTGGGTCTATGGCTCCTAGCTGGAGATAGTGATATCTTGTCGCAGTATACTCTTGTGAGGAGGGTCCCTGAAGGGGGATCGGAAGGGGTGTTGTGGAGGGGGTAGGGAGATAAAACAAATGGAGTACCTAGTTTGGACAATTTCTAGGACCCATCAGTCCAATGTTATGCATTCCCAGGGACTGTGGAACTCTGCGAATTGGTGGCCAAATGGGTGTGGAATGATGATCAGCTGTATCAGTCGGGAGGAGTGGTCTAATAGTGCCTTGACCTGCCCATCGGTGTTTAGATGTAGAGGGCTGGGATGAAGATTCTGGGCCACAGGGTTTGCATTAGGGAATTTCCCTTTCTTTCTTTGCTGCTCATAGTGGCGCTGAGGCTGGTACCGAGACGTGTGTCATTTATCTGGGATTGGGGACTAAATAGTCTTTTTTTCCCCTTGGTGTATAGCCACCTAGTGACTGGAGGTAGCCCTGGAGTCCTTCAGGGTGTGAAGGGAGGAATCAGTCTTCTCAGTGAAGAGCTTTGTGCCCTCAAAGTGAAGGTCCTCAACTGTGGACTGCACCTCTTTTGGGAATCCTGACAAATGAAGCCATGATGCTTGTTGCATCACCACAACAGTGGAGATGGACCTAGCTGCTGCATCAGCTGCATCAAGGGCAGACTGTATATATAATACCGTATATACAACACTACTATATTCCTGTATAATGGCCTTGAGTGAGTCATGATGTGCTTCTGGCATATTTTCAATAAAGTCATTCAGCTTTGAGTAATTTATGTAATCTCATTTTGTCATGAGGGCCTGGTACTTGGCGATATGAAATTGTAGGGTGGCTGAGGAGTATGCTTTCCTACCGAACAGATCAAGGCACTTCCAATCCCTGTGGTAGGAAGAAGCCTTAGACTGGTGTGGTCAACTGCAAGAGTTGACAGTGTCCAAAACCATGGAGTTGGTGTGGGGGAAGAATAGAAATTCAAAATCCTTGGTGGGGACATAGTATTTTTGTCTGCTCTCTTGCAGGTTGGGGCCACTGATGCTGGGGTTTGCCACATGGTCTTTGCCAAGTCTAAAATGGACTCATTAATCAGGAGGGAGATCTTTGAGGAGACCAAAAAATGGAGGATATCAAGAAGTTGATGGTGGGTATCCTTGACCTCCTCCAATAGAATCTGGAGAGTGTCTGCCACCCTCTTTGCCAGTTCCTGAAAGAGATGAAAATTGTCCAAAGATGGTGGAGAAGGCATGATGGTTTCATTTGGAGAGGAGGAGGATATGGTCCTTGGAGTCACTTCCTCCTCAGTACTGGCTTCCTGTTCCTCTAAATCTTGAGGTATTTCCAAAGCCCTGGATGGTGCAGCCGAGGGAGTGTGCCTCAAGGGTTCTTGGACAAGGCTTGGAACTCCAGAAGTGGCGGTACGCCACCCAAAGGTCCTAATATGGCCAGTGGGGTGGTGATGGCGCTTGTAGGTGGCTGTACCAGGATGGTGGTGTTGAAACCATCTGTGTGTATATATACTTGGCCTCTGTTGGTAGTGAGCACTATATGGAGCTTGGGAGGAGTACTGGGACACTAGCTCTTCAAGCTCGCTGTCTGAACCCTTGCTAGAGAGCAAAGGGGCACTACATGGCAGCAAGGATACTTCCCGTGCTTGGTAGAGGCTCAGTGCCGAGAGGAAGAGAATCCGATGCAGCCGGAATGTGGAGGTCTCTTGAATGGCGGAGTTCTGCCTTTACCGATCATCCTGGTATCAATGCCGGGGACCTTGTCCGCACTAGTTGATCCTGTGCTGGGTGAACTATTGCTGGCAGTACCAATGTCGGCTCACGTACTGGAAGTGTCTTCTTAGATGAGCGCTTACTACTTGTCCTTTGGTGCCGATGACTCAGTGCCTGTGCCTATTGGGTCTGTGGGCCTGTCAGTGGTACCTGTTTGTTTCTGTGAGCTATGGATCCTGGACTGAGATGGCCTCAGTGCCAATGGTCTTGAAGATACCGAGCGAGATGGTGATGGCTTGTGGCTATCTCAGGGCTTGCTAGGGGGCTTCCTACTCTCTTCTTAGATGATTTGTGAGAGGGGTCTGCAGCCTGCTTCTTCAATTCGCAGCCCTTCAATGTAGAATGCTGTGGAGAAGACGCAAATCTACCAAGCAACTGGGGTCAGAGAGCTACCTCCATGAAGATAATCTTCTGACCGAGTTCTCAATCTTTGCGGGATCATGGCTGGAGTTGTTGGCAAAGACCACACTTCTGTTGTATAGGGCCTTCCCTGAGGCAGTGAATGCACTGAAAGTGCTTATCCGGGATCAGGATCACCTCTTTACAAGTAAGGCACTTCTTGAAGTCCGATGAACTGGGCATATCCCATTGCGGGAAAAGGGTCTCAATGGGGGAGAAAAGGTTGGGAAAAAATATAAAGTCTTTTTGTTTTAATTTTTAAGGATAAAATAAAGAAAAGGTGGAAAAACTACAACTAGGAGACTAACTGTAGGTTCGTAGATTAAGACAACAGTCTTAATGGACTGCCAATGGGCCTGTCTCTAGCCAGGGGCAGTTGAACTGAGGAGGGTTAGCCAGCGTGTGCTGGTTAGCCTGGTGGCGCAGCACAAGGAGAGACAGCGCATGTGTGGGACCAACGGACACTGCTACCAAAATTTTCCAATCAGCAGCGCAGGGATGCAAGCATACCTACAGTGAAGCACCCAGAGGGATACTACTCGAAGAAGAAGTGACTTATTAACACCTCTCCAGTCATGGAGGGGAGGATGCTGTAATGAACCATAAATCCAGTGTCTCTGTTCAGTCCAAGATTTTTAGTATCTAGCAAAGTTATGAATGTAAACTTCCAGGCCTGTCTTTTGAGGGTATTGTGCAGGTTTCCTTTGAAGATGAGGACTGTGAGGTCAGATATAGAGTAATTGCTTTGTGAAAAGTGTTCACCCACAGGTGATATGATGTTTTTGTCTTTTATCATTTTTCTGTGAGAGTTCATTCAAGAGTGCAGTGATTGTTTTGTTTCACCCACAACGTTGATTTGGGGCATTTAGTGCATTGGATGAGGCACACTATAAATTGTGATAGGCATGTGTAGGGCCCATGAATCTTGAAAGGTGTGCTGTGGGGGTGTTGTCCATTGACACAGTGAAGATACGTCTACAGCTATTGCATCTGTTGTTCTGGTAGGGTCTGGTGCTACTTTGAGTTGGTGTGTCCTAGTCTGTGGGAAGCTTGCTTCTGATGATGAGTTTGGAGAGGTTGGGGGGTTTCTTTGAAGATCAGAAGAGGGGTTCAGGAAAGATTTAGTTCAGTATGAGGTCCCCATGACTATGGTTGTAATTGTTTGATGATACCCTGTATGAACTGGACTGTACATTTAATAATCACATACTCCCAAATAAATTATGTTCAAGAGGCCAAGTATAGGTTAAATAAGATTCTTCATAGAATTTGAGTGGCAGACTCTAGATTCAAAAACATGCCAACTTCCTAAATTAACATTTAGAACACTGAACATCTCACATTGTCTGAACTAAAGATGAGTATACTTGCATAGAGAATTTTCTTTTTTCTACCTCCTCCCACCTCTGACCTGCCTGCCTCTCAACTCGTGCTGCCTCCTCCTCTTACCTCAGTTATTCTCCCCTAGCCTCCAAACAACAGAGCTTCCCCTCTTCCTCCTCACACCACCCAACAGTATCTACAGGATACAGCTGCCCTTCTTCAAGACACATTTAACCCAGCCCCAAAGAGTGATGCTTATAGAACCTCTTGGCCAAGTCATCCGCAAACACAGCTGTCTGAGATTTTAAGATTACCTCAGACAAAATCACTTTGTAGATTATTTAGATGTATAAATTCCACACATACCCATCCCATGCTCTGGATGTGTGTAACAGGATTAGCACCTGTCTCTCACGAGTGCCCCCCTGATTGACTGCAGTCACTCAGTTTGTGGAATGGGGTGGCATCTGCCTCTCGCGAGTGGCCCCTCCCCCCCAGTCGATGTTTTTTTTTTTTTTTTGGCAGGTTTTCAGTGACTCAGCCCTCTGGCCGAGTCACACACACTGTCTATAGGCGGAACAGAACAAACCCCTTACAGGGCATATAGTCTTTACCCTTTCCTGGCTCAGGTATCGGGCCATACCCCAGGGCTTCCTCCCTGGAGACACTGTCTTCCTGCAGCCTCCCTGAGCTCAGTCCTTACTCAGTCCACGCAGCCAGCCAGGGCCTCCCCCTTAGCCCTGCCCACACTGAGATGTCCATGGTCCTGCTGCACTTTCAGCCAGCCAGAAACATGGTCCTCTCTCTTCCAGCTCCAGGCAGCAACTGACTGACTCTGTCAATGCTGCTCCTTTTTATACAGCCCTCCTAAACCCTGACTGGTCACAGTTCGTCTGATTGGAGGACTTCCCTTCTGTTCTTCTCTGGGGCAGGGTGTGGCAGGACCCTGAGGCCTCCAGTCCACCCCATCACAGTGTGCTAGCATAATTTCAGCTATACAACACCAAACATCCAGATTTTATATAATGGACCATGTGGCCCGTGCTTAGATGCTACAGTGATGGAGACCACACAGACACCTAGATAGACCAAAAAACGTCTACTGGTCACGCTATTTTTTAAATGTTTATCTTTTTTAAAATAGGAAAATGTATTTAGTCAATCTAAAGCATAGTTATGGCAGGAATTGTCTGTTGAACACATTATATTTATTCCACAGCATGCATATTCTAGCCAATAAAATTTTTTAAATGTCAGTACTGAATCAACTTTGTCTCTATTTTTGGTTAAATTAAAGGTCAAGAAGATAAACATTTTTTGTATACTCAAAATCAATAGACTTTTCGGATCCCAGATGGTAACTACATGGGCAATTTTCAAAGTAGAAAATGATGAGCCTCATTGTAATTTGAGAAAATGTATTTGCTAGTTTCATAAGTACTGCAAAGTTCTGCTGAATAAAGGGTAGTAAATTATGCTCTTATGTTACTGAACTTATTTTTAAAGAGATTTAGGGCTTGTTTACATGAGAAGTTACACATGCAAGTTAGGATGTGAAGTTACAGCATGCTAGTTACTCCTCACTGTCCTTCCATGTGGACACTTTTACTGCACGCTATGAAAATGCCTTTGTGAACTTATTCTCCAACACAGTAAACATTAACCTGCACCAGCATTTTAGATAATATGGTCACACTAAACATTAAAATTATATTTTAAATTGTAAAAAGTTAATAAATTATTCATATATGATATAAGCATATTACACGAGTAATCTGTGTTATAGATAGTTATAAGAACATCAGTAGCAGATGCTGTCGTTGCTGATAAGCAACCAACTGATCTGTTGAAGTCTATAACAATTGATTTGCCATTTGTTAAAACAACAGTTGCATCATCTTCACCTCTTGTAACAGGTCATACTGACAGCAGTAAAGTCACTTTTAAAGAAGTGACTGTTCGCAAGCCAGTGGTCTGAATGAGCTTACTCTTGCCACCTATTGATGAACTGAGGGTAAAGATGTGAGGCTGTATTTGCACGGACACACCTACTTTGCCTAGGTGATCTGCAAACATACCTGCTTTGCCAAAAAGTGATCCATTTTGGCTGTTTTGGGTTAATTCACTTCAATTTTGGATGCGGGGATAATGAAATATTGTTATCCTTATTGTATGATTGAAGAGCAGAGGCCTGTACTTAACATGCCGTAATTGAGAGGGTCACCCTAAATGTAATCTTACTTGCTAAGTATGGGGTAGTGATGCCAGATCCAAGTGAAAGGCAAGGAAGATTGATGCAGGTGTCTTATGTAGTGGTAAAGACTCTGTTCAAAAGGTCCAAGATGCCATTTGACCCTCTCCGTCCAGTATTTAAAGACAGAGCTAACTAGAATCAATTGATAGTCCTTGTTTCTTCTCAGTGACCATGAGAGCTGAAATCACTGATAAGTTGATCTTGGGGGCTCAGGCTTAGACATAGTGTGGGTACAGTGTTCTAGTGCAAGACAACACAGGGGAGGAAGAAGTGACATTCCCCACTACTCAGTGAAATCACTAAAAGCTGAGGCAAAGGACTACTACCCAAGGTAATTGGAGGTGGGTGTTTATTATTGTTTGCATATTTTTGAGTCATTGTTGCGGTGTTTCCCAAAATTAATGCTATGTTCCCTCTCCTCTTAATAAAGGTTTCTTTTCTTATATACTTCTTATATATTCAGTGCTTTAGAGTGGGGAAGCATAGCCTCAAAGGACCCAGGAGTGGCAATTAGTTTTCCAAGATTTCTGGGTGGAAGCTTGAGATGGGCTTGTTTTGTAATTTTAAGAGGAACATGTAGATATGGAACCCGGTCCTTGTTGCTGCCATCATCATCAGGCAGGGGGTTACACATTCATCACCTTACTCACGTCCCTATCTGTGGGTATTTTTCACTAGTTCATCAACTGAGCAGCTTCACTTTGAATTGATAACCCTTATATATTTCCTTATTCCTTCTATGGCACTAGTTTAAAAAGTTATTTTAAACCCCCCTAATATTAAAGGCATAGTGCTGCTCCTATTGAAGTCAATGGGAATTTTGCTACTGGACTTAAATAGGAGCAAGATTAGGCTCCTAATGTTAATGCCAGAATTGACTTCTACATGGAAAAGCAACTTTAGTGTCTAAATCTTAAATTTGTTACTGTCAGTAAGACTTTAATATGTTTAGAACAACAGTAAGATCTCAATCTAGAACAGTTGTGTTCAATCTGCAGTCTGCAGACCCCAGGGTCTGAAGACTATGTCTAAGAGGTCCACGAAAGGTTGTTTTTACCATAGAAAGGTGGTTTTCAACCTGTGGTTCGCGGACACTATATCTAAGATTTCCAAAGGGGGGACGCACCTCCATTTGAAATTTTTTAGAGGTATGCAAATGAAAAAAAAAAGGTTGAAAGTCACTGATCTAGAAGATGTAATGCAGTTCTGGAAATACATGAAAAGAATGTGAATTACAAAAACATAAGAAACAAGAATTATGTATCAACACTTTTTCAGAGCACATAAGTAGACAAATAGCAGAATTTGGCCATTCACAGAGCAACAATCATCATACCTACTGTTTTATTATCAGAAAAACACACAGTACAAACAATGTAATCTAAAAAAAAAAAAAAATCATATCTTTGGTTTATCAGCATTAAACCAAAGCGGAAACTTTGAAGATGTGAGGTCATGTTAGTGGGAAAGAGGATGCAGCAGCAGGACAGGATTGCTTAAGAATGATCAGTTACATTATCATGACCAAGAGAATGTGGTCTTTCACAGTCTGAAGTTTTGCTCAGGTTCCCAGAATCCCTGCTTGCTATACACGGTAGGAAACAAATGCTTGAAGGAACACCTGCTGCTCAAATTTAAAGGAGGAATAAGGTGCACTCAATCCACATCCCTGAGCAATGCAGTTATATTGACCCAACTCCTGGAATAGAGAGTGCTATATCATTGGGAGGGCTTCTCCTGTTGACATAGCTATCGCCTCTCAAAGAGCTGGATTACCTAGGCCAATGGGAGAAGCCCTCCTGTTGGCCTAGGTAGTGTCTTCACTGAAGCGCTACAGCAGAACAGCTGCACCTGTGCAGCTACAGTCTTTTAAGTGTAGACAAGCCCTCAGTCTCCTTGACTGTCTTGAACCATCCTCCTTTGTGCTGGCATACTGTCACTGGTCCATCTGTACAGACATTAACAATTAACTGCTGTCTGCACAGTGTGGATCAATATGTAAAGATTCTGTCCAAACCATAAAATCAGATTAAATAACTGTTTTTAATAGAAGCAAATTAAAACAGAGTTTTGTTATATGGTTGGCTCCTCTTACAAACCCATGACTCCAAACCACTAGTAGCCATTGTCCAAAAAAGGTTTATTACAAAAAAAGTTAATATTATTAATTTACACACAGTTTAAAGATCTCAGAAAAGGTGTGTATATGAATTGTAAACATTGCACCTAGGATAATTTAAAAAACCCTACTTATAATTATAGTATCAGTTTAGTGCACTATTTCTAAAGGTTTTAAAGTTTGCATTTATTTTACATTTATACACAGATGAGTGTGTTGAACAAACACAGCTCTGGAGTTCATGAAACATGCTTTTATGATTTAGCAAGTAACAGAAAATGGACAGTCAAAACAGAATATTCCTTCATACACCTACACATTCAATTGTGTTTTAATATCTGACTCATATTGCAATTTGATTTACGTTTTGTAAGATTGTTATAAACACACAGATCATACAGTATGTAAAACTCTCTTATCCTCTCTGTGGAACTGACTAATAAATGTTGCTACTGGTACATTTTCTTTAGCTAAGCAAATTTATACAATATTTTTTCCACATCAATAATTTTGACATTCTAAAGAGCCTTAGTCATGGAGAGAGCTTGCTCAAAATTGTTCATAATTGTTGCTTTGACAGATCTGCTGCTACTGATACTTAGAATATATTTGCATAACCTTCATGTTGTTAAACCAATGCGGGTCTGGACCCTGCGACTTAGTGCTAGCACTATGATACAATTGAGAAAAAAAATCTAAGCCCTAGACAAGTTTTTTTATTCAATAACTGCTGAAGTTGATCAGTTGCCTGACAAAGCCCTAGAGGATTTTTACTTCACCAACTACTTCTTTGTTTGACACTGCATTTTACACTTCGGACAGTAAGTCTGAGCATAGTTGGGCTAGAAGTACAGTTTTGTTGGCTCCGATCTTTCTTCTTATCAGCCCAATCTGTCTCTGGTAAGGACACTCCCACATTCCTAATTTTCACCTAGCTTCAACATCAAATAGCCTGACCTCCACCAAGCACAGAGAGTGTCACATTCCTTTTCTATATCCTCCTAGCTGGGAAGACCAACCTGAGGTATGGAAGGAAAAGCAAAATGGTAACACAAGTCAGGAAAGAAGGAGGTAGGTAGGGTGCAGCACTCTGTTAGTAAGACAGAACAACTAGCCTTCCTCCTCCTCTTGCTATAGTACCATTTATTAATACCCATTCAACTCTAGGAAGCAGGTCTGGCTAGTGCTCTATAATGGTTAAAAGGGCCATCACCAGCTTAAACCAGATAATATAAAACATGTTCTTTGCCTCTAATACTAACCCTATTGTTAACATTGAAAGAACACTTTAAAAGTAGAGACAAGTGAAGGAGCAAAATGGCCCAATGCCTCCCTATCGAGGGGGTGGGACACTCATGAGATCTCTGGGTGAACCCTCAACCAGTCCACCTCTGAAGGCAGCTGTAATGCACTGACTGAGTCATGAATGCTTACTGACCTCCCTGGGCAAAAATGATGCTGTCACCAAGAATGATATGGACCTGGGGGACTGGAATATAGTTTGGGGAGAACTGATACGTCCAGGCTAATGTTGCCTCACATAACTAAACAACTTTAAGGTGGTATCACAGTGGGATGGCCCTTTAAAGGATTTGGGTTTAGACCAGGGGCGGGCAAACCTTTTGGCCTGAGTGCCGCATCCGGTTTCCAAAATTGTATGGAGGGCCAGTTAGGGGAGACTGTGCCTCCCCAAACAGCCAGGCGTGGCCCGGCCCCACCCCCTATCCAACCCCTCCTGCTTCTCGCCCCCTGAAGGCCCCCCTGGGACTCCTGCCCTATCCAACCCCCCCTGTTCCTTGACAGCTCCTGGACCCCCCGCTGCCCCATCCAGCCCCCCCACCGCCCCTCTCCTTCCTGACTGCCCCCCGGACTCCTGCCCCATCCAACCCCCGCTGTTCCCTGTCCCCTGACCGCCCCTGGCACCCCTGCCCCTGCTTGCCCTCCGCCGCTCCATCCAACCCCCCCCTTCCTGACTGCCCCCATTCAACACCTGTTCCCCATCCTCTGACTGCCCTGACCCCTATCCACACCCCTGACCACCACCCTGAACTCCCCTGCCCTCTATCCAACTCCCTTGTTCCCTGCCCCCTTACCGCGCTGCCTGGAGCACCGGTGGCTGGCAGCGCTACAGCCACGCCACCCAGAGCACCAGGACAGGCAGCTGCGCTGCCCGGCTGGAGCCAGCCACACCACCGCGCAGCACAAGCACTGGGTCAGGCCCCAGGAGCTCGCAGCCCCGCCGCCCAGTGCATTGTGCTGGCGGCGCAGTGAGCTGAGGCTGCAGGGGAGGGAGAACAGCAGGGGAGGGGCCAGGGGCTAGACTTCCAGGGCAGGAGCTCAGGGGCCGGGCAGGAGGGTCCTGTGGGCCGGATGTAGCCCACGGGCCAGAGTTTGCCCACTTCTGGTTTAGATCCACCTGTCGCTAATTAGCTGCCTGCCAGGTGATGTGGCTGGATTGCTTTTATAGGTACTCACATAACCATTGCATTAAAAGGGCATAGACAACAAACAAGATTCCCTAAAACTGGACAAGATAGAAAGGAACTGCAGACCAGATGTTTACCAATTAATTTCAAAACACAAAGATTTTACAAAAAATTCTGAAGTGTAAAGGCCATCATAGCAGATATCACATAATCCACTCCGCTGCTCCCAAAGCTATGCCTCCATCATGATTTCATAAAGTGGGTTGGCCCTCCCAGGAAGGTGGGCTTAGTCCCAAATGTGACTAAAGTCTATTGACTGAATAGGTATAGGCGAATAAGTTATTTTCGAAAGGCTCCCTCACACTATTCTAGAATAAAAGTCACTTTTATTTTAGAATAATTATTCCGTTTTGTGGGATTACGCTTTCTTCTGATGATCTTATACACTGTCTGCATGAGTAAGCACTTAGGCCCCACTTCATCAGAGCATATACTCAGAAGAAAGCCATGTGCTTAAGTTCCATTATAGTTGATGGAACTTAAGCATGTGCTGTGTTGCAAAAGAGTGAGAGCTTAAGGATGTCAGCATTTCCAAACTCTAGTCAAATCTCAGAGGATGTATCCAACTTTAAAGATAACCAAGTTTCAGTTAATCAGAATGTAGATAATCAAGGTTTATGTGTATTTAGGCATGTGCCAATAAATGTTAAATTCTGATGAATTTTGAGTTATACAAAAAGTAGCTTATCTGCTTTCATAAAAACACCTTTAGTTTAAATCAATATCACAAAATAGAATTTGGCAACAGTTCACATTCATAATGCTCTTGAACTTTTCTTCGTTGTGCTATATTTATTTTACTAGTGCTAAGCTTTTCCGACATGCAGAGTTTATGGTATTCACATTTCTATTGTGTATGGTTCATATAAGATGAAGTAGCTAAATGGACTTGCTTCCTGCATAATTATTCAGACATTGTACCGAATATTTTTAGTTAAATGTGCAAATGAAAACTTTTTTTTTATTTTCAGCAAAATATCCAAGCAACAAACCCTACAAGCTTTTATGTTCAGAAACTCAAATAGTTGGCTTGATCCACACAACTGTGGAAGACTGAACACAGAACCTACTGAAGACTGATAGCAACCCCCCTGTGACTAGAACACTCATTAGCAGTAATGACAACTTCTTCTCTTTCATATGGTCCACCGGAGGCAGCATTGCTATAAAAGTAGGTGACACTGTCTAGGGAAGGGGCATGACCAGGGAACCTAGTGACATACTAATTCCATGAATCCACTAAGCAGTTTCCACCCTCAGAGCTCCTATGTAGTCTCTGGCGTATTTTAAAGCTGCCCTCCTTAGGTGTAGAATCCTCACTGGAACACAATGGGGTAAGAAGGGGCATGTAACTTACACTTTCCCTGCATGAGCAAGAGTGATCATGGCAAGTTTGTCTGTCTGTCTCATTAGGTAAAAACTGGGTGACCAGATGTCCCATTTTTAAAGGGACAGTCCCGTTTTGGGGGACTTTTTCTTATATAGGCGCCTATTACCCCCCCCCCACCCCCAATCCCGTTTTTTCAGAGTTGCTATCTGGTAACCCTAGGTAAAAAGATTAGCCTGCAAACTTAACAAAACCAAACCCTCCCCTCCATGTGATGAAACCCCAGTTTAACTTCCATTTATATGAGTGAGCTCTTATCACTATCTGAGGTGAAACACTTCCCATATTTGTCAAGCTGAACTGTCTTTACACGCCACTCTTTCAAAGTAGTTAGTTATGTGCAGAGCTGGTCAGGAATTTTTCGAAGAAACGCTTGCTTGCTTGAAAATGCCGATTCATTTAAATCAACCTTCACCGGAAAAAAATTTCAGGTCCAGGATGGAATTTCTGGCCAAAAAACGGAAGTGCAAGAGACCCCAGAATAGCCTAGTGGTTAAGGCACTCACCCAGAATGTAGGAGAATGACAGAGCAGGGACTTGAACCTAGGTCTCCCACATCCCAGCAGCATGTCCTAATCCCCCATTCTGCAGTCAGTCATTCAGGGCATGTCTACACTACAAACTTAAGTCGACCTATGTTAGGGCATTCAGGGCATGTCCACACTATCCTCATTCTGTTGGTGGTGCGTATCCTCACCAGGAGTACTTCCACCGACTTAGGAGGGACAGTGTGGGGGCCTGAGAGCCCGGGCTCTCAGCTCTGCATGCAGCTCCCTGCTGGGAGTCCGGCTGCCCCCCAGGCTCTTTCATCCCTGCCCGGGCTCCAGGCAGGGAGCTCCGTGCCCTGAGCCCGTGCAGCTGCCAGGTTCCCCGCAGGGAGCCTTGGTGCAGCCGGGCTCTCAGTGGGGAGCCGGGAGCATGGGCAGTAGTCCGGTTGGGAGCAGGGAGCCCAGGCAGCAGCCCAGCTGGGAGCAGTGAGCCAGGAGCCTTACATTGACCTAACTGTAGTGTAGACCAGGCCTCAGTCTTTCACTGTCTCTTCATAAAAAAGAAAACAACTTAAAAAGGTCTCAGTTTCATCCCAATGTTGAACAGGACAAGTTTTGAAATCTGTAAGATTGTCATCGGACGGGAAAACCATTTCCTGCCCATCTCTGGTAATACATGTACATATTTATAAATTGTGGAAATATAAGACAACACTACTTAAACCTATTACACCACTTTAACAATTTGAGGTTTTATATATTCTTAGGAGGTTCCACTTACCTAAATGCATCTAAATTTAGATCCTGAACTTGTACCAACAAATGACCCAACTAACATAAAAAACTTTCTCTAAGATGCTACCAAGACAGATCAAACAATAGCTATTAATGCTATGGAAGTCAAAGCTGCTGAAAATATCATGCTTGGAAAAAAAGTCTTCTATGAACAAGAACAACATTATTTTGGATTACTATGATATCAGGAGACAGTTTCTGGGAACATCTAACAGTTTACAGCAGTTGCTCTTTTTAAAATGTGTGACTTGGGATTGCAAGGGACTGAATGACTCATGGCTGGTAACAGGATATGGAATCTTTCAACTTTAGGATGTTACATTCAAATCCAGTTGTGGTTGGCCTAAGTAGTACCTAATCCTTTTCTTATAGGAACAGGATCCAGCTCTATAGTACTTACTTGTTGATGGCTGTTCGGTGACTTGCTACCCAAAGTGGAGACGTGTTCAGCTTGCGAAATACATCACAAGAACTGGCATGATTGTTGGAAGTCTCAAAAGCAAGACCAAGAAATGAATGCACATTCTGAAAGAGCCTAACTTCTCATCCTGCTGGTCACAGTGAAGGCACCCTCATGGGAATCTTTGACTGTAATTGCCCTTGTCATACCTGTTCTGCAGCTAGAAGAGTTCAGTATCCAGCCCTGACACGCTCACATCTTGCACAAATATTAAATCAACACACAATTTTTTATTTAGATATGGAAATATGTACATATTGTGACAAAGTTCCTCCTCTATCTTGGTGGGTCCTGCGTTTATTGGTGAATTTTCTTGCCTCAGAGATTCACCATGTGGGTTGGGGAACAGCCCAGAGACCTTCCCCTCTGGAAGAACCCACAGTCCAGGTCAATTGGGAAGTTTGGGGGGAACCCGGGCCCGCCCTCTACTCCGGGTTCCAGCCCAGGGCCCTGTGGACTGCAGCTGTCTATAGTACCTCCTGTAATAGCTGCATGACAGCTACAACTCCCTGGGCTACTTCCCCATGGCCTCCTCCAAACACCTTCCTTGTTCCCACCACAGGACCTTCCTCCTAGTGTCTGATAACGCTTATGCTCCTCAGTCGTCCAGAAGCTCACTCTCAGCTCCTTGCGCCTCTTGCTCCCAGCTCCTCACACTCACACCACAAACTGAAGTGAGCTCCTTTTTAAAGCCCAGGTGTCCTGATTAGCCTGCCTTAATTGATTCTAGCAGTTTCTTCTTAATTGGCTCCAGGTGTCCTAATTAGCCTGCCTGTCTTAACTGATTCTAGCAGGTTCCTGATTACTCTAGTGCAGCCCCTGCTCTGGTCACTCAGGGAACAGAAAACTACTCATCCAGTGACCAGTATATTTGCCCTCTACCAGACTCCTGTACCCCACTGGTCTGGGTCTGTCACAATATAGATATAAAAAATGTGACTTGTACCATTATTACTTAGGAAGGAAAAAATGCAATAGGATGTGAGGAAAGGGTGGACTGCTAGCCACTGTGAGGTGGTTAATTGAGGTGGAGGTAGTGAAGCGTGAGAAAGGTTCCCCAGAACTTGACAAAGGCTGCTATATGTTTCATAAGCTTGATAGGACAGCTGTTTATTATCACAAGATGTATTTCTATCTTATACAGCAAAGCTACTGGTGTTAATTTTCTTTACAATACACTGTGGATTTGATTCTCAGCTATACTAATGTCCCTGTATGCTGCTCTGACAGAGTAAAGGGCCATAAAGTGTGTGCAAATTTACATTTATGCCTACTCTAAGGACCTGTTACATTGCCAGAGCAGTAGAAAAGGGCTTTAGTGTAACTGAGAATCAGGTCCCCAGTGCCCAATCCTGCCTCCCTGAAGTCAGTGGAGTTACTTTTGTGAGTAAACTGAGCACAATTTGGTCTTAGTACTTTTAACTGTATTGTATGGTTTTCTACTTTTGGCCATCAGTTTTTTTTTTTAATCCAGTTTTATTAATCAAATTTTGCAGTATACTGTCACAGAGCAGAGTTTAAATACGCTACTGCACATGTTCAAAGAGCATAACATGTGACATACCAACATGGGCAGGGAATTCACTTAAAGATGAAATTCCATCCTTGATTCAAACAGGTTTTTAAAAAAGGGCTTATTTGTTTTTAATTCTTTGCATCATAGCTTTGATGTTAATTTACAACAATTATTTTTCTCCCCTTAAGATAAAGAAAAAAAACTTAAGGAAGGTTAATCAGCTTGTACTGTATCTGCTGAACTAGTGGAACTATATGCCCACGGAATGGATATAGTTAGTGTGAATAAATTATATTTGAGAATGTAATGAATTTTTACAAATCAAGTTTGTTCTTGTAAATTAATAAAATATACCTCTACCTCGATATAACGCTGTCCTTGGGAGCCAAAAAATCTTACCGCGTTATAGGTGAAACCGTGTTATATTGAACTTGCTTTGATCCACCGGAGTGCGCAGCTTTACCACGTTATATCCGAATTCGTGTTATATCGGGTAGCATTATATTGAGGTAGAGGTGTATTAACAAGTCTACAAAAATATACTGTTTGTTTGTACTGCAGCTAAATGGATAATGATTTCCTAGTGACATACAGGTCATGGATTAAATCAAAGATGTTACTGAAATATATGGCATGTTCCCATTCCAGTAACATACAGTCTGACATACCAATACCAAGTTTTATACAAAAACTTGACACTGATCCCAAGACCTGAAAAACTATTTTAGGGCCAGATGGTAGCCAATTCTGTGCATAGGTGTAAAGTGCCCTTTTATTCCCTTGTGCTCATCCACCATACTGCTGCTTCCGGAGTGTGGAGGTTTAGTTAGCAGGTGGGTTGGAAGGAGCAGAGCCTTGACTCCATTTCCCCATTACGTCTGATAGTGTAACTACACTGGCACACTGAGGAACAAATGCAACATCACCTATAGGTCTGCTCCAGTATGATCCCTCTTCAGAAAACGAGGAGGAGATTGTGACATTGGAAATCATAAACCCCTTTTTCAAGTCGCTCCGGGGCAGTGCAACAACATGCTGCCCCTTGCTTGGGGCTAGGCCATAATGTCCAGATCTAGCCTTAAATTAGTAATCCTGCAACCCCTTCCTTGCATAAGTAAGCATAGTATTAAATTAAATATACTCGGCATCCTAATTATTATCTAATTAATTATAAACAGCTTAATTATCATCTACTGGGTAAATATAAATTCTGTTGTGTGTTATAATGTTGAGATACCATTTAACATGTTTTTAAAACTATTTTTTGACCTTACGGGGTTTGTATTTTGCAAAATGCAGTATTCCTGTGAAATACAAAGAAACATACAGGTATCATCAAACTTGTCAGTGTCTGTACTCTTAAGCATCCACTGCCGAAAGATCTAAGGAACGAGGAAGAAAAGAAGATCTAAGAGCAGTGCGCACATCTATAAACCAAAACCCTCCACAATCCTCAATCCTTCAGTGTTTACCCAGAGTAGCGTGGTGACTGAATAAAGTTACATTTTTTGTATAAAATTTACTGATTTTCAGGAGCACGTACTTAACCTTTCTTTAATATGTGATTGCATTAAGAAATAAAAGGGATCTCTAATTTTGGTTGAGGATTTTGGTAAAGGCAGGGACAAAAGGCTGCTAGTTTAAAACAAAGATGCAGTAGAGAAGAAATGAAGTATAAAGCTGAAAGATGGCTCCAGGGCTACTAGATCATCAACGGCAGTTACCTTAAGCAACTCCCAGTCCTATATAACATGACAAAATATTTCAGGAGTGATCATAAGCAGAAAATATAACAAAGTCTTTTTTCTTTTATAAAAGTTGGTTACCTAGAGAAAATGGTAATATCAGGCCTATTAACATCTTTGTGATGATTAATCCTCATGCAGAAATCTGCACTGTGGCATTTACCCAGATAATTTGTCTAGTGCTTGTTTGACAATAGGTTCTAAACCCACATTTATATATATATATATACACACACACACACACACACACACACACACACACACACACACACACACACACACACACACACCCTTCTAAAACTGGTATTTTCAAAATCCTAAAGGAGTTAAGCTCCCAAGTCCCCTTGAAATTGGATGATCAAATTTAACAATGATAAAGGGAAGGCTGTTTTCTCTCAATTTTTGTAACCATGAGAGATTATCTGGGACTATCCACAGTGAACAGGAGAATGGTACTGTAAATCACAGGTTCACTTCTAATGTTTCAGCTTGGGAAAGATATCATATTGTGGCTCCATATTATAAGGGGAAAAAATCAGAACTTCCAATCATTTCTAGCCATAAACAAAGGGAAGGAGGCTGTAACTCCTGTGAGGGTCGGGCTGAGGACCTCTGTGTGACAGGTTATCCCCCTTAGGATGCCACCTGATGTGCTGAGATACCACTGAGTCTGCCTGTTATGCCAGCTTGGGCACCCTTTCTACCTGTCTTGCTGAGCAAGGCTATTAAGCCCCCTCCAGCAAACACACAGGCAGGGCCACACCCAATTGCAGAACAAAACAGACACTGAGATCAGTTCTGGGAAGGCTCATCTTAAGGGACTTGCCCCAGCACTCACGTGCACACCTCTTTTGGGAGATAAATCCAAAATAATACTGTCCTGCACTGTATACAGTATAGAAAAAATTGCAAAGCGCAAGCTTATAAAAATCTGCCCTCTTCCTCAATGTGAAGAGAGATGTGCACGACTTCTTGCCTGCCCCCCAGTTAGAAATTACATAAACTGGGTTCAATAATAAACAAAATAAGTTTATTAACTAGAAAAGGTGAATTTTAAGTGGTTAAAGAGATAGCAAACAGAACAAAGCAGATTACTAAGCATATAAAATCAAACATGCAAACTAAGCTTGTTTCACTAAACAGATTACAAGTAGTAATTTCTCACCCTAGATATTGTTGCAGGCAAATTAATGAAAGTCTTGAAAGGCAGATGCACCGGTCTCCAGCTTGAAACCTGTTATTATTACTAACAAGCTGGACGCCCTTCCAACTTGGGCTCAACCCTTCTCCTCACAGTTCAGGTCTTGCTTCCAGTTGTTGTTCAGTGTCTCTTAGGGTGGGGAGGCAGAGGAGAACAATGAAGATGTCACTCCCCTGCCTTATATAGCTCTTGTGTAAAGCGGGAACCCTTTGTCTTCCAGTGGAAAACCACTGGCATTCCAAAAGGGGAGGAGGGACATCCAGCACCAAGTGACTCGGACCCATGTCTCTGCAGGGCTGTGGCAGCCATTGCTCGTAAGCTGTCACCAAGGTCCACAGGAAGACTAAGCTCTTTTACAGTCAATTGTCTTTGCTAATGGCCCATTAGCCCTGTCTGGCTTTCTCACTGTTGTACCTGAAGGGCTAATTGGGGGTGACCCCCAAAGTAATTCATTTAAAATACAGATACATAGTTAATATTCCTAACTTCAGATACAGAAATGGTACAAGCATACAAAGCGGATAGTCACATTCAGTAAATCATAACCTTTCTAATGATATCTTACATGAGCCATCTTGCATGAAGTATATCTCAGTTATGTCATATCCATATTATAAGCATATTTTCATAAAGAATATGGAGTAAACGTCACACTCTGCTCTTGTGCATTTGAGGGAAGTAGGTATTTAAAATTGATCTCTTTTTCCAGACATTGAACAAAATGAGTTGCAAGAGAAAAGATTTCTTGTTATATAAAAGTGAGCTTCGGTAATACACGAAGAATTCTTGTCATAACTGTCATTTTGACTATATTTTTTCCGATCCTGGATAAAGGAGGATGTGCCTATCTTTTAAGTCTATTTTTAGTGTCTGGTCTATTACTTTGTAGTTTGAGGATTATGTATCTTTAAATATATGGGTAGCTTTGATATCTACCAACAAAGAGAGAGCGAGAGCCGGAAGAGGATAAAATGCAGGCTTGTTTAGTGCAGTGCTCCTCCTACAGTTTAAGTAGTTTTTGTAATTTTGGATAATTAATTTTATATCCTGATCAAGGGAGAAATAGTTTATGATCCAAATAATTTAAGGTGGTAACACAGCTAATATCTTCCATGTACAGCAGAATATCCTCTGAGACTGTCAGTAAATACACAGTGTACGATCTCATCAGGTTTCATAAGATAAGTATGGTGAGCGTAAGTATTATTTAAGCAGGAGATTTCCAAAAAGAAGCCAGGGTGATATAAGAAGTGATCTTGGTGAGTCAACAAAGGGGTACTCTTCCCTGGGATTTAGTGACACCCCAGCATGGCATTATGGGATACAGTGCTCCTACAGGTGCCATCTTTTCAATTTACATAAAACTGAAGTCCTGATCAATTTTGGTCTTTAAATATCTCATGACAGTTTTTACAAGAGAAGGGGCTGTTACACTTCTCTAAATTCCCCCTGTAGTTTGATTAGATGTATTCATTTCTTGTCCTGTACTCTTGCTGTCTGCTTTTATGTAACAAGAGATTGCTGCATCTCATTGGCAGATGAACACCTAGAAAATATTTAGCTTATAAAGTTGGTAAAGGACTTTGAATACTTTAGAATGAATAGTGCAATATCACCGTAAGGCATTATTACTTTGAGACTAGGAGTTTTTCAAAACTATAGTGGGCATTCTTCAAATTAAAACCAGAGGGCAGCCGCAGCTTTACCCTTGTAGTAAAGTAATTGTTTCTGAGACAAATCACCCTATGTTAATCTTTGACATAGAGAAAGCTGAATCACAAAATTAAAAAAACCATACCAAACCCAAATTATTTAAATATTTCCATCACGCACGCCCACTTTCCATAACATGGAAAGCATTCTCTGGGTTAAGGTAAGCCACCTAAAGTTCTTGCTGACATGATACGGTCTCGCATGATATTCTTATCGATAAACTAGGCAAATACAATTTAGATGGGGCTACTATAAGGTGGGTGCATAACTGGCTGGATAACCGTACGCAGAGAGTTGTTATTAATGGTTCCCAATCCTGCTGGAAAGGCATAACGAGTGGGGTTCCACAGGGGTCTGTTTTGGGACCGGCTCTGTTCAATATCTTCATTAACGACTTAGATGTTGGCATAGAAAGTACGCTTATTAAGTTTGCGGATGATACCAAACTGAGAGGGATTGCAACTGCTTTGGAGGACAGGGTCATAATTCAAAATGATCTGGACAAATCGGAGAAATGGTCTGAGTTAAACAGGATGAAGTTTAACAAAGACAAATGCAAAGTGCTCCACTTAGGAAGTAAAAATCAGTTTCACACATACAGAATGGGAAGAGACTGTCTAGGAAGGAGTACGGCAGAAAGGGATCTAGGGGTTATAGTGGACCACAAGCTAAATATGAGTCAACAGTGTGATGCTGTTGCAAAAAAAGCAAACGTGATTCTGGGATGTATTAACAGGTGTGTTGTGAGCAAGACACGAGAAGTCATTCTTCCGCTCTACTCTGCTCTGGTTAGGCCTCAGCTGGAGTATTGTGTCCAGTTCTGGGCACCGCATTTCAAGAAAGATGTGGAGAAATTGGAAAGTGTCCAGAGAAGAGCAACAAGAATGATTAAAGGTCTTGAGAACATGACCTATGAAGGAAGGCTGAAAGAATTGGGTTGGTTTAGTTTGGAAAAGAGAAGACTGAGAGGGGACATGATAGCAGTTTTCAGGTATCTAAAAGGGTGTCATAAGGAGGAGGGAGAAAACTTGTTCACCTTAGCCTCTAAGGATAGAACAAGAAGCAATGGGCTGAAACTGCAGCAAGGGAGGTCTAGGTTGGACATTAGGAAAAAGTTCCTAACTGTCAGGGTGGTTAAACACTGGAATAAATTGCCTAGGGAGGTTGTGGAATCTCCATCTCTGGAGATATTTAAGAGTAGGTTAGATAAATGTCTATCAGGGATGGTCTAGACAGTATTTGGTCCTGCCATGCGGGCAGGGGACTGGACTCGATGACCTCTCGAGGTCCCTTCCAGTCCTAGAATCTTTGAATCTATGAATCTATGTGCCTAAGGGAGCACACTTACTAAAATAAGCACTTACTGTTAGCTGTGGGAACGAAAGAAAATGTATTTAGAGAACATTTTTATTTTTAGAATTCTGCATTTATGCATGTTTTCAAAATTACTGCTTTTCACTTTGTGAGGTCAACTTTGTGAGCGTTCATAAGGTTGTGCCTTTCATTGTTCTGCACTTGCCACAAGCTCCTTATTGCAGCATAACTCTATAATAAACAACTGATAAGAGTAATGCCCAGACTTCAAAGTTCAGTTTTTGTTATTGTACAGCCCTAACAAAAGTGCCTATGTTGGTGTTTGAACGCTGGATTATCAGCACCAACATAATTCCAAATAATGACACTTCACAGGAAAAAAACCTCACCACTTTGTTTTGAATAAATTGCTCTTTGCCAGGGAAGAACCATGGGTATTCTATTACAAAAACCACCTACAGAGAGAGACTAGGTGGCTCCATTAATGTTCTCGCAATGTGGTCTGGTAATGTTTTCAATTCACCTTTGGGAAATACTGGAGAAATACCTTAGCATTTTATTTCAGTTGTGTAAAATATGTTTTATCTAAAACGTACTCTTCCCTGAAATGCAATTACCATGTATACTGATATTATATACAACTCCCTTTGAAAGGTTTCTATAAAAAAGACACACTAAAAAGGGGTAGTACTTGCATAACTGAAATACAAAGCCTCAAATACAATTTCTATTCAGACAAATTTATGACTGATGTAACTCTTGAAATTAATGGAATTATCACAGTGATGAATTTAGCATAATGAATTCTGAAGTGGGCATTCACCCCCGAAAGCTTATGCCCCAATACGTCTGTTAGTCTATAAGGTGCCATAGGACTCTTTGCTGCTTTTACAGATCCAAACTAACACGGCTACCCCTCTGATACTCTGTCCTCATTGATACTCTGTGCACCCCCATTGACTTCAGTGGGGCTCATGCTGTGTAAATAGAGCAGAATTTGGCCCACTGTGTTTAGTAACATTTGATCTAGAAATTTAACCCCAATATTTACTATTTTGTATCTAGAAGAAATATGGAAACTTTATTATCTGAAAATTTCCTCTCTGAGACTGACCTCTGCAGTCTGAGATGTTTGGTCTGTGCCTCTCTTCCTGAGAACATTGGAAGCAGCTCAGACTTATCCATGATACTTCAAGGTTTGGTCACACCCCTTCTGTCCACAAGCCTGATAATTACTTCCTTACACAGAATTTCTATTACTAGATAAATACAATTATATATAAAGATCCTGTCTTCTAGGAGGATGGTTTGGGGACTTCTGAGACATATCCACTATGTCTGGACAATTTGAGAATTACAGTAACTTTCTCCTTTCTGATCTTTTGAAGCATTCTTCTTACGAAGGAGGGAGGAAATGTGTAAAGAAATAGATTCAGCCATTTTCCTGGATTTCTGCAGGAGTCAGTGGTTCAGGTACCTCTCAGATATGTTTATCTGCTGACAGATTAGTTATCAGCCTTTGTCTGTTCAATGCCTCTTCTTTGTGGCTCATCCTGATGGAAAGTAAGGACCTGTTTCCAAGTCTACTGAAGAAGTGAGTGGGAGAGGAAAGAATCTATATTATTTCAGCATTTAGGCTACATCACCTTATACTCCCTTTCTGATAGATATGATAGTTATGTTGTCTGAATGAATCAGGATGTGCTCCTTCCTCAGGTGATCCTGAAGGCCAGCCAAACTGCTCTCATATCTCGGAAGTTGATGCTTTGAAGACTCTTTGGCCTGGTCTACACTACGAGTTTAGGTCGAATTTAGCAGCGTTAAATCAAATTAACCCTGCACCCGTCCACACAACAAAGCCATTTACTTTGACATAAAGGGCTCTTAAAATCGATTTCTGTACTCCTCCCCGACGAGGGGAGTAGCGCTGAAATCAACATTGCTGGTTCGAATTAGGGTTAGTGTGGACGCAATTTGATGGTATTGGCATCCGGGAGCTATCCCACAGTGCACCATTGTGACCGCTCTGGACAGCAATCTGAACTCGGCTGCACTGGCCAGGTGTACAGGAAAAGCCCCGCGAACTTTTGAATCTCATTTCCTGTTTGGCCAGTCGAGCTCATCAGCACAGGTGACCATTCAGAGCTCATCAGCACAGGTAACCATGCAGTCCGAGAATCAAAAAAGAGCTCCAGCATGGACCGTATGGGAGGTACTGGATCTGATCGCTGTATGGAGAGACGATTCCATGCTAGCAGAACTACGTTCCAAAAGACGAAATGCCAAAACATTTGAAAAAATCTCCAAGAGCATGATGGAGAGAGGCCACAACAGGGACTCAATACAGTGCCGCGTGAAAGTTAAGGAGCTCAGACAAGCGTACCAGAAAACCAAAGAATCAAACGGACGCTCCGGGGCAGAGCCGCAGACATGCCACTTCTACACTGAGCTGCATGCAATTCTAGGAGGGGGCCACCACCACTACCCCACCCCAACCGTGGATTCCGAGGAAGGGGTACTTTCAGCCATGCCTGAGGATTTTGCGGACGGGGAAGATGAGGAGGAGGAGGAGGACGAGCTTGAGGAGAGCACACAGCATAACGTTCTCCCCAACAGCCAGGGTGTTTTTCTCACCCTGACTGAAATACCCTCCAAACCCTCCCAAGGCGGTATCCTGGACCATGAAGCCGGAGAAGGGACCTCTGGTGAGTGTACCTTTGTATATATAATACATGGTTTAAAAGCAAGCGTTTTTTAATTATTAATTTGTCCTGAGGACTTGGGATGCATTCGCGGCCAGTACAGCTACTGGAAAAGTCTGTTAACGTGTCTGGGGATGGAGCGGAAATCCTCCAGGGACATTTCCATGAAGCTCTCCTGGAGGTACTCTAAAAGCCTTTGCAGAAGGTTTCTGGGGAGAGCAGCCTTATTCCGTCCTCCATGGTAGGACACTTGACCACGCCATGCTAGTAGCAAGTAATCTGGTATCATTGCATGACAAAGCCTGGCAGCATATGGTCCTGGTGTTTGCTGGCATTCAAGCAACATCCGTTCTTTATCTCTCTGTGTTATCCTCAGGAGAGTGATATTGTTCATGGTAACCTGGTTGAAATACGGGAATTTAATTAAGGGGACATTCAGAGGTGGTCGTTCCTACTGGGCTGTTTGCCTGTGGCTGAAAAGAAATCCTCCTCGCAGTTAGTCAAGTGGTGTGTGTGTGTGTGGGGGGGGGGGG